>NW_023425595.1:11628591-11982493 GCF_014108245.1 Pipistrellus kuhlii
GAACTAAACGAGGAGAGAACACCTGGCCTTGCAGCAACGTGAGGCTAAGTAAGGTAAAGGGTGGCGCAGGTTTTCTAGGGAACGCCTCCCTTCCAGCGAGGTTCGGGAGGCGGCGCCCGCTCCTTGGGTGGCAGTGAGAAACTGGGGTAATTAAACCGAGTCGAGAGCAGGCTCGCACTCAGGGGGCTGCCGCCGCCTCCAATGGCGCGCAGTCCAAGCGCCTCCTTCCTCTCATGCCCGGCGTCTGGCTGGAGCTTTGCCCCCTTACGGACTCTTCTAGTCCCGGCGTCCCCCGCCAGTTAGGACCTGCAGCCCGAGACCGTTCCCTTCTCCTGGGATTCTGCTGATCCCAGGAAACTCCCTGGACCGAGAACTGCTTCCTCAAGGCTGTTTTAAATAAAGTTTTCGCCATAAAAAAAAAAAAAGGTGAGGGGGCGGGGAAGAGGAGGGCTATTTAGTCGTCCAAAGTTTGGCCAATGAGTGAAGGTGCTAAAGCAGGAAGCCGGCGGGGCCTTCGTAGGTGATTGGTTAGACTAGAAGCCTGTCTGGACTGTACCAACGTACGTGGGGGGCAGGGGGGAGGTTGGCAAACTCCCGAAGGTAGCTGCTTGCTTTTGAGTTCTTCCAGTACATACGTGTAACTACTTTTACTTCCGAAGATTCTTTCTTGGATACAGCAGGAAGGGAAGGGAGGACACAGGAAAAAGGGAACACTCGCCCGGCCACTTCCTCACTTCCGACTCCTGCGCAGTACGCCAGCCCCCTTTTCCCAGGCGTCCGCGGGACCCGGCGGCCTTGCGCGCGCGTCCTCGTGGCCGTGCGTGCGTAAGGCGCTGTGCTCCTGCAGCCAATCAGACCGCGAGGTCGCTGCGGTCGCCGCGGGTCGCGTGCACGGCCTAGAGAGGAGCGGGGGCGGGGCCTTGGGTGAATGGGAGAGTGAGCTGGGGGGCGGGCGCGGCGGCTAGAGCCGCATGAATGAGAGAAACGTGCCCGGCTCGAGACGTCGCGCGCGCCCGGGACAGGGAGCCAATGGGAGCGCTGGGAGGGCTCGAGATCCGGCACTGAGGGCAGCGGCCGCGCGCCGGCGCGGAGACGAGCGTCACCGAGCGGGAGCGCGCGCAGCAGGGCGGGCGTGGAGCGTGCGGGGGCCGCGCGCTGCCTCCCAGAGGCCGGACGGCGCAGCCGAGAGGCGGCCGCGATAACGACGGCAGCGGTGACGGGAACCGTGCCGGGGGGTGAGTACCAGGGACACCGGCCCCTGCGGAACCGGAAGTGCGGGCCAGTGAGGTGGGAGGGGAGAGTGACCTCTAGGGAAGGGGGAACCTGGAAGGGGGAGGTGGTTGGAGGCCCCACTGCTCCTCCGGGCCGGGTCATCCAACTGCGGCGGGACCCATGGGCCCCGGAAACGGACGACGAGCAGAGGCCGGGGATCCACGGCCTCTCGGGCTCAGAACGGGTTAGTGCCGGGCCGCTCGGTTCTACCTCGGGACCCCGGTCCCCCTTGGCGCCGGGTGCCCAGCCGCCGCCCCTTCCGCCCCCGGCCCTGCGCTGCCGGGCTCTGCAGTCTCCCGCAGCCCCAGTGGGCCCTGCCCAGTGAATTCTGTCTTCTCCGTCTCAGTCAGCTCTGCCCCATACAGTGACTCTCTCCCAGCTCCCCTTCTGAGTGGGGACCGGGTGCTGTTCCCCTTTTGCCTCCCTCCGTTTCAGGTCCCTCGCTCCACTCTGCTGATACTTATTTTGGCTCAAGCCTCACCCAGTTACCTGTTCTCTCCCGTCTGTGCGCTTCCTCACTCCCACCAGCCGGTGCTTCATGCTTTTAGCACTTTGTACTTAATACAAGCGGGGCTCGGGTGTATTTGCTAATATTTTACCAATAGGAATCTATCTCTTTGTGGGACAGGAAGCGGAAGATGTTTTATTGGCTGAATGAAAACACTTAAATGGGAAGTAAGAAAGTGACCTAAAGTTATGGAAGGCATAAGATCAGATATGTGTTACATTGTAGTGCAGACCCTTTTTCTGTCTTGGATTTTTTACTTCCTGATTAATGTTTTCTTGTCTAGGCTGATCTTCTATCCGAATTTCTGCCCTTTTATCCCAGTATCCCTCTGTAC
Source organism: Pipistrellus kuhlii (assembly GCF_014108245.1). Classification (NCBI taxonomy): domain Eukaryota; kingdom Metazoa; phylum Chordata; class Mammalia; order Chiroptera; family Vespertilionidae; genus Pipistrellus; species Pipistrellus kuhlii. Next base: position 11,630,706 of record NW_023425595.1, read on the forward strand.
TGTTTCAAATCTCTTCAGAATGCTCACTATCACCCATTCTTCAAAATCCACCTAATGCTTACAAGAATTATATATATACCCGTGTACCTTGCTGCCTTGGTATATAACGATAACACCCATGTTAAACTTCTGTTTGACTCTTCAGCTCTCTTGCCATGTGGATTATTCCATGAGACCTTGAGTACTTTGTATTCAGATTTACTAGGTTGTACTGTTTGTTTCATCTCTTTGTTTCAACAAACAATACTTGTGTTTTACTGGTACTGTTCATATCCATTCACCCTTTAAGGAGGTCCTTTTATGAAACCTTTATTAGAGCCTTCAAGCACATATTCTCTAGTTTATTTCATATATACATATTCCATTCCATAAATTACTCTGCCTGTGTCATACACATGCTTGTACATCTCATACTAGTATGGATCCAGACTACTGGCACTGATGAAACACACTCATCTTATCCTCACTACCCACGTCCTTCTGCTAAGACTTGGTATGTCTTTATTATACCCAATAAATTCTTAGGTTATGTCTTGTCCATTGTAATGTGTATCCCCCAATCATCTTAGTTGTTTCTCAGTATAATACTCCCAAACTTGCATGGCCTTTTATGATCCTGTATTATAGTGGCAGTATTAACCCAAGTTACTTTTTTTCCTGTTAGAAAATATAATCTGGAATACTAATGCTGTCTAAATTATAGCCTGCTCAAAATAAAATATAAGCAGTACAATTTTCTATTTTTCTCCAATCTTCAGGGTTTTGAGGGGGAAAGCTTAATAGTATTGCCTGCAAGTCAAGAATTTGCTTTTCATTGTTAACAAAGTTTTAGGCCTATATTCAGAAGGTTGGGATTTGATTGTTTTAGGAAACTGAGAATTAAATAGTCATAAAATTAGGAGCTAGCGAGGATTTAAATTTTTTAGGATGTTAACAGTTTTTTGTACTATCTGGGTGTTCACTTCTAATATTGCTGTTTGGCCATCTAAAACACTGTTTTTTTTAAAGAGAGAGACAATGCATATTTTTTGAAAAAGGACTCCTTTGCCTTCCATGCCACAGGTAAGAGAGGAAGTGATAAATTCCAGGGCACATTTGTATTTCATTTGAATCTTCTGATACTTTGATCTCTGCCTTGGTATTAAGGGAAATCCTTTATCTCACTTGGGTGTGATAAAACTTTTATTTTTAAATTCCAACAAGTAAAATGTTTGGTTTGCAGATTTCAGTTGTGATCACTGCGCAGGTAGTATAGAGGATGAGAAAGAGATAGAAAGAGTTTGGGTTGGCAAAGGGGCATGTGAACTCTCGGGGCTCTGGACTTGACTGCTCAAGTGATTCAGTGGAATAGCCTCAGGCATTCTCTAGCCTTCAATTTTACAGGGTGGAATAGGGACTCTATCACTGATAATGTGAGTTAAGTGCTTTGAGATCACTAGATGAAAAGCACCCTATAAAATCCAAAATGCTAGTGTTAATTTTGCTACTGCCATCAACAGAATTAATTGTTACTTTAATCATATTGAGGAAGGTGGGGCTCAGTTGACTTCCTAATAGGCCAATGTAGGAATAAAAAAAACTATTAAATTGGGAAAAAAGGACCAGCCCCTAGGGTTGACTCAGTTTCCTAAAGAGGGCATCTCACCTTTCAGTGCAAGCACATTTCTCATTCAGGTCCTTTCATGTGTTACTCTAGAAGACCAAATATTCAGCTTCTACCTTTTCAGGGTTATAACTAAAAAAGCATACAGAGAGACAGAAAGGAAATGAGACTTACTGCCCTAGTTTTGAGGTTATTTTTTTTTCTCTTTTTCATCGTAGCAAGAAATATTCCTTGTCCAAGGAGAAATCTCTTGTCTAGGACTGCCTGTCACTGCTGACCTTTTGTTTGTCTTTAGATTTTGATATTTGTTACTCTTTGTGTCAGGTCCAATGGCCCCCGTACAAGAACTAGTTCTTTCATCACCTTAGGCCAGGTAACGCCATGTTCTTCTCTTTCTAATATGAACAGCATTTAGAAGAGTGAAGAATTTACTGTGCCAAATGTAAGAGCCCATCATACACATAGTGAAGTGGAAAATCTTTCTTCCAAAAGGCACTTTTAAACAGAGCTTTATGGGGTTTGAGCCTTGATGATCTTAAGAAATGCTCTGAAAGAATTTCTTTGATAAAGATATTTGTGTGTTTTTTTTTTTTCAGGTGAGGCACTGTAACCCAGTTGAACTCTGCATTCAGACAGCCCAAGATTGAAGACAAAAGAGCAGACACACTAACCTGGAAACAGGGACCTCTTTGGAACTTTGCTTTCATTCACAGTAATCTTTAAAAAGTATCCAGGGGAATTTTTTTTTTTTTTTCCATCTTAATTTTGCTTATTGAGAAGAACATGGCCTCAGGGATTTTATGTTTCCCTTTAGTTTTGCATGAACTCTCTAGGAAACGGAACCCTAAAAGGGCTTGAGAATAACAAGAGATTGAAGACAGACAAGCTTGCTCTTTCTCTGTTTTCTGTTCCCCTTCAAAGAAAAGGATTTACAACTCAATCTTGTACCAGCTGCCGCCAAGCTTTAGCCATCAAGAGAAAAGAAATAAAATTAAACCTCCATTGCCATACTACAAGCCCTGAAGTCAAGGTGTGGGAGTGGTGACATTGAGAAAACTGCCTAAAAGAGACAAGGACTACAGTAAAAACAGTTTCTCTTTAAAGCTGAAAATCCCAGTTTCCTTCTTGGATTAAAATAGAAGCACAGCGCACGCCTCTGGGTGAAGCTCACATTTTGTGGAAGTGTGGTAGTCGTGGAGGTACTACAGTATCTCTTCCGAAGAATTTTTCCTTGTCCGAAGTGTTCTGCCCTACCCTGATTCTCTCCCCTTCTTTCCTTTTGAAGACTTATCTCCATCCATGAGCTATTCCTTGATCTGCCTGACTGTCTGTGTTCTCTACCTGCAACCATTTGCATGTGTACAGCCTCTTGTTTGTCTCCAGTTTTTAAATTGTACAAGTTGTGTTTCTTAGTCCCCTTCTGCCTCGTGCTGGGGAGGTGGCTATTCATTATTTGGAATCACCTTTCCCCCTCCCATATACTCTCCTTCATTTAAGATCTTTTGACCTTTGGTTTTATTTGGGAGGGGGAAGGGTGATAATTTAAAATTTTTTCTTTCCCTGGTGTCCTGTGCTCTTATCTTCGGTGTTGCCCTCATCCCATTTTCTTGTCTGTTCTGCCGTTGTGTGGGCCTGGGCTATGCGGCAGGGCAGATCTCCCATCAGACCTCCAACATGCCCGCAGAGTCTGGAAAGAGATTCAAACCCAGCAAGTATGTTCCGGTCTCAGCAGCCGCCATCTTCTTAGTGGGAGCTACGACCCTCTTCTTTGCCTTTACGTGAGTTTTCTCCCAGCAGTGGTATTTGGGGGGCACTCCATGGGAGGTGATGGGCTAGTTTTTCTCTTTGAGTTTTGCTTTCAAAGCCAAGTGACTGGGTGTTGGATGTCTGATAGAGGTAAATCTGAATCTCAGAAACACGGTATATGTTTTACTCCATTGAATCCTCTACCTTCCCCTGCCTCCCTTCCTCTGGAATCAGAGATGCTCATATTTTCCTACCCAGCTCCATCATTAGATGATCCTGAGCTAGGAAGGAAGTGGGAGGAAACCACCAGAGAGGTTTGAAGCAGCTTAAGCAATCAGCCACTGGCAGTGGCTTTTCCCCTGGTTATTTGAAGCTTAAATTTAAGATTATGGGAACAGAGTACAGGAGAATTTCAGAATTGATTTAGAAGATATACCATTGAGAGTTTTAGCTTTTAGTGTTACTTAAGGAGTGAAGGCCAATGGGAAGTGAACACAAATTTTATTTAGGAGGGGAGTCCTAGAAGACTTCTATTAGTTCCTGCTGAAGGGAATGGCAGCAATTCTTCCATTCCCTTGTTGTGTTAGGAAATGCAGTTGGTATTAAAAGATTTTCCACTTAGGATATTCAGACTTTGTTCGTTGGCTTGTTATTGGAGGAGACTGATTGATTTTTCCCCTTTCCCCCCGTATTTTAACTGTCAACCACATGAGAAACACCTTTGCTGTTACCTGTTTATAATTAAGATGGACCAGTCTTCTGAGCCTTAAACTGTTGAGACATTGGTGTTTTAGTTGTAGCTCTTGGAACAATCTGAGCATGTGGATATTTCTGGGGAGTTCACTTTGCTGTAGTTCAGGCTTAAACCTAATTGTGAGGTGCTTTTTTAGAGCAATGGGAGGTTGCTGGGAAGAGGAAAATGAAGTGGTGAGGTATAAAGCAGTTTGGATTTATTGAAGGATGAAGGAAGCAGGAATTGTTGGCAATTACTATTATGGGAAGAAGTAGTGAATAGGAATTAAATCTGAGAAAGGAGGGAGGGAAACCTCCCAAATTGCCAGAAGGAATTTTTAAAAATATGGGCCAGCAAAATAATAGTGGTTTTTTTTCTATTTAGTTGTCTTTTTGATAATCCTCATCTGAGGATATCTTTCTGTTGATTTTTAGAGAGAGTAGAAGGGCGGGGGAGACACAGAGGGAGAGAAACATCTATTGATTGCCTCCTGCATGTGCCCTGACTTGGCCAGGAATAGAGCCAGCAACCTAGGTACATGCCCTTGACTGGAATCGAACCCGGGACTCTTCAGTCCACAGGCCAATACTCTGTCCACTGAGCCAAACTGGCTAGGGCTCTTAGTTTTTTGATAAGGGAAAGCTCTATTGCCTAAGGTACAAGCACCATCCTATTTCTCACCTCTTTCTCTGATGAGTAGAAGTCATAGTTTCCTTGCCCCTAGCTCTCCAACCTGAACTTACCTGTGAAATCCTTTAGAGATCTAGAGCAGCCCCGCTCTTCTCTGTTCTTTATAATCTTTGTCTCAACATGTTCAGTGTTCTGCTTTTCTTCATGCGTTGACTGCCAAAAAGGAGCAGGGAATTTTAGTGTCATCCTTATTGTGGTTTCTGCTCTTATGGGTAGATAGAATCAACATTTTAACCATGGGACAATTATATGGGATCTTAGCCTTTGTGGCGCTGTGTCAGGAGGGATATATACAAGACCACTTTGACACCCTCAGACCTGCTTAATTGGGGAGGTTCTATCTTCCTTGAAGGGGCAAAGCTTTGGGGGAAGTTGGAAATTAAGGGGACTAAGTGTTTTCTCTCTTTCAACCCATTTGTTCTTGAGCAGAATCCTTGCTCTTAATTTGCTAATCTGGAAACATTGAAGTGCTTGGCTGGTTATACCAGTTTTGCCACAAATTGTTGTCCTGACATAGACATTTTCTCAACTGATAGTTGAAGCTATTTAACCTACTTTTCCATTCCCTGGTGCCAGAAAAGTAGGGGCCCTCCTTATTCTATGGTCTCCTAGCCTGAAGAAAAAGAATTTTGGAGGACAGTATTGACTTTGGAATTGCCTTAAGTCCTAGTGAGAGTCCCCTTCCCCCGGAACTTTCCTCAGGACCAACTTCTGGGCTCTCTTTTCCTCCCTAGAGTCTCCTCACCCATCTGTGGAGACAAAAACACCCTGGACCTCTGAAAATCTCATCTCTTCCTCTCCATCTAACCATAGCAGTTCCTCTATAAGCTACATCTGGAATAAGGTGCCATTGATCTCAAAATCTGTTCTCCCACATATCCAATCCCTTTAGAGGTTCAAATCCTTGGAGAACCCTCTGTTTAAAACTGTATACAACCTAAAAAATAATTTATGGTTTCAAGTAGAGAGACAAGAGGAAGGCTCTCTTTGAACCTGCTCCTATTTGGGCTCTAAGTCTGTAACTACTCTGTCATCCTCCTATTCTCTTCCTTCTGCTACCACTATCTTTCCAACCATTTGTACAAGCCCCAGGTGAGAATTACTTTGGGACCTAGAAGACTGGGTGTAGGAGAAAAAGGCCCTTTCAGCTGACAGACATAATTAGTGGAAGCGTATAAACTTCAACCAATTAGATGTAATATACCCGCCAAGTAGGGAAAGCTATGAGCAGAAATTATCAGTTGGGCTTGATCATCAAAAAATGATCTTTCAAAAAAAAAAAAAAAAACTTTCCCAGAGAAGCTTGAATAGAAGAGTTCAGGTCTTCTTCCTAGAAGCCCAATCTCCCTCATTCACTGAATATTTTCATTACTAAAACTAAGCAGGTGAGTTATTGGGGATCATGTCAAAAATCTTTCCTGTTTTTTTTTTACTGCTTGGGAAGGAGAGTGTCTGCTAAAGTAACCCTTCCCCTTCTAATTAGGTATTAGACTCTGCATTTAAGATAATGTGCCTGTATTCTCATCTGTCTTTGCTAAGCCTCCTTTTGTGATTAGCAAGGAGGCAGTGCTAAATAAAAGGAATCACACTTTTGGGGAGCCAGGAGACAGATTTTGGTAAAGTCTGTTAAACTTTGTGGACCTGCTTCTTCCTCTGTATAATGAGGAAGTTGACCTAGAGCAGCTATTTATAAACACCATGACCTTTTTTAAATGAGATCTTATTTGGAACCCCCAGTACATAAAACATAAGGGTAGAGCTTTCTGGTTCAGCTAAGGCTGATGCATAGCTACTTGTTGCATACTCTTTGTCTTCCTGAGGAGCCTTGAGACCTTTTTAGGGCTCCTAGCAGTGGTCTTTGAAATAAATCACGGAATTGTATCCTCTAAAGTAGGGGTGTCGAACTCAATCAGAGAAGGGGCCAAAATCTAAAATCCAGCCTAAATCGCGGGCCAAATGGTTTACTGAACAGTCATAAACTGTCATTGTGATGGAAACGCAGCGGAGTGCAGTGATGACAGCGCGGTGCGGGCCACATTGCAAGGCCTGGCGGGACGGATTTGGCCCGCGGGCCTTGTGTTTGACACATGTGCTCTAAAGCCTCCTTGAACTGTGAGCAAAGGCAACCAGTGTCTCATTTTGTTTACTTTTAAGGTCCGTAGGGTGGGCATGGGGCACATCTCTGCTGCAGATGGTGCTCTTCAGGAAGATAAAGTCTGGATTGTGCAGAAATCTGTGGTCTTTCCAGTGTCCCATCCATAGAGAGCTTTCTTCCTTTCAGTTTCTACCTCTGGCCCCTCCCAACCCTTTTACCCCAGAGAGTTGGGCAACTGGAGTGACTCTCTCTCTGGCTTTTCCCCCCCCCGATGGTGGAGGTGTTAGCACCTGATTTGAGTGGGAGCAGTCTCGTGATTTAGGGCATTAATTGAGCAGTGGTTGTTCCTTCTCCTTCCCACGTTCTTTTCCTCATCCAGGAGTAAGTGTCCCGGTCCTATGTCTTGCACTAAGCTGCTTGAAAGTCTGAGTAACAAACACACCATAAATGAAGTATTTATAAGAGAAGAAATTGTTTTCCTGTGGAATCTTGATTCCCAAGGGCAGGAAGTGGGGTATTCATTTCAACCTTTCCTTATTAACAAGAAACACTACTCATATATTCAAACTATGTGCTAGGCATGGATGGAATGCATAGACCTGTTCTTTAGGAGGGCAGTGCTTATGTTTCAAGTGTTCTTGAATGTCCAGTACCTCAGAATGGGGAAGTGGAATGAAGGATGAAGGTGGAGCTGGAATGATAATTGATGGTGGTTGTAATAGTAATGGGTGTGTGTGGTGTGTGTGTATGTGTGTATGTATAGCTTTTAGCCAGTGAATGCCCAGTATTAAGCCATCTGGTTTAAAAAGAATTCTTTCAAACTTTCTCATTCTCATATTTGTATTATGTAGTTGAAGTAATTAACTTGGAGAGTTTTCTGTGGATTACCTTAGGTTACCTAGCAAAATATTGATTGAGAGAGAATTAAGATTAAAGCTTCTTGACTCCTACTTTTTTTTTTTTTGTACTAGGAATTGAACCATTTATAGTAGGAAGTGTGAGAGATGGCTACGCAACAGATTTTTCAAGAGTGTAGGTATTGAAACCTACTCTCCTCATTTTATTTGGCTCGAAAACTGGAGGGCTGAATGGGTAGGCAGAAGAACCTGTTCTTTCTGGGTTGGTAAAGGACTGGGAGTTTCATCAGTGAGTCAGTCAGCCAGCCAGCCTTCTGGGCTGCGGCCACTCCCTGTGCTTTGGAGCACTATGATTATTGCTATAGGCTGAGAACAAGCCCCAACAACTCTTCTCAGCTCAGCCCTCATCTCCTTCCATCAAAGGCAACAGCTTCAGACAGACTCCTTGGAGTGGTCACGTAGGATCTGACAGAATACTATAGCAACAGGCCTCTCCCTTAGCTAAACAGAATGGCATATGACAGGACCAGGCACTGCTCACACATGCCTCTCCTTGGCAGGGTGCTCTCTGGGCTAGAGTGTTTAGGTTAGAAGCAGTAGGTCCCTGATTTGCATCTAGGAGCAAATACTGCCTATGCGCTTATTTGTATCATTTCTAGAAACTGCCAGCTCTGGGGCAGGCTTTATTTTGGCAACAGATCCTAGAACTTGATTCTAGGTTTTCACACTTGGGGATAGGTTGATATCAGGAAGGTTGTAGGGGTAAAGTTTATTATCCCAGAGTTTGACCAGATACAGAAGAAATTGTGTGATTTTCTTTGTTGAGAAATGCAGAAACTGAAGAAAGAATGGGTTCAGAAAGGCTGACATTTGGGCCTGTGAAGTAGCTGCTGTCTCATTGTCATTTACCTTGGTTTCCCTCAAGAACAGTAATACCCTAATTTTTTTTTTTCCAGAAGCTCAACAGGCCGCCACAGTAGCCATAATGGCCAATTCTAGGAATGAGACTTAAATCATGGTACCTCAGTGTTCTAAGGATTTAATTTCTTTTTCCCTTCTAATTATCTTCCCAGGCTGTAGGAGTCAAATGAGTCACCCTTTCTCCTCTTCCCCAGGCGGAAATTAAAGTGACAGCTAAGTACTAGGGAGGGGCTCAGACCTGGATGACTGGTTTTCAGTTTCTCTCCCTCCCTTCCTAGGAGCTAGGAACTCAGGCTATAGGTGGGGCTGTGTAAGGACTCTTCCTTCTTGCTTATAGTTCACCCCAAAACCTGCCAAAGTAGGGAGATATCTTTTCTGAACCAAAGAAACCCCAGAGGAAGACGCTTTTATAGGAGACAGATAATAAACCCAGAACTGTGATGGGAGATGTTTTTTCCTTGAAATCAGTGCCTTTATTCTAACTTCATTATCTTCCAGTTTTGATCCATCAGAAGCTAAGAGTTAATTGATATTTACTACCTAAAAAATTTTGTACATAATATTTACTTAAAAATTTTTAATGGAATTTGAATAAATAGTTGGTGGTGGTCAAGACTTTTAGATGCTTTGTGACAATCACCTTTGTCTCTTATCATTAGTTTATTTATATCTCATTATGGAGTTCGGTTCCTATGAATCACTGCTCAGGGCCCTGCTTTTTGTTTTGGTAGAGACACATCACAACAGAATCCAGGACTGCTGTGGATGAATTCTCCAGACTCATGCTGTCATGTTCTCTTGGCCCTTGCTTCCTTCAATGAGCTCTTCTTTTCCTTCTGAGTGGTCTAGATAAAGGGGACAAAGACAGTGCTGTCCTAATTCTGGAGATTAAGTTCTCAGCCACAAAGCAGATTAGGGTATTTAGCCACTGTCTTGTAATGGGAAGTGTTTCCTGAGCTGAGACAGGAGCGAGGGTCTTTGATATTACTAACAGAGCAAGCAGCACATCTGTATTCTGAAACTTCCAGTTCCCAGATTATCATCAGAGAAAGGAAGAGCACCTGCAGCATTCCTACTATACTCACATCCCAACAGAAACTGAGTGTAAACGCTTTTTTGTTTTTGTTTTTTGTAATCCAAGAAAAGTTATCAGGCATATTTCTTGATTTGGACCCTGTGAAATACTGGATATATTTAACCAGCTTCTTTTACCTACAGGATTTAGGGTGGCTTGGTCTGGTATCTTCTCTTTTATTTTTTTTTAAAGCGTTATTGATTTTAGAGGGAGAGAAAGCAGGAGAGGGAGAAACATCCTTTGGTTGCCTTTTGTACACACCTTGACCGGGGATTGAACTCAAAACCTAGGTATGTGCCCTGTCCTAGAATCGAACCCATAACCTTTCGGTGCATGGGACAACGCTCCAGCTAAGCTACTCAGCCAGGCCTGGAATCTTTTCTTTGTTCCCCACTCTTCTGCTTCATTTATAGACCTCAAGAAGTCTAGTTTTGTGCCATTCATATCTGGGTATTATTATTTTTTCCCTTTTTTCACCTTGAGAACTAGTTTCTAGTTGAATAAAACTCTCAGCAATATCTGACACAGTGAAGAAATGTCAGACAGTTGAGAGCGGTACAAAGCCAGAGGGAGTGGAAGCCAGAGAGGCAGGTGGTATCTCATGCTTTGGGCCGATGTACAGGTCACTGGGGCATGGCTGGGATTCAGAAGCCTCAAGGCTGCTACAGAGAAGGAAGTGTAGTTGGTATCAGTGTAGTTGGTACAATATCAGTCCCTAACTCTTGTGCCCTTTTAAAAAGGAGATAAGAGCAAATTCTAAAACCTTTTAAAGATCCACCAGGGAAGAAAGAATCTAAGGAACACAGACCTTTAGTGCAAGGGGTTATGGTAGGAAAGAGTGTCTTTTTATTTTTAAATTTTTTTATTTTCTTTATTGATTTCAGAGAGGAAGGGAGAGGGAGAGAGAGATAGAAACATCAATCATGAGAATCATTGAGTGGCTGCCTCCTGCACGCCCCCTACCGGGGATCGAGCCCACAACCTGGGCATGTGCCTTTGGCCTGAATTGAACCCAGAACCCTTCAGTCTGCAGGCCAATGTTCTATCTACTGAGCCAAACTGGCTAGGGCATGGAAGGAAAGAGTGTCTTGTACATTGATCTAAAACGAGCATTTCTTTGGGAAACTGGAAGAATACAATAATTTGAGACAGCAAAGGTGAACTACACAAGATGTAAATATAAGTATGGGGGCTGAATCTTTATATGGTTGGTGTCCAAAGTGTTAGAAGCAGCCCCTCATTTTCTTTCTGCTGTCCAGGACTAAGCCTCTATGTGTCACCTGCAGTGCCCAACTACAATGCGATTGTTTTTCTCTTCGTGCAGCTGTCCAGGACTAAGCCTCTATGTGTCACCTGCAGTGCCCATCTACAATGCGATTGTTTTTCTCTTCGTGCTGGCTAACTTCAGCATGGCCACCTTCATGGACCCAGGGATTTTCCCTCGAGGTAAGAGGAAGCTCCTTATTACCTTTAAAAAATACCGTATTTTTCGGACCATAAGACGCTCCGGACCATAAGACGCACCAGTTTTTAGAGAAGGGAAATGAAGAAAAAAAGATTCTGAAACAAATAGTGTCCTAAAATATTTTATGTGCATTAAAACCCAACATCACAGTCATAAACACATGTAATCAACCCTGTAAACTAGTAAACAGCAGCATTTAGAACCATTTTAGAGCCGGGCAAGCACACAGAGACCACACAGAGCCGGGCAAGTAAAAAAACTTTTTTTAAAAAGTATATGTGTAGGCTATATTTGGACCATAAGACGCAGGGACTTTTTCCCCCCCACTTCTAGGGGGGGAAAAAGTGCGTCTTATGGTCCGAAAAATACGGTAATGATTTTTGGACATGAGTGATAAGGTTTTGGGATACTTTTATAGTCTAACAATGAAAAGCAGGTCAGGGCCTTTAGTACTACTATATGTCATAACTTCTAGCCATGTGATTCACTTTGAATCAGCTCTTTGTTTTTCAGTTATCTGTTTAGCAGAAATATATGTGAACATACCGGTTGGGCGGTATTGCTAGGCACAGTACTATCCAAGATGAATTAGGCAGTTATAACAGAGTGATGCCAACTGTAATGGAGGTCTCAAGATTCTGTGAGACCATAGAAAAAGTGTGCACTAATATGTGCCCAGATAAACTGGGAAATGCTGCCAATGATAGGTAGGAAAGACTTTACCATGTAGATGGAAAGGAAGGACCTTCTAGGCAGAAACTTGTTGCCATGAAATGCTGAACTCAGTGGGGTGGAAGGTAGAGCATGGTATGGCCAGAAAGGGCAAAAGAGAGACCCAGAACCAAATAGTGGTAGACTTTATATGTTATATTAAATAGATTTTCTTCCTTTAATTGGAAGAAGCACAGGACCAGATTTCATTTTACAAATATAATTTTTGTAAGAACGTACAGATACCATTTGGGAGGCTATTGGGATAATGCAAACCAGATGAAAAACCTGTTTTGCATTATCCCAATAGCCTGGATAGGGATTTACAGATTTTTTAGAAGAAGACTCCACAGAACTTCTCAAAACCAGTGGCTTACTGGGGAAAAGTGAGAGGGTAAAGGAATTGTTCCTAGGTACCTAACTTGGGAGATAAGTTTGATGCTAATTTTTGTAAACCAAGATGCTATAGGAATGTTGAACAAGTTTGGAGGGAAGATAGCATCTCAGAATGTTGAATTGGAGATATTTATGAGTCATTTAAGTAGCTTTACCCTGTGCACAGTTGAGTAGTCAGACTCTCTCAAGTCTTTAGAATGTGGTATTTGAAGCAATAGGAGTAAGATTGTCTAGAGAAATAGAATGGGATTAGAAAAAAACTAAGATCATACCTAACCAGCACTGACATTTTAATGAGGAGTAGACCAGAAGGAAGAGTAATTGAAGAGGGATTGAGCAAGAAAAGTTAGTGCCCTGGCCAGTTTGGCTCAGTGGATAGAGCATCGGCCTGCAGACTGAAAGGTCCCAGGTTCGATTCCGGTCAAGGGCATGTACCTTGGTTGCGGGCACATCCCCAGTAGGGGGTGTGCAAGATGCAGCTAATCGATGTTTCTCATCGATATTTCTAACTCTATCCCTCTCTCTTCCTCTCTGTAAAAAATCAATAAAATATATTAAAGAAAAACAAAAACCAAAAACTGTCATTGGTAGAATAAGAAGAAAGACAGACACTGATGAAGACACTTTTTCTCTCAAATGTAAAGTTATCTTGTAAGAGTGAGACAATTGGGATTGGTATAGCAACTTTGGTGAGGTGAAGTTTTTCTGAAATTCATTGTGTTCAAAAAAGCTGTGTTACTGTGCTTCATTTGTAACTTCTGTTTCAAATATCAGATGAATGAAAGGAACTTTAAGTTCCTAAAAACAAGTGGGGCTATTTTAATAAGCTTTTAGTGTTCTTTTGTCAAGTATTTATCTATTTCATTGATTTCACTGAAACCAGTTTGTCTCAGTGGTAGAGCATCAGTCTGTGGACTGAAAGGTCCCAGGTTCGATTCCGGTCAAGGGCATGCACATTGGTGGAGGCCCATCCCTGGTAGGGGGTGTGCAAGAGGCAGCTGGTCGATGTTTCTCTCTCATTGATGTTTCTAGCTCTCTATCTCTCTCCCTTCTTCTCTGTAAAAAATCAATAAAATATATATTTAAATTTTTTTAAATATATTCCAGTGATTTCCAACCAGTGTGCTGCAAGAATTTTTAAAACATGACTATTTAGTTGGGCACTTACTTCTTTTCTAGATTGTCAAATGAAAAAACTGACAACCAACACAACAGTAGCCTTCTGGTGTGAATAAATCAAATGTATACCTTTTATTTTGTCATATCAGCAAAAAGTATATTTTTTGGTGTACCAAAGAATTTTAAGTAATTAGTTTATATGTGCCATGAGATAAAAAAGGTTAAAAGTTGCTGATCTATATGGAAGACATGATCATTAGGGGTGATTTTTTTTTTTTTAAGGTCCTTGCTTTAAAATAGAAGGGAAGATAGGAAAGATATTTGTATGAATAGGTACCCTGCATATACTATATAATGAAAGCCTAATATACTAAGTGTCTGTCTAGTCGTCCAGTTGTCTGTTCAACCAATCAAAACGTAATATGCTAATGGATGCTAAGGCTGCTCAACTGCTCTCTATGACGTGTACTGACCACCAGGGGACAGACGCTCCAACCAATAGGTTAGCTTGCTAGGGTCCGGCCAATTGGGAATGAACAAGATGAGTCAGACAGGCCCTGGAGCCCTCCCTCGGTTCCTTTCGGGCTGGCCAACCTCCTGCCCTGGCCCCGATCATGCACCAGTGGGGTCCCTTGGCCTGACCTGCACCCTCTTGCAATCCAGGCTAAGAGACCCCCTTCCCCAAATATAGGAGTTTTGTGCACCGGCCTCTAGTTAAGTTATAAGAGTAATCAAATAATTATATAGTACTTTAAAAAAATAAAGAACTCACTTCTGATAGATGATGCTATGGAAGGATCAGAGATTTCAAAGTAGCATTAAAATTTTAAAATATGAACTTTTTTTTAAAATTTTTAAAAAAAATGTATTTTATTGATTTTGTACAGAGAGGAAGGGAGATAAAGAGCTAGAAACATCGATGAGAGAGCGTCATTGATCAGCTACCTCTTGCACACCCCCTACTGGGGATATGCCCGCAACCAAGGATATGCCCTTGACCGGAATTGAACCCGGGTCCCTTCAGTCCCCAAGCCGTCGCTCTATCCATTGAGCCAAACCTGTTTTGGCTAAAATAAGAACATTTTAATAGTGTATGTTCATTATATAGAAAGTATAAACAAGATAAGTATCACGTATAATTTCAAAGCTCAGAGATAACTAGTTTATATGTTATTTGTAGTATGTAAATTGGGAATATCAATGTACCCATATCATAGCCACCTGAGTCATATTCTTTTTTCTCTTGCTTTAAAAAAATAAAATAAAATACACACACACACACACACACACACACACACATTATCGATTTCAGAGAGAAAGGGAGAGGGAGAGATAGAAACATCCATGATGAGAGAGAATCATTGATTGGCTGCCTTTGGCACACCCCACACTGAGGAATGAGCCCCAAACCTGGGCATGTGCCCTGACCTGTAATTGAACCACGACCTTCTGGTTCTGAGCCATGCCAGCCGGGTGAGTCATATTCTCTTGAACCTCATTTCCCAGTGCAGAAAAAATTGCTTCTTCAACTGTGTTCCAATAATGTTGTATTAGTCTCACAGTATTAGTTCCTAGTTCCTAGTCTCTCCCCCATTAGTCTTAATTCCTTGAAGGCAGAGGCCATATTTTAAATATCACTGCATCCCTAGTGCTTGGTACAGTTCTGACACAGTTGTTTTTTCATTGACTTTCCTCTCTGCAGCTGAGGAGGATGAAGACAAGGAAGATGACTTCCGAGCTCCCCTTTATAAAACAGTGGAAATCAAGGGCATCCAAGTGCGCATGAAATGGTGTGCCACCTGCCGATTCTACCGTCCTCCTCGATGTTCCCACTGCAGTGTCTGTGACAATTGTGTGGAGGTGAGAACCCTGAGTGGGGTATCACTTGATGCTTAACCCAAGTGGTCTTCTTCTGACTCAGAGTAAGGATCGAATCCTGTGCATGAAATATAGTCCTGGCTAACTATGTGGGCAGTGTGTACATGAGAGGTAGAGTGCAAATATTCTGTTACAGGAGGGATCCCAAGTGCCATAGGCTTTCCCAGCACCAGGATTCATGGCTCTAGCCTTCCTTCCCTTGGCTCATCTTTCTGGTTACCTGTCCTGACTTTGTGTTATCTCTTGCATCTACAACAGCATACTGTTGCATTCATTTTAAAAAATATATATATATTTTATTGATTTTTTTTTTACAGAGAGGGAGAGGGACAGAGTTAGAAACATCGATGAGAGAGAATCATCGACCAGCTGCCTCTTGCACACCCGCTACTGGGGATGTGCCCACAACCAAGGTACATGCCCTTGACCGGAATCGAACCCAGGACCTTTCAGTCCGCAGGCTGACACTCTATCCACTGAGCCAAACCGGTTTTGGCTAGTTATATTTTTCTTAAGGTTTTGTGTTTTGTGGGGGTTTGGAGAGAGGAAAGGAGAGGGAGAGACAGAATCATCCATGTGAGAGTGGAACACAGGTCAGCTGCCTCCTGCATGCCCCTTCCCAGGGATGGAGCCCACAACCTGGGCATGTGCCCTGACTGGGAATTGAACTGGCAACCTTTGCATGCCCAGGATTGTACACTACCAACTGAGTCACACTGGCCAGGGCTCTTTTGACTCCCCCTCCCCCCGCAAATCAGTTTTTACTTAGCTGTAAGCATTTGCCTGTCATATTTTCCTTCCAAGCCTCTTAAGAATCCTGATGTTTTTGCAAAGCCTCTGACATTCTTCCATTTCAGAGTTCCTTGGTCACATAGGATAAACTTTTGAGAGGCAACTTTGGTCTTTGATCATCAATTTTTGGAAAGCCTTCCTTAGAGACTGGTAGAGCAAGATAAACTGCTCAATCCTGTTTCCTGTTTTAATTGTGCAACGAAATAATTAACATGATTATAGATAAAACAACAGTTAAGCTCTGCCATTTGTCTGTCTTCTTGACTGAAAAGTGATCTAGTGCTGTGGTCCAAGGATGCCTCTCATTCTCTCTTTTTGCCCCTAGGAATTCGATCATCACTGCCCCTGGGTGAACAACTGTATTGGTCGCCGGAACTACCGTTATTTCTTCCTCTTCCTCCTTTCCCTGACAGTGCACATTATGGGTGTGTTTGGCTTTGGCCTCCTTTATGTTCTCTACCACGTGGAGGAACTCTCAGGGGTCCACACAGCTGTCACGTATCCTTCAAGGCTTGGCTTGTGGGAAGGGAGGGGGGAAGAGTGAGGAATGTTAAATCCTGTGGTAGTGAGGCTCAAGGGAAGATGGCTACAGTATGGGTCAGAGAAGACGAGATCATGTTGTTCTGCTCTCCTTGACTGTTTGGCTTCAGGATGGCAGTGATGTGTGTGGCTGGCTTATTCTTCATCCCTGTAGCTGGCCTCACAGGATTTCATGTGGTGCTGGTGGCTAGGGGACGCACAACCAATGAACAGGTACAGGAAGAAGTGATGGGATACCTCTACAGAGTAGGGCTTGTCTTTTAGTCCTGAGATTAGTGTTTAGCCTGTGCTTCCACACATGGATACCTAAATATATTTTTTTCTCCGCAACCTAAATATGTTTATGAGGCAGTGTCCATTTTCCTCATGCAAGCATGAGCATAGAAGCCATCTCTAGTTAACATTTTCAGAATGCCCACTTCTATTAGACAATTTGGGCTCTAAGTTTAGAGAAGCTTAATAAAAGACCTGCACCAGCCCTCAAGAAGCTTATAGTGCTGCTTAAAGCCAGTTATTTTTGTGCATTGCTGTTTTGTATATTATTGTAGTTTTCAATATTCAGAGAGGTATTTATCCCCATTTTACATGAGGAAACTGGTGTTGAGGGTGAGATAGCTATGGTGAGGAAGACCTAGGATTTGAACTGAGGACACTGACTCTAGAGTTGCCATTCTTAGCTATCACAGGTAGAAGTTGGTTGATGGCAGGATTGTGTTTTACTCATTTCCTTTTTTTTTTTTGTATCTCCCAGATAGTGGATATACCATAATTTGTCATTGGTTTGTGTTTTGGTCTTGGGAAGTCAGGGATCCATTGTCTGACTGCTCTGGCCCTTTTTCCCTCCCTCCAGGTAACAGGTAAATTCCGGGGAGGTGTGAACCCCTTCACCAATGGCTGCTGTAACAATGTCAGCCGTGTACTCTGCAGTTCCCCAGCACCCAGGTACATCTCTTATCTATCCCTTTGGTTTGCTGTTCACCCTTCATGATAACTTTTGTCTCCTTTGGGCTGCTTCTGGTGCCAGGTCTGCTGAGAGACTGCCATTAGGAAGAGTTCCCTTAGAATGGGAAGTAACTGCATGGGAAAGACATGCCATCCTTTAGTGGACACTATGAGTTCAGTTGATACTCGCCAGGTATCAGGTTACTTTCCTCTGAGAGTTGAGATTTACTCCAGAGTGTCCTGAGCTAGCTATCTGCTCAAAGGCCTAGTCTTATTGCAGTTGTGGAATCAAAGAAATCTGTTCAATGCTGATCTTTTCACTGGCCTGGTTGGACTGTTTATTATGTATAAATGCTTTACACAAGGTAGGCAATCAGTAGATACATTTAAATGAATGAATGATTGAAAGCCTTTTTACTCTTAACACTCAGGTATTTGGGGAGACCAAAGAAAGAGAAGACCATTGTAATCAGACCTCCCTTCCTTCGACCAGAAGTGTCAGATGGGCAGATAACTGTGAAGATTATGGACAATGGCATCCAGGGAGAACTGAGGAGAACTAAGGTGAGGAATTTCGGGGAGCAAAACTAGGTACTTGGAAGCTCTCACTCTGGAAAAGAAATGGAAACATACTTATAGTTTACATCTCTCATGGTATTTATCACTTTCTGTCTTGAGTTAAAATTACTTAAAATAAAATACGTATCTTTTCTCTTTTAGATTGTGATTTACTGACATAAATTGAGTCCATTCATTTCTATGTCTTCATAGGACTTAACATAGCAGCTTGCAGGTGGTTGGAACTCAAGTAATAGTTATGATTAAAATGAGCAAAGCCCTGGCCAGTGAGCTCAGAGTGCCAGCCTGCGCTCAAATGGTCATGAGTTCAATGCCTGGTCAAGGTCATACCTGTGGGTTGCAGGTTCGATCCCACATGGGAGAGGCAACCGATTGATGTATCTTGCTCACAGTGATGTTTCTCTCTCTAGCCCTTCTACTCTCTTTAACAATCAATGGAAAAATAACATCAAATGAGGATTAACAAAAAAACAAAAACCAACCCACAAATAAATGGCAGGATGAAACCCTTGCTGAAAACTTTTTTTAACCCAGTACCATTCTCAAACTGACTCTTGTCCCTTGTCTTCCAGTCCAGAAATATATAATTGACTCTCCAACAACTCTTGTGTTACCAGTTTAATATTTTTGAGTTGCCTAATGCCCAGTTCTCCAAATCTGATTTTCCCTTCTTTATCCAGTCTAAAGGAAGCTTGGAGATTACAGAGAGCCAGTCCGCTGATGCTGAACCTCCACCTCCTCCTAAACCAGACCTGAGCCGTTATACAGGGCTACGAACACACCTCAACCTGGCTGCTAATGAGGGTAAGGGCAGCAGTAGGAGAGAGAAGGTGACTGAATTGTAGAGCACATACAGGCAAGGACTAGGAGATAATGCTTTTCTTGTAGCTGAGAACACCTAATAGTTGGCACTTGAGCCACTACTTTGAACAACTGGGAGAAAGGGGGTACCACTTAGCTAATGGCAGTGAATTAGAAATTAGATGTTTGTGGGGGAACTGTCAGCTTTAGACAGAGAGCATCCTAGTCCTGTTTGGTATATTCACTCTGAGATCTGGGTTAATAGGAGTCTTTAGTCTTGATTTCAACAAAATTGTGTTCCCTTGGCTGAGTAAATATTAAACTATTCCTACCTTATTCTCTCCTGTATCTTAATGAACTCTAGCCAGGTTTAGAGAATAGGTTGTAAAGTGCTTCTCCTGGGCCTTTTCCCCCTACAGACAGCAGCCTGTTGAGCAAGGACAGCCCTCCCACACCTACCATGTACAAGTATCGGCCAGGCTACAGTAGCAGCAGCACATCAGCCGCCATGCCTCACTCTTCCAGCGCCAAGGTACTGGGTTCTCCCTAAGCAGTAGGGTTGTAAATATGCCACTTGTTCTAGGAAAAAGATTGGGTGAAGGGAAAGGAGAGGCAGAGGGAAGAAAAGAAAATCAAAGGCGTTTTACTAATTGTTGGTGTTAGGGGGATTGAATCTCCTTTATTTTACTTCATTAAAGGGGGGCAAGGAAGTAAAATAGATAAAAATACTGATTGTCATACCTAAATTCAAAACCCATCATGAGCAAGTTACTTAACCTAAGTTTCACTTTTTGCATCTTAAAATGTGGTGGTATTTGTACTAACTCATAAATTTGCTTTAGGGATTAAACAAGATAATGCATACAAATGTTCTAAACATTGCTGGCAAGTAACAGGCCATTTTTGAGGGACATCTTGGGCTTTGGGACCTGGCATCTGTCACATGAGGAGCTGCACTAAGAGCCTGCTTTATTTTCTCCCCCAGTTAAGTCGTGGTGACAGCTTGAAGGAGCCAACCTCAATTGCAGAGAGCAGCCGCCATCCCAGCTACCGGTCAGAACCCAGCCTGGAGCCAGAGAGCTTCCGCTCTCCCACTTTTGGCAAAAGCTTTCACTTCGATCCATTGTCCAGTGGTTCACGCTCCTCCAGCCTCAAGTCAGCCCAGGGCACAGGCTTTGAGCTGGGCCAGTTGCAATCCATCCGTTCAGAAGGCACAACCTCCACCTCCTATAAGAGCCTGGTCAACCAGACACGCAATGGAAGCTTATCTTATGACAGCCTGCTCACTCCTTCCGACAGCCCTGATTTCGAGTCAGTGCAGGCAGGGCCGGAGCCAGACACACCGTTAGGCTACACCTCTCCCTTCCTGTCAGCCCGACTGGCTCAGCAGCGGGAAGCTGAGAGGCACCCACATTTGGTGCCAACTGGCCCAGCACACCGAGAGCCCTCACCAGTCCGGTACGACAATCTGTCGCGCCATATTGTGGCCTCCCTCCAGGAACGAGAGAAGCTGCTACGCCAGTCACCCCCACTCCCAGGTCGAGAGGAAGAACCAGGCTTGGGGGACTCAGGCATTCAGTCGACACCAGGCTCAGGCCATGCCCCTCGTACTAGTTCCTCCTCAGATGATTCGAAGAGGTCACCCTTGGGCAAGACTCCATTGGGACGCCCAGCTGTGCCCCGATTTGGCAAGCCAGATGGACTAAGGGGCCGGGGACTAGGGTCCCCTGAATCAGGCCCAACTGCTCCATACCTGGGCCGATCCATGTCGTATAGCAGCCAAAAAGCTCCACCTGGTGTCTCTGAGACTGAAGAAGTGGCCTTGCAGCCGTTACTGACACCCAAGTAAGTATTAGTTCATCCTGGCCTTCAGCGCACTTATAATTAGCATCCTGCCCTGCAGAAGGTATCAGGACTGCCCTTGTATGTTCTAGTGCAAATGGACCCAGGGTTGTCCTGCTTGTGGATAGCTCTTCATTTTCATTCTCACTCCAGCTGCCTTCATGGGCCATTCCTGTCAAGAGACTGAAGTTTAATACTTTTTCTTAATCCTGTCCTAAAAATTTATTTGAGTGTAAATATACAAGATAGGTGCTATTGGAGAGAATAAATAGGAGATAGGGAGTCAGGCTTGTTTCAAGCGATGCAATAAAACAAAAGGGAATGTTTAGGTGTAAAGTATATATTTCCTAAGTACAAATCATTTAATTAAAAGTTATTCATCATACTAAAAAAAATATGTATAGAGAAAAGTACATCATTTTTTTTTTCCTCCTGAACTTTTAAAACTGTCTCCCTTTTCTGTGTTTTGTGTCCCAGTTCCTGATACCTCTCTTCTTTTCTTCCCAGAGATGAAGTACAGCTCAAGACCGCCTACAGCAAGTCCAATGGGCAGCCCAAGAGTATAGGCTCAGCTTCCCCTGGCCCAGGCCAGCCACCTCTCAGTAGCCCCACAAGGGGAGGAGTCAAGAAGGTGTCAGGAGTAGGTGGTACCACCTACGAGATTTCGGTGTGAGCCTTCGGCACCTCCCCTCCCCCACACCTCTGCGCCTGCACCAAAGGGCCCCCAGGTGGCCACCTTCCTTTCCTCAAGGGGCTCTCCCCTGCATGGACATTTTTTTAAATCACCGATTCCAAGAGGATGAGGAGCGTTTTATAAAATGCAATGGGGTTGGGGAGTCGGAGAGTTGGGGCCCTGAGACTGGGGTAGCAACCCCCTTTACCTATTAAGACCTTCCCTACCTTAGCCCCTGGACCAGACTCAGTGGACATTTGTGCAATTGCTCGCCCTGGAGAGAACCAGATCATTTTTAAACCAGAAATAATTTTTTTTATTATTGTTACGGATTCTATTTTTTTCCTCTTCTGCGTTACCAGGTGTGTGTGTGTACATATATATATTATACATATATATATTATAAATATCAAAGAAATTATATATCTATCCTGGGATGGGAAAATGAGGGAGGGATATGTTTAAGGAGGGGGATCTTACTCTTCCCATTCCTGGGACCAGCAGGACACGAGAAGGTGTGGATAGAAGTCTTCCTTTGCCCCAGGGTTCTCTCTTTTGTCCATCACCAATTAAGAAAATAGCACCCCCTGTTGGTGCTTAGTGATCAGGAAAGGAACTGGAGAGAGGCGAGTCTGAAGTCTTGGTCAGAGGAGAGAGTGAAGATTTTAGGGCTCATTGGCACTTAGTTTCCCCAGGAAAGGGGTTGTAGCCCCGTGATTTTCTTTGGTGGAGGGGAGATCAGGAAAAGAACTTGGCCAAACTCCAGAAACAACTGGATAATCCCCTTTTTGGGATGGAAGGATTAGGGTGGGCTTTTTCAACTAGCCCCTCAAAACCTTCCCTCATTTCACACAGTTAACATTTTTATATCCAAGGCCAGGAGAGAAGAATCTAAAAAGCAATATTTTTCATCACATGCCAAAAACTGGGGATAGAGAGGAGCCTCGGCCCCTCCGATTATCCCTCGAGAGGTACCCCTCAGCCCACCTCAGTATGGTGCTGGGTAAAGGAGATACCTGGGTTCTAACCTCTAAACAGGGAGACCCCAGCCTCTAGATAGAGGCCCTTTTATTTTTTATTCTGATTAGCCATTTTAAAACCAAGGAATAAAAAGAAATCCTGATCTAACCAGCTCCCCCCTGACTTGTGTTATTTTGTCTGGTTAAGGCAGGGTGAATGATCTCTGGTGGGGAGTCATAAAGCCTCATAAGTTTCTCTGGTCCTGGCCCTTCTTTAGACAGGACTATAGTGAAAATAATACTTAAGACAACAGGTCCTGATATTTTTTCCTCCCCAGTGATTTAACCCAAAAAATTCCTGGGGGGAAAAATCATTTGCAACTACTAAAGTCTGTTATTTTGAAATTTGGAGAACTCTTGACTTGTGCCACACTTGTTCCTCAATATAGAATTTGTCTCTCTGAAAAGTAAAGTTCATTTTGGATGTAGCCAATGGGAAGACTGAATGATCAAAGTATGAAAGCTCTCTTAATAGCCAATTGTACAGATGGGTGGCAGTTCAATTTGATACCTCCTATTTTTGTCTCTTATTTGCAAAAGCAAAAGGCCCTAATTTTAATAGGCACCCTTGGACACTTAATCTCAGAAAACTGGCTAGAACCCTTTATTTTCACTGCTGATAAGTATATGAACTCTTCCTTTGAAATCCTACTTTAAAACTGGAGATAAATGAGTGAGAGGTTTTTCCTTTATGATCTTGGGACAGCCTTGGCTCATAGCAACAGATTTTAACTGTTCTGCCAATTTAACTTCAAGTCTGATTACATTAAGCTGGGTTTTCTCAGATTTATTTTAGTTATTTGGCCTACAAAGACCAAAGGGATTTAATTTTACATTTTGTTAGTGTAGGCTGCCTTTTTGTTGCTGTCTTAGAAGCTTAGAAATGTTTCCTCATCAGCCAAATACTTTATCTTAACTAAGGAATGAGGCAGTTCCAAAGTTCTTACTACTAGTATAAAGATAAGAGAAGCATTTACCTTTGCTTGCCATATATTCACTTCAAAAAAATCATGGGCTTGACCAAGAATCAACCTGTTGAAGTACAGTGGTGATTGGAGGTGCTTGTTTGGCTACTCTGTTTCAACACAAAATTGACCTAGAATACAGGAGAACTAACTGGATCAGCTCTTCAGATGTAGTATGAAGATCTTACAGGTGTCTGGTTGTCAACATTATGGGCAAGGTGTTATTTTATTTGTCTTCTGTGGAAAGGCATTAACAAGCTCTTCCTAACTTTGGACCATGCTCCCCAATTTCATTTTGGTTGGCTCCCTGACTACTGATAATATAATACAAAGCCCAAATCCCCCCAGATCTTAGCATGCCTTTGCTTAAACTCTGACTCTTACAGAAAGGCACTTACCTCTTAATAGGCAGCCATACTTCAGCCAGTTTGATAAATGCATTTTTTTTTTTTTTAAGAAAAACCCTAACAAATCAGATAAGGATATAAATCAGACAAACTGCACAAAAGAGATGAAAAGAAAGCTTTCCTGGGAGAGGAAGTGATGTCCATGAGAAAGCTGGGCTGAGCCTTACAAAAGCATGGCCCTTCTCTCTCATAATGCATTCCTCTTATGAGCACAGTAGGTCTGCTTCTGATCCAGCCACTGAGATGCTCCTAAGGCAGTGTCCAAGAGCCAGGAAGGCAGTTTTTGACAGCAGGTTCAGTACAGCAGGAAAGTCATTCTGGTAGAGTCCAGTTGTCTTGTTAGCGGAGGCTGCTGCTGCTGCTGGCCTGAGAACTGCCCATACCTGGGTGGTCTGGACTGTGTCGGTTCTGGGGAAGACAAAGCAGGAGCACAAGAACAACTAGGAAGTAGCCTTGGCATTGACCAGGAGTGGAAGGGAAAACAGAGCAACCTGCCCTGAGTTTTCAATTTTGGTCCAACCTGAAGCTAAGGACTCTACCTAGTATAGGGGTGAGACATAAGGGAAACTCACTGGACTACAGCAACAGGCCCCTATTTTACCTTCTTTTTCTTCTTCTCTTTCTTCTTCCTTTTCCGTTCAGGATCCTCTTCTTTCTTCTTTTTCTTTTTCTTGTGATCTGAATCAGATGGCGTTTCTGTTGGAGACATTAGGTGCCTATCAACTGTAGAGCTCAAAATCCTCTCCTGCTAGAACTCTGCATATTATAGGAAGACCTCTAGTCATTGGCAACTGCTTTTGTTCAAATGGCCAGAGAGGATATGCAGGCACTGCTAAGGTCCCTGTCCCAAGGTCCTACTTGCCCAGAAAACCCCAGAACATTAATTTCTTCTTTCAGGAGAATCTGGGAGTCCAGGACTCTGTAAAGAACTTTTTTTTTCACCCTGAGGATGGGTGAACCCGATTCAGAACATCAGGTTTTCTGGCTTTAAATAGAACTGCTTCTTACCTGGGGGGACAGGATCCTGGGTACGGCTCTGTTTGTGCTTGTGCTTATTCTTCTTCTTGGGAGGCTGAATATGCATCAGACGACATTGCTCTGGCAACTGAAGGAACCAAAGGAAGGTCAGGGTGAGTGGAGGGAGCAAATCCCCTGCTCGCCATTGTTCTGCTCAGTAAGTTAGGAAGGAACAGACTTGGACAGAAAAACTACCTCAATGCCTTTCAGACCTCCCCATTTGCCTCCTTCCTCCCCAAGAGGGGACTCACCGGGCCAGTGTGGAGGCGGAATCCAGCCAGCATGGTTCCTGTGATAGGATTGAAAGAGCCACCAAGAATAGGGGGCTTCTCAATGAGGGAGCGGAGGCTGCTGTTATCATGGGAACCTGGCAGATCAATCATTCCGGGTAGGTCAGGCAGGAAGTTACTCAGCTTCTCTTTCACTTTCTTCCCACAGAATTTATTATAGGCATGTTCCAGGTTGTAGTGTGTGATCAGGTTGGTACTGCCTGTCAGCTCCGTGCTGCCTAGAGAACGCAGAGAAAATAATAAAATGTATTTAAGTCAGCCACATAATATTTATACTTACATTTATATAATACTTTATACTTTTCAGTATGTGTTCATTTGAACTGGGAAAAAAAAATTCAATGTATTTAAGATATCACATTCCATTGATAAGAGACAGCCCTGGCTAAGTAGTTAAATTGGTTGGATTGTCATCACCATATAACAAGGTTGTGGGTTCAATTTCTGGTCAGGGCACATAATAAGAATCAACCAATGAATACATATAAAAGTGGAACAGCAAATTGGTGTTTCTCCCCCCTCCCCCCAAAACTCTCATCCTATCTAATAAAAGAGTATTATGCAGGTTAACCAGCACTCCAATACACAAGATGGCTGTCCCCAAGTGGACACAAGATGGCCAGCAGGGGAGGGATTTGGAAGGGACCAGGCCTGCAAGGGAGGGCAGTTGGGGACAATCAAGCCTGCAGAGGAGGGCAGTTGGGGGTGGCCAGGCCTGCAGGGGAGGGCAGTTAGGGGGGATCCAGACCTGCAGGGGAGGGCAGTTGGGGGTGGCCAGGCCTGCAGGGGAGGGCAGTTAGGGGGGATCCAGGACTGCAGGGGAGGGCAGTTGCGGGTGGCCAGGCCTGCAGGGGAGGGCAGTTAGGTGTGACCAGGATGGCAGGGGAGGGCAGTTAGGGGCAATTGGGCTGGCATCAATCAGGCTGGCAGGGGGTGATCAGGCTGGCAGGCAGAAGTGATTAGGGGCAATCAGGCAGGCAAGCGAGCGAGCAGTTGGGAGCCAGCAGTCCTGGATTGTGAGAGGGATCCCAGATTGGAGAGGGTGCAGGCTGGGCTGAGGGAAACTCCCCTCATCCCCTGTGTACCAATTTTGTGCATTGGGCCTATAGTCAATAAAAATAAAAACACACTGTTAATGGTAGGAGACAGTGCCAGAGTGCCTCTCCTCATAACTTGGCATTGCCTTTGACCATTATAGTATTCTGATTTAAAATATATATTTTATTGGTTTTTTTACAGAGAGGAAGAGAGGATAGAGTTAGAAACATCGATGAGAGAGAATCATTGATCAGCTGCCTCTTGCACACCCCCTACTGGGGATGTGCCTGCAACAAAGGTACATGCCCTTGACCAGAATTGAACCTGGGACCTTTTAGTCCGCAGGCCAACACTCTATCCACTGAGCCAAACCGGTTTTGGCTATAGTATTCTGATTTTATCCCCCCTCTTTGTTGGCTCTCCTCCTTACAGGTGAGAAGACACTGCCTTTTCTGAACTTTAAGAGTCATTCCAACTTTGTCAGTTCTATGAACATGATTTAAAATCTCTCTTCCCAGCCCTAACTCCTCTCCTGAAAACTAATCTTGCACTTCCAATCTCCTCTTAGTCCAGGAGTGGGGAACCTTTTTTCTGCCAAGGGCCTTTTAGATATTTATAACACCATTCGAGGATCATACAAAATTATCAACTTAAAAATTAGCCTGCTATATTTAATCAAACATTTAGTTAACTCACCCCTCATGCCTTGTCAGAGCTAGACAAAATGATTTTTTGGACCTTAAATTGCCCATGGGCCAGATGTTCCTCACCTCTGTGACTTAGTCAATTCTATGTAGATACTATGGCTTTTTATTTATTGATTGATTTTAGAGAGAGAAAGGAGGGGGATGAGACAGAGAAAGATACTTGCTGTTCTACTTATTTGTGTATCCACTAGTGGCCCAGTGCACAAAATTCATGCACCAAGGGGGTGGGGGTTTCCTCACCCCAACTTGCACCCTCTCCAATCGGACATCCCTCTCACAATCTGGACTGCTGGCTCCTAACCGTTCACCTGCCTGATCAGCCTTAACTGCCTTTGCCTGCCTGCCTGATTGCCCCTAAGTGCCCTCCCCTGCTGGCCTGATCTAACCCCCAATTGCCTCTGCCTGCTTGATCACCCCAAACTGCCCTACCCTGCTGGCCTGATCTTGCCCCTAACTGCCTACCCTGCCGGCCTGATCTTGCCCCCAACTGGCCTCTCCTGCTGGCCTGATCTCACCCCCAACTGCTCTCCCCTACCGGCCTGATTGCCCCTAACTGCCTCTGCCTGCCTGACAGACTGCAACTTCCCTCCCCAGCTGGCCTGATCTCACCCCCAACTGCTCTCCCCTGCCTGCAAATTTGGTTTTGACTGGTCGATTTCTATGCCAGTCAGTGCCACAAGCTCTGCCTCCTAAGCAGTCATTGGCTCCTCACAGTTCACCCAGATTTGGTTCTGGTTGGTTTCTATGCCAGTCAGTGTCTCTGGGCCTATCTCCAGGCCTGATCAGCAGCCCCTGTGGAGGCCTGGAGAGAAACAGAGGTGCAGCTGCTAGCAAAGCCCAAAGAGAAAGAGAGGCAGTGGCTGATCAACAGCTGCCACAGAGGCTGCAGATCAGACCCTGCCTCTCTCTTCGGGCCTGATCTGCAGTCTCCTGGATAGTCAATGCTGGGTCGCCTCAGCAACCTAGCCCTGACAGCAGATTGACTTCCTGTGTCTGGTGGAGCTTCTGTTTGGCTGTTGCCGACATTTTTATATATTAGGTTTGGTTGATTTTTGTATGTGCCCTGACCAAGGACTGAACCTTGGCATATGAGGATAATGTGCTGACCAACTACACATGGTACCTCCCATTCTCTAGATATTTTTAGAAGCAGTACGCCTGAGTTTTAAAAAATCTTCAATGATTTCCTATAACCCTCAGAAAAGACCTAAAAATTCCATTGGCACTCATGGTTAAACACTGTATTATAACTTAGCTTTGGGACCTAGTCAACCATTAGTCCCCTATGCAAAATTTCTGACCCATCCAAATGAGTCTCCATCATTTCCTGAGAAAAACAAAAAACACCCCTCATTGTGTTTCACTTTAGGAAAACTGACCTAATTATAGGAAAAGTCTGCCTAATATTCTTCAATAACATAAATTCATCAAGGTCTAGCTCAAGTGACTACTTATTATTGGTCTCATTTTGGATATTTTCAAAACCACTACATAGTTATGTGAGGCATGACCACTAAATAATGAGATTGGCCTTGACAAGAAATATGGTCACTATCCTTAAACTACATACTTTGCATCTCTAAGTAAAAGAAGCTTCTTAAAAACAAGGACCAGACTTATTAATCTTGTTCCTCTTCTCACCATATGTCCTCCTCTCTACTTCCTATACACACAACATTTGCCCAAAACATATATTCAACATCTGTCAACTGAAAGGTAAAATCAGAGTAGGTAAGGTCAGTGGAAGACATCAACCAACAACTAACCGAAGGAAAGTTCTATGCTTCAACCTCTCTATGCTTCAGTTTTTTTCAACTATAAAATGCAGATAACAATGCCTACCTGTAACAATTGTCCTGTATATTGTTACATATATAATTGCGTCGTGAACTATACAAATTACTGTACCAATACCCATTATTATTTCCCTCCACTCTTGATGGGATGAACTAAAAGCAGAATTTGGGATGAACTAAAAGCCATTTTGGAGCCTTACTTAACATGTCCAAAATGACTCTTGATTTCCATCTCCTCAAACTTGTTACACAGACGCCTTTCAATTTAGGGCTCCTGGGTTCTGGTAACAGTTGCCCAGGTTACCTTGCACCTCCGCTAGCCGGCTAAGAATCACGCTCATCACCCCCTCGTTATGATCTGATTGGCTGATTTTGGCCAGGCCTGGCACTCACCTGGCAGTTCCCGCATTAGGTAGAAAGGACCGCAACCAGCTGCTGATTTGTCGGCACCAGGAGGGGCCGTGGCCGCGGTGGGGGGCGGAGCCGTGCCGGGCCCCCCGCCTGGAGGAGGAGGAGGCGGGGGTGGAGGCTTCCCTGGTCCGAAGCCGAGTGCGGTTGGCGGTGGAGGTGGGTCAGCCTGAGCTCCGAACAGCGCCGTGAAATTCTCCATCTTTCCTTCTGCCCCGGCGCTATCCTGCTGTCCGGCGCTAGTGCTTTTCATTGGACAATCCTTCCCCGGCGTACCGCCCTCTTCCTCCATGAGCCACTTATCATTGGATGCCTCGGGACCTGCCTCCCTTGTTCCGGCAGCTACTTCCGTCGCTTGAAGAGTACGTACCGGAAGTACTAGCTCACCTATATCCAATAAAATGACTTAAGTGGAAAAGCGACAGCTAGATTGACCAATAAGCTATCATATGCCTTTTTTTAGGGCGTCCCTACCGTAGCGTCCAATCAGAAATCTGCTTTTGGTTCTGGAGGCGGTGCTTCCAAGTCTCGGCCCACTGGAAGTCTCAATGGTGGGAGAGGCGGGGCCAGGCCTAGCGACGCCCGAGAGCGGCCAGTGCCGCCTGCCGAGAAGATGGCGGTCCTGGCACCTCTGATTGCATTGGTGTATTCGGTGCCGCGCCTTTCACGATGGCTGGCCCGACCTTACTACCTTCTTTCAGCCCTGCTCTCCGCGGCCTTCCTACTCGTGAGGAAGCTGCCCCCGCTCTGTCACACTCTCCCCACGCAGCGCGAAGACGGCAACCCGTGTGACTTTGACTGGGTGAGCGACCCCCGCCTTCGTTAGGAAGGACCCCGCGAACTTGACGGTCCCTTTCTCCGTGGTTGCATCCTGGGGACCCGAAATGCCGAGCCGGTAGCGGACTCACCATTGAAGTATAGAGCCTGGACCGTAATCGAGTCTAAATCTCTTCTTGTTTAATGAAGATGGTCAAAAGGGCTAGCCTGCACCACAGCCATACCCAAACTCCACGTTCGTGTGCACAGTCATTAACAGTGCTGCTCGTGGGTGAAGCCTCTCAAGGAGTCTTTGAGATAAGCCAGTAGTAGTGTTCCCGTTTTATTGGTGGAGAAGTTGATCTCCGCGTGATTAGGCGGCTTGTCCAAGGTCACACAAGTAGGACTTGAAACCATGCTCCTGGCCATATTTCCTACACACCATCCACTTATTTTTAAAAAATTAAAATAATAATTTTATTGATTTTTTTTTTTTTTACAGAAAGGAAGGGAGAGGGATAAAGAGTTAGAAACATCGACGAGAGAGAAACATCCATCAGCTGCCTCCTGCACACTGGGGATGTGCCCGCAACCAAGGTAAATGCCCTTGACTGGAATCCAACCCGGGACCCCTCAGTCCGCAGGCTGACGCTCTATCCACTGCCCCAAACCAGTCAGGCTTCATCCGCTTCTTAATACACTATGCTTGGAACTATGCTGCATTCGGAGGATGCAAAAATGAGTAATAAAATTGTTACACCAATTGAAATTGTAACAAATACATCATAAATGATCCCAAGCCTCGTGCTGTATACTTTCCGAGTGGGGGTGCAGAGAGCACCCAGACAAATCAGTTGAGGAAGCTCTGTGCCCTCTGCTGTAATAGCAGCGTCTGTTTCTGAGAAAGGAGGGCTATCCTGAGTTTTGATCTTTTTTCCAAAAATGAGTCTTGACCTTTACCAGAGCCCACTCCCTTACTTTTATCCTCCATCCCTTGTTTACTCTTTAATATTTCCCCCGTCCTTTCCCAGACCATACTATTAATTAGCTAAAGTTTAGCCATGTTACTCCAAAAGATCCTATTTTTATCTGATATCCTGTACCACTTTCACCAAAATGGGACTGAAAAATATAATGATATTAGTAAAGATTTTACTAAAGAGGTGGCTTAAAACTCTGACTTATAGTATCTTTAACAAAGAACAGTAAAATTATGGAGAAATGACGAGTCAGAAATTTTAGACTTCCAAAGGTGACTAGGAAGATAAACTAATGGTATATAAAGGCTAGTATCTTATCTAATAAAA
Source organism: Pipistrellus kuhlii (assembly GCF_014108245.1). Lineage (NCBI taxonomy): Eukaryota > Metazoa > Chordata > Mammalia > Chiroptera > Vespertilionidae > Pipistrellus > Pipistrellus kuhlii. The sequence goes on from NW_023425595.1 coordinate 11,661,874, forward strand.
GAATAATAGGCAAATTGACTGTTACTCCAACACACAAGATGGCCGGTAGGGGAGGACAGTTGTGGGCGATCAGACCAACAGGGGAGGGCAGTTGGGAGGGAACAGGCCTGCAGGGGAGGGGAGTTGGGGGTGACCAGGCCTGCATGGGAGGCCAGTTAGGGGTGACCAGGCTGGCAGGGGAGGGCAGTTAGAGGTGACCAGGCTGGCAGGGGAGCAGTTAGGTGTTGATCAGGTTGGCAGGGGAGTGGTTAGGGGGTGATTAGGCTAGCAGGCAGAAGCGTTAGGGGCAATCAGGCAGGCAGGTGGGCAGGCAAGCAGTTGGGAGCCAGGAGTCCTGGATTGTGAGAGGGATGTCCAACTGCCCCATGGGATGAGGCCTAAATGGGCAGTTGGACATCTCTTGAGGGGTCCCAGATTAGAGAGGGTGCAAGCTGGGCTGAGGGACAACCCCCCCTCCCCCCAGGTGCACGAACTTCGTGCACTGGGCCTCTAGTATTATATAAACTCCACTGGTGCTGTCTTCAGGCTGATAGGGATTAAGGTTATCTCCCTTGATTAGCTGTTGCCCTTCCTGATAGAGTGGGTTAGAAACTTTATATCTTGTTTTTAGACAAATAGCTTGGGGCTTTTTTTGGTATTTAGTTGTTCTCAATTGCCTTCAAAAAAATCCTTCAGCCAAAGTGGCAAATTTTGGGGTGTCATATTCTGCTATCATTCAGTATCCTCTCAACTTATGTGCATGTTTGAAAATGTCCATAATAAAAAAAAATTAAAAACAATGAGCAAACAAGCAGAACAATCAATCAAAAGGGCTCTGCTGCCCTAACCAGTTTGGCTCAGTGGATAGCATCCGTCTGCAGACTGAAGGGTCCCAGGTTTGGTTCCAATCAAGGGCATGTACCTTGTTTGCGTGCACATCCCCAGTAAGGGGTGTGTAGAAGGCAGCTGATCAATGTTTCTCATCTATGTGTCTAACTCTATCCCTCTCCCTTCCTCTCTGTAAAAAATTCAATTAAAAATAAATGGGCGGGGGGTGGGGTGGGGTGGGGTGTGAAGTTGAGGGGAGTGGGGGGAGAAGAGGTCTGCTTCATATAGTTAGTCTGGAATCCAGTCTCATCCCAGCTTCAGCCAGCCAGCAGATGAAGAGAGAGACCTGGAATGCAATGACACACCCTTTCTTACTGCCTTTGTGCAACAGTGACACATCACTTCCATTCACATTCTATTCAGGAGTGCTCGTCACACAGTTCTCCCTAGATGTAAGGAGACAGAGAGTCTAGCTACAGTTTGTCCAGGAAGAAAAGGAAATAATCAGAGTGTACATAGCTAGTATCAGAGTATACATAGCTAGTCTTTGCTATAGAGCCAGAATATTTCTGTTAATCCTAATCGTTGGTCTCCTGATTGACCACAGTTCCCTTTTTAAATCCATCCTTCTACAATTTTAAGTCTCAATTCTAACCAATTTCTTTTCTTTCTTTTTTAATTCTCCTCCGAGGACATTTTTCCATTGGTTTCCAAGGAGAGTGGAAGAGAGATGGAAAGACAAATATCGATGTGAGAAAAACACATAATTGGTTGCCTCCTGCATGAGCTCTAACCAGGGCCCAGGCCAGGGAGGAGCCTGCAACCCAGATATTAGTGCATGCCCTTGACCAGAATTGAACCTGGGACCCTTTGGTCCGTAGGCCAAGACTCTATTGACTGAGCCAAACCAGTTAGGGCTTTTTTTTTTTAATTGATTTCAGAGAGGAAAAGGGAGAGAGAACCATCATTGACACTGAAAAGGGCCTTTAGGAGCTCTGAAATGCCTCCTTCAGGTTTCAGATTATATTAAAGGTGCATGATTATTACTGTGAATATTAGATGAAGAGGAGTAATTTAACTTAAGCAAAACCAAATAAAGTAAATAACCATATATTGTATGAATGTAATATTACAAGAAAGTCTCCCCAGAAAAGTTTCATTTTCCCAGGGTCAGAGAATTGGTTGTAATTTCTCACATTTTTATTCCATGTTATACTTTATACAACTGTTCTATATTCATATCATTTAATTTTTACAATAGCATTTTGAGGTACATGTTATTCAACGGAGGAAACCAAAGCTCAGCAGTTTATGCTCGGAAAGGCACCGGTCAGGTTGTGGCAGGGTTAGAACTTGAACCTAGATCTTCTGACTGGTGTTTTTCCCACTACACCTTAATGTAATTATTTATTGTTATCGTTCCCTCTTTGGATATCTGTTGGGTTTTGTTCCATATTGGTTCCTTTACCCACCCAAATTACCTCTGCTGATGGCATTTCTGCCACTTTGATTCTGTTGCAGAGAGAAATAGAGATCCTGATGTTTCTCAGTGCCATCGTGATGATGAAGAACCGCAGGTCCAGTAAGTTTAGCCTGTTTCTCTGTCTCCCAAGGGTAGGCCTAAGCCCTTCGGAGTTGTTTTCATTCATGTTATGAGAAGGCATTATTTACTGTACCAGTGCCTCGTTCCATGCCAACGCTGAGTTTGATCTTGGACTTTTATCCCTTTCCCCCTCTCCCATTTCAAAGTATTTCAGGAAGAGGGACAAAGAATGGGATATAGGAGCTAGCCGCCTAGCCTGACCCGTGACATCTTTGTGTTTCAGTCACTGTGGAGCAACATATAGGCAACATCTTCATGTTCAGTAAAGTGGCCAATGCAATTCTTTTCTTCCGCCTGGATATTCGCATGGGCCTGCTTTACATCACACTCTGCATAGGTAAGGAGACTACAAGACTTGGTTGGAACCCAATTCAAACCAGTTTCTCCATAGTCTTCTTCCATATCTGTTCCTAATTACGTGTATAACTCAAATGGTGTAAATCTACAGAGACTTTATTTTAAGAGGAAGGGAATATCAGCCCACAAAGTGTGTTCTTTGGTGCTTGAAGTCTGATTTGGTTTGAAAGGAAATCCTTGCCGAGGGCCTTATCTGTTTCCTTCAACATATATATTCTTTGTGTGTTTAGTGTTCCTGATGACATGCAAGCCTCCCCTATACATGGGCCCTGAGTACATCAAGTACTTCAATGATAAAACCATTGATGTGAGTGATCATCCTCCCTCCCATTTCTTGGTTCTATTGTGGGTAATTTTGTAGTTGTGCACCTTACTCGCTAGGAGGAGCAACTGTGCTTCAGAATGGAAGTCAAGGATTTTTGGTTCATCATGGGAACTAAGGGAAGCAGAGAGGGAAAGCCCTGATGAGGAATTAAGATGCTAAGCTCTGAACCTTTCCAGGGGCCCGCGTGATCCAGCTCACTGTTTCTTCCCTGTGTGTGGCAGGAAGAGCTGGAGCGGGACAAGAGGGTCACTTGGATTGTGGAGTTCTTTGCCAATTGGTCTAATGACTGCCAATCATTTGCTCCAATCTACGCTGACCTCTCCCTCAAGTGAGTGGTGCAGAGGGGGGGATGATGGGAATTGAGAGGCTGTACTTTCCCTCTCACTGATTTTTGTACATTGCAACCAAAGGCATCTCCCCCAATAGCTGTATTTCTACTTCCCTCAATCCATTCTTCTTCTCACACTATGTTAAATAATATATCCTTCCCAGGTACAACTGTACAGGGCTCAATTTTGGGAAGGTGGATGTTGGACGCTACACTGATGTTAGTAAACGGTATGGAAGGGCCTGAGTGGAGGGTGTAAACAGGGAATCACTTTGAGTGACGTATACAGATTCGGTTACAGAGCACTTTCTGGGCCCTGTAGGTACAAAGTGAGCACATCCCCCCTCACCAAGCAGCTTCCTACCCTGATCCTGTTCCAAGGTGGCAAGGAAGTCATGCGGCGGCCACAGATCGATAAGAAAGGACGAGCTGTCTCCTGGACTTTCTCTGAGGTACCTGTACAGGGAAGAGTGGGCAAGTGGTTTAGAGAAGCATATGGGACAGTAGGTGGTCTTTGAAGCCCAACCTGGGTTTGATTCCTCGCTCTACCACTTACACACAATGTGGGTTAGTTATTAGATCTTATTCATGAATTCACTCAGCAAATTCATATTATACTTCTCCTGCAAGTACTGGGGAATTATTAGTTAACATTCAGTCTTAAAGGACCTGTATCTATAGTCTGTAGCCCCTAGGTTTCTTAGCAGTAAATTGGAGACAGTAATACCTAGCTCATAGTGGTTTTTTTTTTTTTTTTAGAAGATATAGGCATTTTAAAAAATATATATTTTATTGATTTTTTACAGAGTGGAAGGGAGAGGGATAGAAAGCTAGAAACATCGATGAGAGAGAAACATTGACCAGCTGCCTCCTGCACACCACCTACTGGGGCTTTGCCCGCAACTAATATACACGCCCTTGACCGGAATGGAACCTGGGACCTTTCAGTCCGAAGGCTGACGCTCTATCCACTGAGCCAAACCGGTTTTGGCTCATAGTGTTGTTTTGCAGATTACATTATGATGTAGTTATAATTCTTGGTATAGTACATAATAGGTGCTTAAGTTGACTTTTAGATACCTGTAAAAGAGATTTAGGTTAGAGTAGATTTCTGTGCTTTGCTTCCTCTTTTCCTAAACTGTGCCTAAATACTTCTTATTTTCCAAACTCTGAACTCTCCTCCCCAACCTTGACCTCTGCATCTGCTTTGTGCAGGAGAATGTGATCCGAGAATTCAGCTTGAATGAACTGTATCAGAGGGCCAAGAAGCAATGGAAGACGGGAGATAATACTCCAGAGGAGCAGCCTGTGGCCTCAACCTCCACAGCAGTGCCAGATGGGGAAAGCAAGAAGGACAAATAGGTTTCCTGCCTTGTTAGTGCTTCCTTCTGGTCAATCCTAGGCACCTTTGAAGCCCTGCCCCTTCTGTAACCACAGCCTTGCCTGAGTGAGGCTTCGCCTTTTATTTATGCTTTCCCTGTTTGGCTGGGCCTGGGTGGTGCAGGGTGCTGCTTCTGGTTTTAAAGAGGCATCCAGGGAATTGACAGGCACATTTCACTGGAGGAAGGGAGAGATCTCACATAATGGAAGAGGAAGTGTTTTCTCGCCAAGCTTGGAATGCTGCCCTTCACTCACAACATCTCCACCATGTTGTTTTTCAGTATTCCTTACTGGACTTATTTTTACAGTAGGTTGAACCCTAACATAAGATGCCAGGGTACAGAGTCTGCACTAAAAATTTTCCCTCAAGGACCCTTACTTCTTTAAGCCCCCTGGCTTGGTCTTTGGCCTTCATTAAAAATAAACCTAATTTTGTTACTCGTCCCAAGGACAAACCTTTAACCACAATATGAAGGTTGGGAGGAAGGGGAATAGAAGTTTAAGGCCTTCCTTTGTGGGGTGGGGCCTGGAAGAGAGCCCTAGGGCAGGATTGGGGTTTTCCCTTACCTTCCTACCTACTCTCCCACACCCAGTTGATGGTTTTCCATAATAAAAGACACTGGGATTTCCTTTTGTTTGCGCCTCTGTGTATTAAAAAGCCTGGCTACTGCAAAGGAATTGCTTAATTTCTTACTAACTTCAAAGGCCATTCTCATTAGTTTCACCATATACCAGTCATTGATACCCAGGATTGGGGAGAGTTGGGGAGGAACAGTTTCTTTAAATCCAGAGTTGGGGTCGCACCGCGTTAAGATTGTAGACTAGCCTCGGGATAGGTCCCAGGGAAGAAGTTTTAATTGCGGGGTGGGGGGAATGTCCGAGTTCATTATGACTATTTAAAGAAAAACCTGAAACAGGATTGATTTTAGAGCTACCTAGTTCTTGTCCCAGCCCCTGCGGTGCCTCATGGATTCACTAAGCAAATTTATATAAGGCGCAGGTGGTTGGGCCTGGTGCTCCCCCGGCCCGGCGTGCAGAGTGGGTGTGCCCGGAGGTCCCGCCCCGGACCGCGTGCGCCACGCTTCCCGCTGCGGGGGAGACGTTTTGTTCTGGGCGCGGAGCTTTGGGCCTGCGGTTTGGAGCTCGCACAGGGGCTGCCCGCTGCTCCGTGGCCGCGTCTCCACCCTGTTCCCGGGCCGGGTTCCATGGCTTCCCGCGGGAGGAAGCGGAAGGCCGAGGCGGCTGCGGGCTCGGCCGCGGAGAAGCAGGAGAAGCTGGCTGACGGCCAGAAGGAGGTGGAGGAGGCGACGGTCGTCATCGAGCATTGGTGAGGGCCCCGGGGAGGCGCGGAGAAGGGGGGCGAGGGCGGCGCACACCCGGAGCCCTGATCTCTGACCCTCCTCGTCTCCTAGCACGAGCTGACGCGTGTACGGGCGCAACGCCGCGGCCCTGAGCCAGGCGCTGCGCCTGGAGGCCTCGGAGCTCCCGGTGCAGGTGAACCCCGCCAAGCCCCGCAGGGGCAGCTTCGAGGTGACGCTGCTGCGCCCGGACGGCAGCAGTGAGTGGGGACCAGGGGCTGGAGGAGGGGAAGGGCCGGCCTCACCGCGGGGGAGGTGGTAACGCCGCTTCTTCCCGGCCTCCCCCAGGTGTGGAGCTCTGGACTGGGATTAAGAAGGGGCCCCCACGCAAGCTCAAGTTCCCCGAGCCGCAGGAGGTCGTAGAGAAGCTGAAGAAGTACCTTTCGTAGGGAGGCCTGGGCCGAGATCCTCACGCTGAGGTTTGAAATGGGGGCGACTGTCGAGGGAGGGATGGGTTGATCTTGGTGTGGATATTTTCGAAGCAACTGTTACACCGAATTTCATAGAGGAGCTACCTACCATACACAAACACCCCCTCCCGCCCTCAACTGTTCTCAGTATTTCCTCTATTGGGAATACCTCTTCCCCTTTACATTGGTAGGAAAAACTGAAATCAGCATTTTTGTTTTTTTGCTATGTTCTATCTAGTGTGCCCTTTATTAATTCCAGGTTTTATTTCACAATCTAAGTTCTAAGACTTAGCTCAAAGACAAATGTAAATGATTTTTAGAAATGCAGTTTATGTCCTTTGAAGGTTCAGTTTATTGTCCTGAGGGTATGGGCCGGTTTTGTAAAATATCTCATTTTCCACACCCCTGGTGGTGAGTGTTTCGAATCTTTGAAGTGGATTGTAAATCCTACCAGTACCCTCACTTATGAGTTAAAATCACTGACACGTGTTTATTTGTATAGGTTGTGATTTCCCCTTTTATTGGCAAAAACCTGTGTAACTTCATGCATACTTACCCAACCCTCTTGTGTTATTTGTTCCTAGTAGGGTCTTTCTATTAATAGTCCCATATGGTAACACTTCATTACTGTACTCTTATTCTCTTAAATTTGTCGTTTTCATATCTAGTGGTTCATACAGTGCTTTCACATGTCATAGGTATGTGCCTCATAACCTTGAGATGTGGGAGGAGGGTGCAGTCCTTGAGCTCTCCTGAGTCTTTGGGTTCAAGGATGGAGGAACAAGCCTTCCTCCTGCTATATGATTCCCTAGATCAGTGGTCGGCAAACTGCAACTTGAGAGCCGCCACTTGCTGCTCTGTTGACTAAGTTTGCCGACCACTTTGTAAGGCATTACCCTTACCCAGAAGTTTTGACTTCAGGTTAAAGACATTAGTACATTATTAAAATGTTTTTTAAGTGTTTTTCCGTAAGGCAGTGGTCGGCAAACTCATTAGTCTACAGAGCAGCAAACCGATGCTCACGAGCCACAGTTTGCCGACCACTGGGTGCTAGATCTCTACTAACATTTTTCTTCCTCTTGTTTTCACAGCTGTTTCTGGTGATGTTGGAGCATTTATGACGGGACATGGCCAAACTTCAGTTATGTGCCTGAAGCTATAGTTTCTTCTCCAGAATTGATGGTTCAGTTGTGAGGCAACACTCTAGTAAGACATTGAAAAGTTCTTGGATTTGGTTTAATAAAAGTTGAAATAAAGTACTTGACTAATGAAGTAAAACTTAATTATATGGTAAGGGATAAAAGCGAGCCTTATGGGATTGGTCCCCATTGTGTGTTTCATAAACAAGTCCCACATATAAGGTGCTGGACAATGTCCTCTCCCGTACACTGTGTTCAATTCCAGCACCACTTCACACCTTTTGGAACATATTCTCTGACAGAACTACTGCAGAGGATGTACTTAATTTTTCCTGAATTCGCTGTGTCTCATCCTGGGAGACCTGGCCTTGGCTGTTACCTATGAAACACTAGAGTTGGAGACCTCATAGTTTACTATTCTACTTATTTGTCACTTTAAAGTAGGTTATAAGGAACGAAGAAGGTTCAAGTTCATAATTTTCTACCCATGGTACTAAATTTCTGCCCAGCTCCCAAAACCTGGGGAGGGGAGAGCATAGGCTAAGGAGAGCAAGGGGAATGCCTGCCTTTTGTGCTAAGAGGGCAGACATGTGCTAGCCTCTCTGCCAATACCACTTTAGCCAACATTTCCCATCCTCCCAGGGCCCCTAAACTGCCTTCCTTATCCACTAGGTTAGTATATCTACCTCTGTTTCTGACTCTGAGGAAGGGTCTGGCCATACGGAGGGAATACTGGTAAGTACTAGCTTCCCCTCTGGTGTCCAGTCTACCACATCAATCTCTTCCTCTTCAGGGCTGCCACAAGGTGAGTCTAACAGCTCAGAGTTGCTATTAAGTACCTCCTTGCCTGGTTCTAGGGCAGGGTATAGCACCTCTTCCATAGTTACTTCCAGCCCTGTCTCTACCCAGTTAGAACAGGGAGGTAAGAGGTCCCCATAGGACCTTTGGGGAAGGTCAAGGGAGTCAATGTGGAGAAGTTTGTCCCTCTGACCATCCAGTGGCTTGGAACTGGTAATTTCTTGGTCTTGAGTCCAGGAGTGTCCTGCAGAAAGCACCTCCCCTTCACTAATCTTAGAGGGCATGACAAGGGGGCTAAAGGATTCAATTGTCTCTTTGTTCTCACCAATAGGTTCCTTCTCTAATCCAGTTAGCTCTCTGGGCCAGAGTTCCATGTCTGGTAAATACCATTCTTCCCCTTCCATCCAGTTCTTTCCTGTTTCTGTCAAGTGATAACTAGGGGTCCTGCAGCCCTCAGCCTCAGGACTCTCCAGAGACACTGTAGGATGCTCAATGTCTGAGCCACATAGCATGAAGTCCAGGATCTCCTCCAGCTCACTAGTGGCAGCAACACTTGTGATTCGGTACTCCTCGGCTTCACAGGGCTGCTCTAGCAGAGTCGTGTCAAATGCATATGACTCTGTGCAGTCAATATCAAAACCGGGTTTCTTCCCTCCCAGCTCTGGACTGGATCCAAACTCGGACTTCACCACTTGGTGGTCTGGGGAGTGGCTAGCAGAGAGCAGAATGTCTTGTAGCTTACAGGACACAGGGGAGTCCTGACACAGGTCTATTCTAGTTGATGACATTTCTAGCTGGTTGATTGAGGATGGCTGAATTCCTGGAGGCTCTTTTGAGTCTCCAGGTTCTGGGACATGAGGGCTCTCTGTAGAGGTTTTGAGGGGAGGTTCTTGTACCACCTCCCAGCAGGTCCCATTAACAGTCTTCCTAAGCTTCACTCTCCCAACCTGCCCCTCTTCTGCAGAGTCTAAGTTAGGTGCCCTGACTTCAGGGCTCCATTTCTTACTCCCACCCATCTTTCCAAGACCAGATGGGCTTGAGGTGCTTTGTAGAGGACTGGCTCTCCCTGGTGTATCCTTGTCCTCTAGCACTTCTTTATTTCTACTCTTTTGTCGCCAAAGACGCCGGCCAGGGGTAGCTGGCACTGAACTGGATCCACTTAAAATGCTGGAAGGCTTGGATATATAGACATCGGGTGACAGCTTTGAACGACTCAGTCTGATCTTTCTGGGCAAGAGTCGCTTATCCACAGAGGGGTACAAGCTGGGTGGGGAAAGCTCTGTAGGACCAAGGGCAGGGTCACTCTTGTTTTCTTTAGGTCCCTGACTATGGCTTGATGGCAAAGAGCTTGCTTCCTCCGGAGCTGGGCAGGCTCTGACCTTCCTCTTGAGCAAAAGAGTGCCAGATAAGTTCCCTGCATTCTGTCGGTTGCTCTTGTCCTGGGGCCTCTCGTCCTTCCCTGACAACTTCAATCTCACTGTCCCAAGAGGACAAGGAGTCTGGGTAACAGGCAGTGGAGTAGGGCAGTGGCTGGATGCCACCACCCTGGCAGAGATTGGTGCAGCACTTGGAGGTTGTAAGCACTCCCTGTTCAGTCTTCGGCCCTGAGGGGCCTTTACTAACTTCCCACCCTCTAGCTGAAGGGATTCTAGCTCAGAGATGCGGAGCTGACGGGCAGCAGAAAGCACATCTTGGGCTTCTTCCAGAGATACTTCCATTTCTGAGGTATACAGGAAGTCCACCAGCTTCCTAAGTGTCGTGATCTTCAGGCCCCCCAGCTCCAGCACCACCTTACAACCCTGAGCTGGCCTCTCCTGCTCCAGGCGCTTTGTGAAGAAGGGGCTGCAGGCGGACAGGATACAGCAATGGGCTGGGACTACCTCACCTGGAGGGAAACCCAAACACTTGGTTATCTCATGCAGGCTGGCATGTTCATGAGCTAAGCACAGATACTACTGAAATGAGTTGCTCCTCTCAATTTCCCTCCATCGAAGTTCAAGTAGAAGGAAAAATATGTCCCTTTTGCCTTCCTGGAACCTTGAGCTATTACCTAGCTAACTAAAAATCTAGTTTGGATATTACTTTTTTCAAAAAGCCTTCCCCCACTCTATCCCATATCTGGGTTTGGTGTTCCTGAACACAGGTATTCTGCAGCTAACATAGCACTTAGCAATCTGTATCGTCCCCCTTCACTAAAAGTAAGGACCGACTGTCTTACTGCAGTATACCCAATGTTTGACAGAGTAGGATCTAATACCTGCTAAATAAATTTTTGTGACACACACGAATGTAAAAAAGTTATAGAAGCTGCTTGTGGTCTAATAGAAAGGGCATGACCTTTGGATATGTACACTCAGAGCTCAGTTCTCTCCTGAGCTCTTTCTACTGCTTAATAGGCAGTGGTCTGTGCTGAACCACCTTCTCACTTTATGGGCACTTCCACCAAAAGTGTTTATTTCAAAATAAAGTATCACATTCACCCAGTTGTTCAATCTGAGCACTTGAAGTTATCTTTGATTGTTCTCTCTTACCTACTGCATTTAATTAAACATTTTTTAAAAATATATTTTTATTGCCGAAACCAGTTTGGCTCAATGGATAGAGCGTCGGCTTGGGGACTGAAGGATCTAGGGTTCGATTCCGGTCAAGGGCATGTACCTTGGTTGCGGGCATATTCCCAGTAGGGGGTGTGCAAGAGGCAGCTGATCGATGACTCTCATTGATGTTTCTAACTCTATCTCTCTCCCTTCCTCTCTGTACAAAATAAAATATATTTAAAATATATATATATATATATTTATTGATTTCAGACAGCAAGGGAGAGGGAGAGAAACGTCAATGATGAAAATCGTTGATTGCCTGCTTCTTACATGCCCCTTACTGGGGATTGAGTCTGCAACGGGGCATGTGCCCTTGATCGGAATTGAACCTGGGACCCTTCAGTCTGCAGGTCAATGCTCTAACAACTGAACCACACCGATTAGGGCTAAGCATTAATTTTTTTAAAAGCAAGTCATTTTTTAGTCATTATTTGACAAGTATTATTCTAAGAGTTTTATCAGTATTCATTTAGTCTTCATCAGACCCCTATGAAGTAGCTTTGTTAATATAGATGAATAAATTTTGGCATATTTAAATATGTGCCTACAATTATATGGTTAGTAAGTGGCAAACAAAAGATTTGTACTGGGATTTAGGGAGTGTGGCTGGTTACAGAATTTATACTCAAGTGTAAGAAGTCTTAAAAATTTTCTCTAGCCGAAACCGGTTTGGCTCAATGGATATAGCATCGGCTTGGGGACTGAAAGGTCCCGGGTTTGATTCCGGTCAAGGGCATGTACCTTGGTTGCGGGCATATCACCAGTAGGGGGTGTGCAAGAGGCAGCTGATCGATGACTCTCTCTCATCGATGTTTCTAACTCTATCTCTCTCCCTTCCTCTCTGTACAAAAATCAATAAAATATATTAAAAAATAATCTTTAAAAAAATTTTTTTCTCTCTATATCTTAGTTCAGGCCACTATCCTCTCTCTTCTGGATTACAAAACAGCCTTCTATCTGGGCCCATGAGTAATCAAATAATTCTTAATGTAGCTTGAGTGCTGTTTCTAAAAGTAGGTATCTGATCATGACCTTAAAACCTATAAATACAATTCCCAATGTTCTGAGGACAAGATCTACTTCCTTTGTATAACACTTCAGACCTCACATGGCTGTTGCTAATTTCTCTAGTAATATTTCTGGTCACTTCCTGTAGTCTGCACTCTAGCCGTAAGGAGCCACTCACAAATCACTGGTCACATCTCTAATTCTCTGTATATTCTGTTCTCTTTGCCTGGGGAAAACCTTTCCTTACTTCTTCCTACTTCTGTTTGCTCTTCAGACCTCACTGTAGGGGGTTACTTCACCAAGAAAATCTCCCTAATCCCCATTCCCCAAACTCCTCAAGCCTGTAAAAGATGCTTCTAGCCGTAACCGGTTTGACATAGGGGTGTCGAACTCAATCAGAGAAGGGGCCAAAATCTAAAATCCAGCCTAAATCGCGGGCCAAGTGGTTTACTGAACAGTCATAAACTGTCATTGTGATGGAAACGCAGCGGAGTGCAGTGATGACAGCGCGGTGCGGGCCACATTGCAAGGCCTGGTGGGACGGATTTGGCCCGAGGGCCTTGTGTTTGACACATGTGGTAGAGCATCCGCCTGCGGACTGAGAGGTCCCAGGTTCGATTCCGGTCAAGGGCATGTTCCTTGGTTGTGGGTACATCTCTGGTGTGGGGTGTGCAGGAGGCAGCTGGTCAATGTCTCTCTCTCATAGATGTTTCTAGCTATCTCTTTCCCTTCCTCTCTATAAAAAAATCAATAAAAGATATTTTTTAAAAATCAGCCAATAGTTACCCCAATTTGTTATCATACTACACAGTTACCCTCACTCCCATGAGAATGCCTGTCCCTCCCGCTCCTATCTGAATACACTGTTTATAAAGTGATTTCCTTTCAAGGAAGGACTTATCTTTACATATACTGTGTGCCCATACTAGTATAGTGCACTAGCATACAATAGCTAATACTTGTTTTGTTTATTCTGAATTAAGGAATGAAAGCCAACTCTGCACTTACTAAGAGAACGAACAGGCAAGTCACTTAATTCTCTGGGCCTCAGTTCGTTTATCTTATATATAACATTATTTATTTCACAGGCTGTTTTAAGAGACATATACTGTAGAATATATACTATTTAAACTGTAGAGTGCTATACAATACTGTTGTCAAAATCCCTTTCTATAAATGAAACTGAGCTCCAGAGAAATGAAGTTACTTGCCCATTTCTCAGTTACTAAATAAAAAGCTAGAATGTAAACTGACTCCCAGTATTGGGCCTTTCCCAGGCTCAATCTCATGTTGATTTAACATATCAAATATAAAGGGAAGAGGTAGAAATAAGGTATATATACAGGGGTGACCAAAAGCTGGTTTATAATTGTGAGTATGCCAAACACAGCTTAGGTTTTTGGTTTTTTTTTAAAATATACTTTATTAAGAGGAAGGGAGAGGGACAGATAGCCAGAAACATCGATGAGAGAGAAACATTGGCCAGCTGCCTCCTGCACACACATCCCCCCCCCCCCCCACCGGGGATGTGCCCACAACCAATGCACATGCCCTCGACTGGAACTGAACCCAGGACCCCCTAGTCCGCAGGCCAACACTATTCACTGAGCCAAACCAGTCTCGGCACACAGCTTAGTTTTATATTATTTACTAGAGGGCTGGTGCATGGATTTGTGCACAGGGGATGGCGTGGCGGGGGGGAGGGGGGGAAGATAGGGGACCCTTATCCTGGCCTGTGCCCTTTTTCAATCCAGGACCCCTTGGAGGATGTCCGACTGCCGGTTTAGGCCTAATCTCCACAGACCAGTTTGGCCTACGGGGATCAAGCCTAAGCCCACAGTTGGGCATCCCCTGAGGGATATAGCAATGCGCCAAGTGGCAGGTGGCCAGGGAGGAGCCCAAGCCAGGGCTGGGTGCTGCACTACTCACACTCATCCTGGCCTGCTGCGCCTGCCCCTGCTGCTTGCTGCTCAGAAGCACTGACGCGGAGGAGGGAGAGGCTCCCGCTGCTGCAGCTGCTCTCACCAGCTGTGAGCCTAGCTTCTGGCTGAATGGCGCTCCCCCTGTGGGAATGCACTGACCACCAGGGGGCAGCTCCTGCATTGCCCCCTGATGGTCAGCGCACATCGTAGTGACTGGTTCCAGTCATTTGGTCATAACTCATTTAGGTTTTTCTATATATAGATTCTTGTGTTATATGTTTTTCTGTATGACAACTGTAAACCTACTTTTGCCCACATCTGTATTTTAGGTCAAACAACAATAAAAACCATAAATTTGAAGACAAGAATAAAAAAAACAACTATGTAATAGCATCACCTAATATATTAAAAGCATTTTTCTGAGTGCTTTACATATGTTAACTCAATACTCACAACCATCCCATTATATTATCCAAGTTTTATAGAATTTCTAGACTTAAAGAAACTTTACAATTATATTTTGGTTAATCCTCACCTGAGGATATTCTTCCATTGATCTTTCGGAGAGAGTGGAGGGAAGGAAAGAGAAACACATTGATTGGTTGCCTCCTACACATGGGCCAGGGAGGACCCTGCAACTGAGGTATATGCCCTTGACCAGAATTGAACCCGGGACCCTTTGATCTGCAGGCTGATGCTCTATCCACTCAAACTGGGTGGGGTTAATTTCATTTTTTAACAGAAAAAGTGCATAGTCTGATTTTCACACTTGCAAATATAACTGTCCTAGAAAACAAACAGCTTTTTTTTTTCTCCAAAGTTTATATATATATATATATATATATATATATATATATATATATATATATTATTGATTTTTTTACAGAGAGGAAGGGAGAGGGATAGAGAGGTAGAAACATTGATGAGAGAGAAACATTGACCAGCTGCCTCCTGCACATTCCCCACTGGGGATGTGCCAGCAACCAAGGTACATGCCCTCAACCGGAATCGAACCCAGGACCCTTCAGTCCGCAGGCTGATGCTCTATCCACTGAGCCAAACTGGTTTAGGCACAAACAGCTCTTTAACAAATAACTTACAGTGCTCAAAGGCAAGAACACTTTTTTTTCCCCCCTGGTTTTGTCCTCTTCCTGGTTCTAAAGTCTTTTTATCTTATTCTATGGTGAGTTTTCAATTGAGTCCTCACTACAATAAGTTCCCAATGTCACTGATAGGTTTTTAGAAACTGGAACTTTAAGCAAAATGACTATAAAGAAATTTTACCATAGGCTAATTATGTAAACAAGAGTTAAGTTTCTATAGCATATTTTTGGTCACAAAAATGTCACCAAACTATTAAATAAAGAACCAAAACACAATATTAAACATTGCAATAAATGTGAGGTATTTGTACGGTTAAGAATCCTATCTAGCTGAAACCGGTTAGGCTCAGTGGATGGAGCGTTGGCCTGTGGACTGAAGAGTCCCAGGTTTGATTCCGGTCGGGGGCATGTACCTTGGTTGCGGGCACACCCCCAATAGGGGGTGTGCAGGAGGTGGCTGATCGATGACTCTCATTGATGTTTCTAACTATCTCTCTCCCTTCCTCTCTGTAAAAAATCAATAAATTAAAAAAAAAAAGAATCCTATCTAATAAAGAGGGAATATGCAAATTGACCATCACTCTGCCAAAGATGGCGGCACCCAGTTGTCTTAGCTTTGCTGGAGTCTCCCAGTCCTGAGGGGCAGCCGCTGACAGTGGGCAGTGTGAGCAGCCTGGCGGAATGCTTGCTTTGACACCATGGCAAGCGTTCTACCCCAGCAGCGGAGGGCCTCTGGGCAGCGGGCACAGAACACTTGCGTCACTGCAGGCCAGGCTGAGGGACCCCTCCCACAATGTATGAATTTTGTGCACCGGGCCTCTAATGATTAGTAAAAGCAAGTCAGATAACTATTTTCGAACCTGCTTATTCTACTTTAGGGTTGTATGTGGCCAAAGCCTATAAGGCAGCTCAAGGCAGGAATCAACCCTGGATAAACACCCTTCCCTTATAGGGTGCACTCACAAACATACTCTTATACCCACTCAGACTGGGACAACTCAGACATGCTAATTCACCTAACATGCACATCTTTGGGATGTGGGAGGAAACTAGCAACGGGGCATGGGGAGAAAGTGCAAAATCCACACAGTGGCCTAGCTGGGAATCAATTTTATTTTTTTATTAATGTTGTAATGAAGCAACATTGAACAAAACAATGTTATCTGAGGACCTGCTGCAGTCTCTTACCTTCTGCCTGCAGAAGGACATCACAGAATACCCCCCTCTGTTGCTGGTGATACAGCTGCAGAAAAGCCAACCGGAGGAACCGGGAATTTCTGTATATGATTTTGGGACTGGCAGGAGAACACATGTTGGTCTATTAATAAACCTAGGTTTTCACAGATCAGATTCCTGTGGATAAAAGAACATACATTTCAGAACTATGCTTATACCTTTTTCTGTCTTTGAAATGGCAGGAAAATTTGAAAGTTGAGGACCCATAAGCCCAGAAATTGTGCCAAGATATTTCAAGAAAGACTATCATAGTTTCATGAGAGATACAAGATAAGTCTCAATTTGAATCTCAGGTAAATAACCTAACTTCGAGTCTCACTTTTCTCATCTATGAATGGAACTGATAACTGAAGTTACCTCTTAGGGGTTTTTTTTTTTTTTAAATATATATTTTATTGATTTTTTACAGAGAGGAAGGGAGAGGGAGAGAGAGTTAGAAACATCCATGAGAGAGAAACATCGACCAGCTGCCTCTTGCACACCCCCTACTGAGGATGTGTCCATAACCAAGGTACATGCCCTTGACTGAAATCGAACCTGGGACCCTTCAGTCCGCAGGCCGATGCTCTATCCACTGAGCCAAACCGGTTTCAGCATTAGGGTTATATTAAAGACTGAATGAATCAATGCAGGTAAAATTGCTTAGTTCTATGAGTGCCTGGCACATAATAACTATCGCCCCCAAAATGGTAGCTATTATCCTTGAAATTTCCTCATTCACAGTATCTATAGTTCTGACTACTCATATTCTTCCTGAGCATCACACTCCAGAGTTACATGGGTATAATCCTCAATTTAACATTTAAGAAACAATATGAATATAAAATTCTCTAGTAAGTGTACACATCTTTTCTCTGAGCTCACTCTACCACACTAACCAGCAGAGGGTGCACAGTAAAGAAAAAGCTGCTGGAGTTGGTGGGAAGGTCCGGCACGGAAATTAGGACATTACCTAATGGTTCAGATGTTCCTGATTAAAGTGAGCCTGATTCCATTTGGCAAAGAATCTGGCCTTTAGGTTTGTCAGTCCAGTTGATTACCTGGCTAACAATGGACAGGGATAATTAAGCTTTCTACCCCAACCAAAACAAACTGGATACTCTGACTTCAGGCTAACTACATTTCCAGCTTTTTGCCCTGAACCCCTTACACTTACTGCACAGCTGGTGTTCCTCTCCTGGCATGCAGTTTTCTATCAGGTGACACCGATGATCAGAAAAGTTAACATCAAACTATCAGGAAAGAAAAAAAGTAAAAATTAAGAAAGGGTAGGTTCGCCGAAACCGGTTTGGCTCAGTGGATAGAGCGTCCGCCTGCAGACTGAAAGGTCCCGGGTTCGACTCTGGTCAAGTGCCCATGTACCTTGGTTGCAGGCACATCCCCAGTAGGGGGTGTGCAAGAGGCAGCTAATCGATGATTCTCTCTCACCGATGTTTTTAACTCTCTGTCCCTCTCTCTGTAAGAAATCAATAAAGTATATTTTAAAAAAATTATTAAAAAAAAAAGAAAAACGGTAGGTTCAATACAGATCCAGCCAGAGATGCGGATGGAGGAGGTTGGCAGCTGTTGCAAGGGCCCAAACTGAGGCCCTGGGGAAGCTTACCAACTCACCAGCTCCCGCCTTGCCCCCAGACCCAACCAGAACTAGCTCTGCAGTAGGAGTTGCCCCTGCTGTCCTCTCTGTGCTTGCTTCCTCCCGGGGTCCAGCCTCACCACGGGAGGGTTCTCCAAGAAAGCAGCACAGGTGGGTGAGTCGCCTGAGGTTCCTCCTCTCCCCGCCCGGAACCAAGGGAATCAGAGTTGGCGTAACAAGCAGGGCTTCAGGGAAGGCCCTGCAAAGCTGGGCGCCCAGACGCCCTGGCCCAACTCCTTTCACGAGAGATTCCTTAACGCAAAGGTTTCTGGGAATAGAGTGTGGGGATCCCGGAGGCCCGAATTCAGGGTTCGCCCTCACCGCCAGCTATGGCCGCACGGCGTTTGCAGCCTGCCTCCGTCTCTCTGGCGTCCTCTTCCTGCGGGGCACCCTCATGCACCGGGAGGCGATGACTGCGGCCACGCGTGTGCCCGGCGCCACGCACCTCGCGCTGCTGCCCTCGCGCACATGCGTCGTGGGGCCGACGTCCTCCCTCCGCCGCAGCTCTCCGGTGTAGTCTGCCGGGATACATCATCCCCATTGGCCGAAGGCTTCTGGAACAGCCAATCACAGGAGGAGGAGCACTTTGGCGGGATGTTAAGTCTCGAGGTACTTGAGAGCAGCGGGAGAAGGTCTGCGCGAGAAGTGGGGTCAGAGGAATTCTGATGGTAGCCGGGTCGGAGGGGTTCTGATGGTAGCCGAGTCGGAGGAATCGGAGGAATTCTGGTGGTAGCCGGCTTCTCCCCCCTCATCGCTGAGCGAACACCCCGAAAACAGGGTCTGGACGCTCCAATTGGGCAGGCCCCAGAGCACTAGAAGGAGACTTCCGGGGGAGAAGTTGCAAATGGCGGCAGCCCTGTTAAGATGGCTCCAGGCTTAATGGAAGGAAATAGTCCCTGAGATGGCTCTCCTCGCGCGTAGTCCCCGAATCTCTCACCCAGACATCTCCTAAGGCCAGGAGCAAGGTTACTGGGCTACTTTCTGAATTCACATTTTCCCCAGATTTCACGTCAGCTCCGAATCTTGGCGAACTGCTGACCAGAGAAGGTTGCAGAACTTCCCGTCTGGAGTGGTCTGCGGTGTCCTTCCAGAGCTGGTTTGTTTAGAACACTTCCTGACTGGAAACAGCTGTTTTCAGGGATGACATGGAAAAATTAAATGATCTCAAGTTCATAGACATTTAGCGAGAATGTCAACCCACGTTATCAATCTGGACAGTGGGTCCTTGCCCTGTGTGCGCTAGGCCCGGTTCCTAGCTTCGGTTCCATGTCACCTGATGCCCAGCGCTGTGTGAAAGTGGATGAATCCAAAGCCATTGACGACGAAGTGAGATGCATTAAAACGGAGCAGTCCCTGGTGAGGCCAACTGGAGGCAGAAAAGGAAGAGGCTTAAGGGGACAAGACGTGGAGGGGTGAGTAGGAAGTACAGTACGCTCAAATATGTCTTTATTGAGGATTTGAGGTAGTTGACTGAACTATTGGGGAGGGGAGAGGTGGCTAAGTATTTCCAAGTCAGGTAATATTTTCCCTAGTTTGAGGCTTCTGCTCTTAAGATAGAAAAAGAAAGGAGAACAGGAGACATTTTTTGGTTGCAGTTGCCATATTTTGAAGAGGAAACAAAAAACAAACAAACAAAAAAGGAAACAGAAGGCAGAACAATATTTGTTTATGGCATTTGTTAGTGTGGAGTCAGAATGGGATTAAGCAGTGGAGTACCAGTCCAGTTTTAGGTGATTCTATGGAGTTCTATAACAAAAATGTAAATATTCTACCCCCTCATGAGTATACTATTATCAGGATTATTTTTTGATGTTTTAAAAATCCAATACCGTTACAGTTAAATTACCTATTAGTAGAATTTCTAAAGGGAATGTTAAATGGCCATCCTACCTAGAGCTTAAAAAATGACAAACTTTAGCCCTGGCCAGTTTGGCTCACTGGATGGAGCATTGGCCTGGGGACTGGAGGGTCCCGGGTTTAGTTCCAGTTGTGGGCATGTATCTTGGTGTGGGCACATCCCCAGTGGGGGGTGTGCAGGAGGCAAGTGATCAATGACTCTCATGGATGTTTCTAGCTCTCTTTCCCTCTCCCTTCCTTTAGAGGATCAATTAAAAAAAAATATATATATATTTCTTTAATATATATTTTATTGATTTTTTACAGAGAGAAAGGAAGAGAGATAGAGAGTTAGAAATGTCAATGAGAGAGAAACATCAACCAGCTGCTTCTTGCACACCCCCTATTGGGGATGTGCCCGCAACCAACGTACATGCCCTTGACCGGAATCGAACCTGGGACCTTTCAGTCCGCAGACCGATGCTCTACCGCTGAGCCAAATCGGTTTCGGCGAATAAAAATATATTTTAAAAAATGACAGACTTTGGATGGTAATGTGTAGCCACTAGAGTAGGGGTGTCGAACTCAATCAGAGAAGGGGCCAAAATCTAAAATCCAGCCTAAATCGCGGGCCGAATGGTTTACTGAACAGTCATAAACTGTCATTGTGATGGAAACGCAGCGGAGTGCAGTGATGACAGCGCGGTGTGGGCCACATTGCAAGGCCTGGTGGGACAGATTTGGCCCGCGGGCCTTGTGTTTGACACATGTACACTAGAGGGTAGAAAGGGGTAAAAATATTTTGTTTTCCTCTGTACAGGTACCCAGTGGTTTTTTTGTTTTGTTTTTTTTTTTTAATTGATTTTTTTTCATTTCTTCTTGGCATTTATAGTTTTAGTCTATTTTATTTTTGAAAAATATTTTTATTGAATTTAGAGAGGAAGGGATAGAAACATTAATGATGAGAGAGAATCATCAGTCAAGCTGCCTTCTGCATGCCCCCCTACTGGGGATCAAGTCTGCAACCTAGGCATGTGCCCCAACTGGGAATTGAACCAGGACCTCCTTCACTGAGCTACACTGGCTGGGCTAGTTTTAGTCTTTTTTATTTTATTTTTAAAATATATTTTATTGATATTTTACAGAGAGGAAAAGAGAGGGATAGAGAGTCAGAAACATGCCCTTGACCAGAATCGAACCCGGGACCTTTCAGTCCACAGGCTAATGCTGTATCCACTGAGCCAAACTGGTTTTGGCAGTTTTAGTATATTTTAGAAATAGAGTCATCACAGCACAGCACTCTGAACCATATATGAAGAATTAAAAAATATATTTAAAAATATTTTATTGATTTTAGAGAGGAAGAGAGAGAGAGATAGAAACACCAATGATGAGCCGAAGTCGGTTTGGCTCAGTGGTCTGCGGACTGAAGGGTCCCAGGTTCGATTCCGGTCAAGGGCAAGTACCTTAGTTTTGGGCACATCCCCAGTAGGGGGTGTGCAGGAGGCAGCTGGTCAATGTTTCTCTCTCATGGATGTTTCTAGCTCTCTATCCCTCTCCCTTCCTTTCTGTAAAAAAAAAAATCAATAAAATATATATTTAAAAAGAAAAGAAAGAAACACCAATGATGGAGAGAATCATTGGCTTCCTCCTGCATTCTCCCCACTGTGTATTGAGCCCGCAACCCAGGCATGTGCCTTTGGCCGGAATCGAACCAGCCAGGGCAAAAAAAAAAAAAAAAAAAAAAAAAAAAAAAAAAAAAAAAAAAAAAAAAAAAGTATATTTTTATTGATTTCAGAGAGAAAGGGAGAGATGAATAGAAACATTAATGATGAGAGAGAATCACTGATCAGCTGCCTCCTGCACATTTCTACTGGGGATAGAGCCCGCAACCAGGAATTTGCCCTTGAACTGAATCGAATCAGGATCTTTCAGTCTGCAGGCCGACATTCTGTCCATTGAGCCAAAAGAACTAGGGCTGCACCATATAAGAATTTTAATATTTATTTTTAAAATATAATTTTATTTCCCATTTCTTCTCTAATCTTTCACCATTTAATGTTATCTTGTGTTTCTTTATGTGTTAAGTAAGTGGTGACAGTTATGGGTGGGAAAGTTAAACTGGGAGTGTTATAAAACTGACCACTGAATGTAATATTCCATGCATACAGGAAAAAAAAAAAAAAGAAAAGAAAGAAAGGAGAGGGGAAAACACAAACAAAAAAACAACAACCACACTCTCTAAACAGATTCTCAAGCCATTGACTTCTCTCCGTTTTTACTGCTACCACTGTAGTGAGCTGTTTATCATCATTATTTGACCTTCAAACTAATTTCCATCCTTTTACTTTTGTTCCCTTTTCAATCCATTTGTCACATAGCCTGAACTTTTAAAAAAACGTGAGTTAGAACTTACCATTCTGCTGTTTAAAACTCTCACAGGCTTTCCCCTAGAATAAAATTAAAACTACTTTCTCTAACCTATAGGAACCTCTCTAACCTATAGGAACCTTCATGTTCTGATTCCTATCTACCCCTCCCTCTTCATTTGCAACAACTCTGCTGGATCCAGTGTGTTTCAACTCCACACTTCAGAGCTTTGGCATTAGTAGTTATCATTGTTCATATCTTCTCATGGTTGGCTGCTTCTTAACCATTCAGATTTCAACTTAAATGTCATCTCTCCAGAGAGTTTGTCCCTGGCACACAATCTAATCCATACCACAAGTCCTAGCCAGTTTGGCTCAGTAGCTAGAGCATCAGCCTGTGGACTAAAGGGTCCTGGGCTAACTGTGATCAAGGGCACATACCTGGTTGCAGGCTTCTCCCTGGCCCAGGCCCTGGTTGGGGCTCATGCAGGAGGCAGCCAATTGATGTGCTTCTCTCACATTGATATTTCTGTCTGTCTTTCCCTCTCTCTTCCACTCTCTCTAAAAATCAATGGAAAAATATTCATGGGTGAGGATAAAAAAAAAAAAAAAAGTAAAAAGTAAAATAATAAAACAGACCACAAGTTGACTGGCTTGTTTTGCTCAGTGGCCCACCACCATGGCTTTGGAAGGACGTCCGGAAGGTTTCCTGGAAGGTCTCCTGGTCTAATTAGCATATTATCCTTTTATTAGTGTAGGATAGAGTCCTGGTGTACAGGTGGGGGCTGGCAGGTCTGCCTTGAAGGGGGTCCTGTATCAGGGTGGGGGTCCCCTTAGGGAGCAGGGCTGGCCTGTGCTAGGGGCCTGGCGTGGTTTGCAGGCCAGCCATGCCCCCACTGGGGTGGGGAATCCCCACTGGGGGTGGGGCTGCCCTGGGAGAGGAGCTGGGGCGGTTTGCAGGCTGGCCATGCTCCCTTCAGGGTGGGGGTCCCCACTGAGGGGCATGGCCAGTTTGGATGAGGGCCTGAGGGCTGTTTGGGGGCAGTTTGCAGGCTGGCCAAGCCTCCAGCTTTGTCTGGAAGGACGTCCAGAAGGTCTCCCGGTCTAATTAGTATATTACTCTTTTATTAGTATAGATATTTTACATATATTTTTATTGATTTTAGAGAGGAAGAGAGAGGGAGATAGATAAAAACATGAATGATAAGAGAGAATCATTGATTGGCTGCCTCCTGCAAGTCCCTCTCTGGGGACAGAGCCTATAATCTGGGCATGTGCCCTCACTGGGAATCGAGCTGTGACCTTCTGGCTCGTATGTCCATGCTCAGTCACTGAGCCACACTGGCTGGGCTATATTTTGAATATAATCTACAAATACATTAATGTTAAATGGCTTGTCCAGGATTACATAAGTAGTAAGCCAAGAGACTTTATTCACTCATTCATCTGTTGATATAAGGCTAAGCTTTTGGGATATACCAGTACTAGAAAGACACTGTTCATGCCTTCATGGAATTTATCTTTTCTTGGTGAAAGATTGGAAAATACACACACACACACACACACACACACACACACACACACAAAAAAAAAAAGGAAGACAAAATACTTGCAAGTTGTTTGTTAGTGGTGGTATGAGGAAACAAGACCAATCAATTTCTAGAAAATCATACAATATTTAAAATATGGTTTTGGCCGAAACCAGTTTGGCTCAATGGATGGAGCGTCGGCTTGGGGACTGAAGGGTCCCGGGTTTGATTCCAGTCAAGGGCATGTACCTTGGTTGCGGGCATATCACCAGTAGGGGGTGTGCAGGAGGCAGCTGATCGATGACTCTCTCATCGATGTTTCTAACTCTCTATCTCTTTCCCTTCCTCTCTGTACAAAATCAATAAAATATATTAAAAAAAAATAAAATAAAATACGGTTTTGATCTAGGAACCCATGAAATCAACAAACATTTCTGGGCTGATTGTTTTCCTTTGGCAATTACCTTTGGTTTTGAACTTGCTGTGGAGGAGCAGGAATAGATGGAAAGAAGAGTTAGAAGATGTGATAAGGTAAAAGGAGATGATTCTTAGATAATGAGAGCTAAACTCTGTTCATTCTAGTTTGTTTAAAGCCCAGATGCCTGTTTGGTCTTCTAGCACTTCTCAGGCATTCTTTTGGACACTTTAGAGGGGACCAAATATGAGGGTCTATGGGACTATATATTAAACATTGGGTGAATTATGGCTAACAACATATTAAGATAACTCAGAAAAAAAAAACAAACCTGTATAATCCTCTTTACTTTCTAGACAAGTGTAATAAGAGAATGTATGAGCTAGAAGCTTGAAATTCACAGTGCTAATTTTCTTTTTTTAAAAAAATATATTTTATTGATTTTTCACAGAGAGGAAGAGAGAGGGATAGAGAGTTAGAAACATCGATGAGAGAGAATCATCGATCTGCCTCTTGCACACCCCCTACTGGGGATGCGCCCGCAACCAAGGTACATGCCCTTGACTGGAATCGAACCCAGGACCTTTCAGTCCCCAGGCCGACGCTCTATCCACTTGAGCCAAACCGGTCCCGGCACAATGCTAATTTTCTTGATGTGAGACTTACTTTTCCTTACACATACTGTTACCTTCTGTAACTGTATTGCTTGTTTATTGGATTCCATTTATTCTGTTCCTCAAACCCTCATTATTTTAATTTGGGGACAAATGGGAAGACAGTGATTTTTCTCAATCCATTGGATTCAGCTTCCTTCTAGTTGAAAGTATAGACATTAATAACTGTTTAAGTCGAGGCATTTATTTTTTTCTAATTAGCTCTAATGCAGTTAAACCAAAACAGTGAATCTGTAAATTTACCTGAGATATCCTCTATCATCCCATTCAACATAAAATAGTCCTATTTTTAGGATTTCTCTCTCCCTCGCTCCCAGTCTTCCTTTGGGAAAATTCTTTGGGGTTGAAAGCAACAAATCAAATAGCAGCAGGCAAATGAAATCAGCTTTTTCCTCACCCGGAAAGGAAGGGAGAGAGAGCAAGTGCCCCACCCTCAAAGAGAACCGACTCTTAGGAATGCCCTTCTATGAAGCCTTTGGCCCCCCAGAACCCTGCGGTGACTCTTCAGAGACTATACGGTTTTCACTTTAAATATAAATATATATATAAAACTTCCCTGTCTCTCTCCTCCTCTCCCTTTTTTTTTTTTTTTAATTTCCTATAATGAAGTTTCCTATTGGATAAAATCTGCTCCCTGATTTATGCCTGGCTCCTATTGGAAGTTCTCAGGGACTGACATCACTTAGGAAAGCGAGGGGGTAGGGCTGCCAGATCAGTTTGTCACCACCCAGGCTCCCTAGCCTTTGGCTGGGTGCAACTTCCATTTTAGGTGTTGGATCTGAGGGAAAAAAAAAGAGGGAGGAAAGATCCTGAAAGGAGGAAGCGGTGGCGAAAAAATCAACTACCTTGCTGGATTTGTCTTTCTCAACACATTGACGAAGCCTTGGGTTTCTTTCTTAAAGGACTGGTTTACAGAAGACATTTGAGGTGTGTGCCTTTTAAAAAAATGTGTATTCAGACGGGTAAAGGAAGATAACCCAAATCGAATTTTTGCCTTACGGCAACCAGAGGGAATTTAAAAACGTGAGAGTCTGGTGTGCCTGATGGGTGTCTTCTAAGCAATTACTAATTTTTCTTCTTACTTTGGGGAATTTTATTACATGTTTAAAGGTAAAATATTCAAGATTTAGAAACAAACTTCTAGGTCTCTCTAATAGAGGTGAATAGATTCAGAGGAGTGAGAGCAACTCTATAAGTTTACATTTTGGTGTGTTCTTAGATTTTATATATTTTTCTGGATTAAGCTTACAAACTTGTGTTTTCAGAGCTCAAACCAAAGGTTGGTGGTCTGTTTTTTTTTTTGGCATTTTGCGTGTGGGTTGGGAAAGGAATTTGTCTGGGTCGGAAGCTGGTTGTACATATGCTACTTCATGTGTTTCAAAACTTTTCTTTCCCTTTTATCATTAGATTTGTGGAAGTGGAAAGTTGCTGGGAGCTTTGCAGTTTAAACGGTGGTGTTTTTCTCCCACAGAGTTTGAACGGCCCAGATCTGTTTCAGCCCAGCTATTCCTGGGTGGATCCCTCTTTTACTTTCCAGGTGTGGTGGGTGGGAGCCTCATTCTCCTGCTAGACGTTGCCTCCCTGCTTTGCCTTATAAAAGAAAACAGATGGGTCCATGTTAACTGAATTGTAATCCCCTTTTCTTCTAAAACTATCTTTGATGGCAAAGACTTGTTGAAGTGTTGTATTTTCAGTCTGTAAATACGATAGTATTTGGTTTATGTGCTAAAAGGGATTAGGAAATCTTAATCATGCTTTTTAGTTCACCTGAGTAAAGTGGCAACACACCTGAAAATATTTTCAACTTTATGCTCTTAAAGGGCCATGAATTAAATAAGGTTAGGCTAAGTCTCTTAGCCGCTAAGAGAAAACATACTTTACATACAAAACTTTAGTGTTTAGAATGGATTTGAGAAAGCACAAGGGGAATTCTTATTTTAAACCAAACTGAAAGTTCTTTTTTGGAGGTAAGTTTTTGTTTGCTCTGAAATCAGAAATTTGCAAGAGCTAAAGGCCTATGACTGCTTTCAAATCTTATACATAATTTTAAGATTTGTTTGTTTTTGCAGATATGTTTTTGTAAAAATACTGATTCTAGATAATTATATAGCCAACTCATTAGTAGCTGAAGTGTTCTCTTCCTTTTCCTTTTGAAAATGCGAATCAGTCTGAAAATTATTGCTGGATTAGGTGCTGCCCTAATTGTAACAAGAAGGGCCTTAATATGTAAACTGCTCATTAGCTTTAAACATATATGTCTATAACCTCTGATTTTTGTACCCGAGTCTCCCCCCCCCTCACCCCCTGCCAATTCTTTTTAGACTATAGTACTTCCTCGTATTTCTTTTCTAGAACTGAGAGTATTTTTTGCAGGATGATTTCATCCTTATGAGGTTGTGGCTTCATAGGAAGCAACTTTGTTCCTCCTTTTAATATAACCTGCAAAGGCTACAGTAAGATTTTTCATGTCTGGATCTCATAATTATAGTAAGTGCAGTTAAAAAGAAAGAAAAAAGACAATGTCTACAGTCTGTTGGGCTCTAGTTCTTATTTGATATTTTCCAATTTATCTTTCAAATGTTCTCTCTGTTTTGACTTCAGCCTAGGGAGGTTTCTTGGTGGATCTTTGAAGGGTTGGTCATATTGCTTGCTGCCAGAGTGTCGGTTTCCTACTCAACCTTTAGGGGGAGGGATGAGGGAATCTGAAGGAGTACAAAGGCAGTTTGAAAATAGGTTCTGGATGACTGAATGGTGGTGATTTGGGTCCAGCTTTAAATACTGGGCTTTGTGTAACTGCAGTGAGCATCCTAGTTAACTGTCGTCCAGGACTATTGCCACGAACTGAGGCATTGTTTTAACTGGTATGTACTATAGAGCCTTTTGGATGATAAAATGGAAGATTGTCTTTTACCTCACCTCTACTAGTTCTTTTAGGAAATATTATAAGGGGTACAAATGAGTAAATCTTTAAATTTTTGTTTTGCTCATCATTTTGGTTTTGGGATAAAAAAAATGACAAATAAGTATGAGTTATGCAGATTTTTCTCTTGTTTGACTCCCATGTACTGTTGGTTTCTTTGTTATATGACTAAGGTATAATCTGTGTTCCAGGTGAGGGTCTCTTGTGGGTGGATAGAGTTGTAGTGCCTTTCTTAGGGTTCCAATTATGGAGAGTCAGAGGGGCTAGAACATGTTCTTTCAGCTATTATAAGAATTGGGACTATTGGAAATCTTAAAAAAAAATAATAAAAAGCTCACAGTAATTGCAATTTATCCTTAAGTTTATGAGGTAGTTACTCTAGTGATGGGTGCAAATAAATTAAGCATAGATCTATTTAATTGGAATAAAAAATATTAGCTCTATATAATTTATTGCTTTCTATTTTAGTATCTGACGGCCCCCTTATTAAATGGCAGCCCCTCTCCCTCTCTTGTTTTTTTCTCGTGGTGCTAAGCATTTTGCATAAACTACTTACTTACCCACAACAAATGTTTTTGTTTTTTTAAAGAATTTGAGCCTCAGAGAAGCTGAGGTTTGCTGGAAATTTCACTGCTTGTTAGTGGTCAAGACCAGGATTAAACCCTGGCCTGACTACCTACCAAGTCCACAGACTTAACCACTAATGTACTGCCATTCTCCAGAGAGAACAGAAAAAAGAGCCAGAACTAAAATCAGCCTTTGCTAAAGGACAGGGTGTTTATCTTATAGAGGGTCAGTCCTCACTTATATTTCTAACCTCCTCCCTCTTGGAATAACATGTAAAAAAAATCCACTTTCCATAAAGCAATGGAGAGCCGGGTATGCTATCATGGATATTTTTCAATCTTTAGAACTGGGATCTTTCCATATGTATATCATTGCTGTCCATTTTTAAATTTACTGGAAATGCCTCAAAGTTCATTGATTATCAGTGAAATGTCTTCAGAGAATTTTCAGGCATATGGTTTGGAATGATACTGCCAATTTGCAGGGCAGAGGCTTATAGCGGGTAGTTCAAATGTTATCACACGGTTTTAAAATTGTCTATTTACTTTTGTCTTTCCTTCTAGAGTATGAGCTGCTAAAATATAGGTATTATCTTATCACCGAGGTGTTCAGTAAGCCTTGGTTAAATAAGGATCTTGTTGTAATGAGTGAGGGACCTTTGTGGGGAAGGCTGAAACGAAGTTGAGATAGGAAGCAATACCACCTAGATTAATAAAATTGAAATGTAATTTTGAAACTTTTACTCTAGTCTGTAGTTTCAATTTCAACCTTTGATTAATCTCCCACATTCCATTTTAAAGTAGTTTCTGGGTATATTGAAGATTTAAAATTTAAAATTTTCTTTAATTCTGTTTCTTTCCTGAGAAAGCAGTCCAAAGAATAGTATAAAAAAGTAAGGGTTGCCAAAACCAGTTTGGTTCAGTGGTAGAGTGTCAGTCTGAGGACTGAAAGGTCCCAGGTTCGATTCCGATCAGGGGCATGTACATTGGTTGTGGGCACATCTCTCTCATCGACATTTCTAGCTCTCTATCTCTCCCTTCCTCTCTGTAAAAAATCAATAAAATATATTAAAAAGAAAAAAAAAAGTAAGGGTTGCCCGGCCAGTTTTGCTCTGTGGATAAGGTGTTGGCCTGTGGACTGAAGGGTTCCGGATTCCCTTGTGATCAAGGGCACAGGCCTGGGTTGTGGGCTTGATCCCCAGAAGGGGGCGTGCAGAAGGCAGCTGGTCAATGATTCGCTCTCATCATTGATGTTTCTATCTCTTTCCCTTCTTCTCTGAAATCAATAAAAATATACATTAAAAAAAAAGTAAGGGTCTTCATCAGTTCATTTCATAAGGTAGACAACTGTTAACTTCAACCATTGAAACCTTAATGTAGCCACTTCTAGAGGAGAGGAACTAGTTACCTTAAGCATGTTAGGCCAGCATCAAGGGAGTATTGCTTTCAGCCATGTCAGAAGTGAGTGGTTTTTATACTTGTTGATAAGAACAAAAATTGGGATGATAGTTTGAACATCAGTGTTTCAACGAAACTGTGTTTGGATATCACTGTGTTGTTGGTCACTGCTTCCATCATGAAACTTTAGGAGATTTTTATCACAAAGTGTATTGGGAAATTTATGAGTTTAAGAACCTAAATTTTCATGTATAGTTTAGAATAAAAGTAACAAGAAACTTGCCTAAAGGAATGAATTGTAGGTAATCAGTGGGTGATTTCACGTTCTCTTTTTTCGAAAAAGGGGTTTAATGCCATGAGAAGCTGAAGTAGGATTATTCTGCCCAATGCCTTCAAGGTTTCTAATAGAAAGCATTGAGATAGTCTGGCAGGGAGATTGTAAGGAGGGGAAGACAACTGTTCAGGTTAGAACTAAGCTAGGGGAAATAAGGGCATGGATTTATTTGTATTTAGTTATATTGTATAATGTATTTTTGGAAGTACTTTTTCTCCCTAATTTTACTTAGAATTGTATGTTGTTGATTATTAAATATAAAGCATTGAGAAAATGGCCCACATTTCTATTCCAATTTAGGGTCAGTGTTCCCCATTTTTAGGGCCACTTCTTCAGTGAGTCCTTCAGTGTGGGCAGTTTAGATCAGGCATGTAGTGGGAATATTATAAGGATTCAGAGTTTTCTTTATTTGAAAAAATTTAAACTTATAGGAAAGTTGCAAGAATAGCACAATAACTCCTATATATCCTTCTTTCATTTAGACACCATTGTTTGTTTAATTTTTTAAAAATACATTTTTATTGATTTTTTACAGAGAGGAAGGAAGAGGGATAGAAAGCTAGAAACATCAATGAGAAAGAAACAATGATCAGCTACCTCCTACTGGGAATGTGCCCGCAACCAAGATACATGTCCCTGACTGGAATGGAATCTGGAACCCTTCAGTTGCAGGCCGATGCTCTATCCACTGAGCCAAACAAGTTAGGGCGTAGACACCATTATTGTTAACATTTGCCACAGATGCTTTATTATTCTTTATTTTTTGAGCAATATGCTAACCAAACAGGAACTTTCCAATCTGAGAGTTTCATAAATATGGAGAGGTAAGGCAGCATAGCATAGTAGGTAAGAGCATGGATGCTGGAGCCAGACTGCCAGGGTTCAAATGTTGCTCTGCCCCTTACTAGCCATATAATATTGGGTAAATTGTTTAATTGCTCTATGCTTTGGTCTCTGTAAAATGAGGACAGTATTAACCATAGCATGGGACTGTTTTGACCATTAAATGATTTTAATATATTTCAAATTCATAGTACAGTTCCCAGCTCATGTTAATATCTTGTAAGTGCTTGCTACTAGAATGAATGCTTTGAATGAACTCAAACATAATTTGTCTGTTGGAATAAATGCCCTTTAAGGTCTTAAAACCTGAGACTTTGTGGTAGATATAAATGCTTATATTAGAGAATAAATGAGTTTCCTGGATGGATAAGCTTTTTTTAATGGGAAAATGTATCTTTAGTAATAGACAAGTTTGGGAGTGGTGTGGGTGTGGTTGTCCAAAAGAAGGATGCTGTAGGGATGGATGGATAACTTTTAATGAAGTAAAGTGAGGTGTGAGTGAGAAAGAAAAACAGGTGGCAAAGCTTGAATATTTTGCAGTAATTTCTTCAGAGACTTGGATGCTTTAGTTAAAAAAAAAAAAAAAAAAAAAAAAAAAAAGCAATACAAGTGTCTCTCATCATTTTGTATCTGTGAAAGACAGAATTCCAGCATCCTAGGGTAAACTTGAATTTTGGCAGAGAATGAAATGAAAAAGCTTAGTTTGGGTTTATTACTCTTGACTTTGAAACTAGATTCTTTACCTTGAAGTCTCACTTGTTCAACTAGGATTTTCAAGGATAACATTCCATTATGAGTGATTGTACAGGAAACAGTTACATAGAAATGAAGGCAGGCTTTTACTGTTCCTTTTCTTGAAATAAACCTCCCTCTTTTATATTCAAGAAACATTCTCTATTTCAATCCTTATTTATGGACATTAATAAAACAGAAATGTAGCAATTTTGAGTTCACCAATGCTTCCTGTGAGAATTGTGCTGTTTGAAAAATATTTTTATTGATTTCAGAGAGGAAGGGAGAGGGAAAGTGAGAGAGAGAAACATCAGTGATGAAAGAGAATCATTGATCAGCTGCCTCCTGCACACTCCCTACTGGGGATTAAGCCCAAACTCAGGCATGTGCCCTGACTGGGAATCGAACCATGACCTTCAGGTTCATAGGTTGATGCTCAATCACTGGGCCATGCCAGCCTAGTGAGAAGTGTGCTTGTTAAGAAAGAGGTCTGCTCTTATCTATGGAACTTGAGGCCCTGTGCATGAAATTCATGCATGGGGGGGTGGGGGGTTTGTCCCTCAGTCCGGTTTGCACCCTCTTGCAATCCGGGACCCCTTGCGTAGAGTCCCTAAGGCCTGGCCGGCGATCAGGGCCATCTGTGTGGCACTGCTGCCCTCCTGCCACTGGTCATCTACCTCTATGGGTGACAGGCATGGGGTGCGATCGCTTGGCTGGCCTGGGTCTCTCTCCCTGGGGTGATCACTGGCCAGCCCTGCACACCCATCAGTGATGCTGGCCAGTGGCCTGGGCCTCCCTCTGTGGGGTGATCGATCATGGACGTGATTGATTGCACTGCAGAAGAAGGTCCGCTCCCCCCAACCCAGCTAGGGCTCTATGACCGATTGCTGCACAGAGGGTGGCCAGGGCCTCCCTCTTTGGGGCGATTGATTGTGAACCCCACCATCTATTGCCTCGCAGAGGATGGCCTGGGCCTTCCTCTACAGGTGATTATGGGGCAATTGCAGGGCCCCCTGACCAATCGCAGGCACCCGCCTTGGCTGGCCTGGTGCCAGTGTGTCATAGCGTGGTCATCCGGAAGGTTGTTCTGCTGTTTGGTTAGGTCAGTTTGCATGTTATGCCTTTATTATTATAGAAGATAGTCAAACTGTGGCCTGTGGGAAATATATGTATTAGATGCCAGCATGTTTGGAAACTTCCAGGTTTCTTCCAGCCTACAGTTTTCCTTCCTTTCCTTCATTCATACTAAGTAACCCATAAAATTAGTATTCTGAATAGTATTTAAACTAATTTCGATTGGTATTCCATAGCTTTCTGTCAAACTCCCCACCCAGAACTCCACATTTTTTAACCAACTACTGATTTTCCTAGTTTTCTCCTTTTTGTTTGCTTTCCTGTTCTCTGGTGTCTCCCTTTCCCTGCCCTATCTTATTTTTCCTTTAGGTTGTTGGTCTTTATGGCTGTTGCTTTGCCTCCCTAACACTTAATATGGGAAAAGTTTCTGATTCTTTTAAAAAATATTTTATTGATTTTTTTTTTACAGAAAGGAATAGAGACTTAGAAACATCAATAAGCTGTCTCCTACACACCTCCTATTGGGATGTGCCCGCATCCAAAGTACGTGCTCTTGACCAGAATCGAACCTGGGGCCTTTCAGTCTGAAGGCTGATGCTCTATCCACTGAGCAGAACTGGCCAGGGCTGATTCTTTTTTAAAAAAATATATTTTTATTGATTTCAGAGAGGAAGGGAAAGGGAGAAAGAGAGATGGAAACATCAGTGATAAGAGATATCATTGATTGGCTGCCTCCTGCAAGCCCCCTACTGGGGATCAAGCCCACAACCCAGGCATATGTCCTGGACTGGAATTGAACCTGGGACCTTTCAATTTGTAGGTGGATGCTCTATCCTCTAAGCCAAACTATAATAGCTATGACTGATTCTTATTACAGAATAAATTGTACTCATGTGCTAAAGGTACAAATATTAGGCTACTGCTTCTGGTTTATTTCAATAGATCTAGATTAGGATTAACTGTTGTCATCCAAGAAGATTGATCTCTTTTAGTAATTCAGATTAGTTTTTATCTTTTTGATTTCAGATCTCATCCACATTTGCTGGTTAATTACTCATTTTGGTTCATTAGACTGTAGAGCAAATGAAATTTACTTTTTCCAGAGTAAATGTCAGGTTTGTGTGTGCTTCCCATTTTGTTCTATATTGGAATACAGTAGCACATTGAGAGTTCTTTGTGGAGTGAAAAGATTTTTGTTTTAGGGAGCTTGTATTTTAAGAAACTAAAATATATTCTGATGGTTGTGGACATAGGACATTGTTATAGAAAGTAGGTCAACTTTTCAATACCTTTATCAAAGCACCTACAGTTCATTGCAAGTGAAATAAATCTCATTGAAATAAAGTAGCTGGTGTATATTCAGCACACTTTTAAAATAGAGTAGTCTATTTTAAAGGAGAAGTTGGTGCCAATCTGATTTCTTTCCACTGTTTCTTTGTTGGAATGGGAGTTCTATAACCCCTCTGCTGTTCTGTTCTCCATTGACTACTTTGTTAAATCAGGGCAGAGTTGGCTGTTTGAATGTCTACCTTCCTGAAGGTCAGCCAAATCTGCAGGTGAAGCTACAAGGAGACCCCAATTGATGGGCCTAAGATAACATTGAGGAAAAAAAACGCTATAGCAACAAAAATGAAGCAAAGTTGATTAAAAAAAAAATTAGCTGTTTGTTTTCATTAAAAAAAAGTAAAACATTCTTCATTCAGACGAAATTTGAGGATTTACTAAACAGTATACTTACCAAATAGACCTCACAGAACTGATAATATAGTTGAAAGAGACAAATAAATAAATAAGCAAAAAATACATATTATATTATTGAGAAAAAATAAAGTAGGATATGTAGCATGGTGAATACATGCAAGGAGGGATATGAAGTTTTTTAATAGTGTAATCACTTAAAGGTATGTTTGAGAGGTATCTAAATGAAATTAGGGTGGAGTCATGTAGATAAGAGTAAAATGTACAAAGGCCCTGAGACTAGTTTTTACTAGCCAGCAAGAGAGATGGGAGAATGAGACCTATTCAGGGAGGCACCAAGGAGTGTGTTGAGGGGGAAGGAGAGGAAAATATAGGACCTCATCATGCACTGTACAGTACAAAGAAAGTTGTCTTCTCACTTTAGATCTCATAGACAATAGCTGTTAATCTCTGTGTATTTGTAAGGAGTTTAGGCAACATTTGACTTAACTGCCATCTTTGTTCCATTGCAGAAGTTCACGTGAGTTTAGTCAGCAAATAATTTGCAGAGTAGCAGATTTTGCATAGGTTGATGACCCTTGTGTAATAATAGTAGGGCAATGACTTAGAATAAGCCTGTCTGTATTTGGGAAGTGAGATAAAAATTTTCTTCCCTAGAGAAATATAGTTCTCTCCCTTCTTATCTCCATAGTCAATTTTTTGTGAACAGAAGTAATAACTAAATCCTGTACAGTTACCTTTTGAGTATATTAGTTGAGTTGGTTTTTGTGCTTTTGACCAAACATTATGCCTGCCCTACTTATCTCTTTTCCTTTGCTTATTTGACCAAAACACCCCACAAAACTCTAGGTACCCAAAGTCCTAATCATTAGGATTTAATGACTTTCAGAGACCATTTTATAGGTTACCATATCCATATTTCTGTCTTGCACATTGGGTAAGATGATCATTCCTGATAATTAATTGTATGTCTTTTCCCCCTTTCAATATATATGTTTAAGCAGTAAAGGTTATTAAAGTATACACTGAATTACTTGGCTTGGTAGACTTTGGTAAGATGAGACGGAAGAAGCATCAACTAGTGATGTTCTATGGTAACCCCATATAAATCCTTTTACTTTCCCATGGGTAACCCCATGGAAAAGTAAAAGGATTTTTGATTATCAGAGTACTTGTGTCTTAAATCATCCATTCTTACTTTCCCTCTGTAGATTTCTGGTTTAGCTAGTCTGTCCCTCAGTGAAGGAAGTCTCTTTGTCTCCCTCTCTCATTTATTTAGCTTGACCTTATTTACCCTCTGTTCTTCCCTTTAATTATACCCATCTAGTTGTCATCTGTTACTTAATATCATCCTTGGGAGATGAACTTGCTCATGAAACTTTCCCCTCCTTTCATTTCCTTTTCCTATGGTCAGGTAACTGTATCATCTTGCATAGGAAATATTCTAGGCAATCAGAGATTCCCCCAATTATTTTTACAAATATGTTTTTATTGATTTTGAGAGAGAGAGCAAAAGGGAGAGGGAAAGAGAGATAGAAACATCAACTGCCTGGGTTGAGTCCACAACTCAGGCAAGTGCCTTGACCCCCTGATTGGGAATAGAACTTCTTGGTTCATGTGTCAACACTCAAACACTGATCCACATTGGCTGGGCTCCCCCAAATTTTGAAGTTGCTTTAAAGTAACTGCTTGATATATATTATGTCTACATTTGTAGATGTTTTTAGTTGTCTTGAAAGTATCTTATTCAATGCCATTTTTCTTTTCTAAATCTTTAGTGACACATACTACCTTGTGGGAAATATTTCTCTTTATGGTTTTTTCTAAAAATATTTTGCCACTCAGTCTTACTCAAACTAGAAATTAAAATGACTTGCTTGAATAAGTATCAGGGATAACACTTGAATCTAGAGCTTTTGGTTATTTCTGTTATTAGAGGCCTGGTGCGTGAATTTGTGCATGGGTGGGGTCCGGCCAGCCAGCCCCTATGGGGGCCCATTGGGCCGGGCTGGCTGTTGGAAGGGGCTGTGGGTGTTGGCCTGCTGGTCAGCCCCCGATCAGGGTCCTGGGGGCCAATTGGGGGTGGGTTTGGGTGGGGGTAAGGGCTGCGGGCAGTTGGTGGCCAGCCTCGCCCCTGATCAGGGTTTAGGGGGCTGATTAGAGACTGGCTGGCTGGGTAGGGGGGAGCAGCAACCAGGACAGTCTGGTTGGCTGCCACAGCATGCATCATAGCCACTGGTTGTTCCGGTCGTTCTGCTATTCTTGTTGCTGGGCTTTTATATATATACAATAGATATAGGAATTGTCAAAGAGCTAAGAGTTATCTAGGATTCTAAATGCTTGATTTAGGACTTTTGGATGTCTTTTGGGATGGAATATTAGAATATTAAACCAATCCAATTTTCAAAAAGTGGTACAGTTCTTTGTTCCTTCGAGGAAAGTTAAACAAGACATTTTAAAAATAATCTTTTTGTCCAATCTGCAATATAAATAGGGATAATCTCCAGGGTAACAACTCAGAATTCCAATGGGAGACAGTTCTTTCTAGGTTCTGAGTCTAGAATATGGGATTTAGAACTGTGTTATTCCATCTATTCTTATATTTATTTATTTATTTATTTATTT
Organism: Pipistrellus kuhlii; assembly: GCF_014108245.1. NCBI lineage: Eukaryota > Metazoa > Chordata > Mammalia > Chiroptera > Vespertilionidae > Pipistrellus > Pipistrellus kuhlii. Next base: position 11,698,894 of record NW_023425595.1, read on the forward strand.
TTATTTTTTAGAACATATTGAGTTTTTACAGAGAAGAAGAGAGAGGGATAGACAGTTAGAAACATCGATGTTAAACATCTATCAGCTGCCTCCTGCATATCCCCTACTGGGAATGTACTCGCAAGCAAGGTACATGCCCTTGACCAGAATTGAACCTGGGACCTTTCAGTCTGCAGGCTGACGCTCTATCCACTGAGCCAAACTGGTTTTGGCTATTCTTATACTTAAATCCATGCTTTCAGGTTTGAGGACCACAAAACCTAAACATTTGAGTTAAGCAACATATCTATGTGATTTCTCAGATGAATGGTCATTTAATTATTATGAGAAGTAGAGAAGAATAGCTCATGGTAGTGGACATGGTGAGCAGGTCACTAACCTCAAATTTTCTACCATACTATCCTATACTATTTTGGACATCAGATGTCACCACCTGATTTGCGGGTTATGCCAGCACTCTTGGACTTGCATGTTAGGGGAAGGGAAACTTTTAGATAATTTCCCCTCTCCATTTTGAAATTGTAGAACAAGTCAGGAGAGGATGTTAACATTGAAACTCAACTGGACAATTTGTTTAAAACTCGACAGGAAGGGCCAATGTTACTTCCTGTCTGTAAAGGAAGTTCTGGCTTCCTTCCCTTCCTCCTTGGCTAACTCTGGTCAACTTAGAATGTAGGTGGGGAGGGGCTGATCAAGTTAATACTTTTAACTGGCTACCCATGCCTTGAGAAATTGGGTTACCATTATTGTTCAAGTGTGGAAACATGATGTTCTCTCCATTCTTTCCTTATTTGAAACACGGAAAAGAGTGCTGTGTGGGCTCCTATCTCCTTGTCCTTATGTGGGAGCCTTGTACTAGAGTTGGCTGTTGCAGTCCAGGAAGCCTTCCAATCTCCTAGGTATTATTTTACATTCAACTTTATATTGCCCCCGTGTTTTCTGACATTTGAAAATACATCAAGGAGTTGTAGAGAAAAAAACTGAAATCCATTTGACACTGAGGGATAGGTAGGGATAGGTTGTGGAAAGGAGAACATAATTAGGCAGAGGGAGGGGATGACAAAGGTTTCTTATTTTTATATTGAGCCAAGAAAGCATTCCTTCTTAGTGGGGCCAGTTGGCACTCTTTCTGCTATTTTGGTCCAGGCTTCTCCTTCCTACTGGCCTGTCAATTGTATTAAGTGTTTGATGTGAGTTTGAACTGTGGTCTCTGGAGTTGGGGTAGGGGGGAGGGAGAATGGTGGAAACAGCTGGTGCCTTCATCAAGCTATCTCAATTATGCTTCTTTTCAGAGTGGGGATGGTGGGGGATGGTGGGTGGCAGAGGGACTGGATGTGTTTTAGCAGAGCCCCAGTATTTTTCACACAGTGGAATCGGATTCTCTTAATTCTGTGCAGGATGCTGGCTAGCTGGAATGTAGCTAAACCTTCCCCAATCACATTCTTTTCTCCGCCTCCTCTCCGTCCTCTGTGCTTTCAGCGTTAGGACTGATTTGGTGCGAAAGGGGAATGTAGAAAGTTAGCAAAATAGATTCATGCTTTTCTAGCCATTGAGTATTCCATTGACTTTTTTCTTACCCATTCATTATTCCTTTGGTGGGTTTTCCAAATATGTCTGTAGAGATACAATTAGAACAGGAACCTCTGGTGAAGTCCTGCTGAATTATTATCAGTTGAATTGTAATAGTGTCTTTTCTCCCTCACACCCTGGGTGACTGTATTTCGGAGTCAGCACTCCTTTTCTGTCTCAGCTCCATTCGAGGCAGAGAACCTGTCAAGCATCCTTTTGGAGCAGCAGCATTGATCTAGGTGTGTCCTCATTCTGTGTCTCTGGGGTGTGCCTTTTACTTCTCTCTCTCCTTTTAAGTATCTCAGAAAGCTCTCCTACTAGACTCTATTATTTTTGTTTGCTTTTGTGTATCCACCTCCCACGATAGTACATAACTGACTGATTTATTTGGCTTGGGCTGTGAATGAGGGAGAATCTGATAAGAATACTAACAATTGTAACTAATTTTTCAGTTGTTCTTGAGAGAAAAAGGGAGTTAGTTTGATTCAGTGGTAGGTAAGAGATCTTAAACTATTGTTTTTTGTGTGCTTCATTGATAAAATTTGCAGTGGGTAGGCCCTACTTTTGAAATTCTGTTCTAAAACAGTGTTGCAAAATATTCTCTTTTCTCTCTAGCACTCGAATGGCTATTGTGTATATTCCTGCCCTACCTCTTTATGCCTAATGATATCAGATTTAGACATGTACTAATTTCTTTTAGGTTGTGCTGTTTTATTTATTTATTTAAATCGTCACCCAAGGATATTTTTCCACTGATTTTTAGAGAGAGTGAAAGGGAGGGAGAAGAGGGAGAGAGAAACATCCATGTGAGAAAGATACATTGATTGGTTGTCTCCAGCTCAAGCCCTGACCTGGGCTAGGGATAGAACCTGCAATTGAGTTACAAGATATGTGCCCTTTATTGGGAATCAAACCTGTGACCCATTGGCCCGCGGGGGGGTGGGGAGGGGGGGCGCTCTAACCACTGAGCACAACTGGTTAGCACTAAGTTGTGCTGTTTTAGACTTAGCTCCTTTTGCATCATGTACTATCTAAATCAGAGTTTAACCCAGAGTACTTCTAATAGATCCAAGAATGGTAAGGAAATTAGGAGAAAGAAAGGGAGGAGAAAATATGGTGGTATATTATGCTTGGAATAACCTTCTGGTTGGAGAACTCTGCTGAGCCTTGTACTATCCTTTCTGCAGGAAATTGAGCCCTTTGGGCAGAGGGCTTTGCTTTGGATTTCAAGAAACTCTGGCTAACAGAGCTTGACTTTATCTGCATCTTTGCTTCTGGGGTTAAGGGCTAAGGTCCATTGGGCTTGTACAAGATAAAGGAAAAATGTATCATTTCTCCCAGTCTTGGAAGCAGCTGAGAACCCTTATTAGGAAGGGAGGCTTTCTTTTCTGACAAGGTTCCAAATCTCAGCCCCTGACCCAGAGGCGGGGAGTGGTGAGCAAAAAAGCTGAGGTTTTTGTCTTGACCTCTTTGTTGCCAGGGCTACTGTGCAATTCTTAGGGGTCCTCCTCTCATTCCCTAGTGGAGTAGGGAACTTTGCTCCTAGTACCTGCTGGTGCCTATATCCTGCCTCTTTGCAGGGTGTAGTCCGCTGCCTTTGTTTGTTCTCTGTGGGGCCTCTTAGGACTCAGCTTTATGCTTGTGGGGGAAAAGTGTTTGAAAGACTTTGAGGACAGTGGAAATGGGTGATGGAGAAGGTGACAGAGGATGTGTCCTAGAGTAGTTCTCCAGGTGGGAATATTCCATTGACTGAATCCAGGTTGGAGATCAGATTGACATGATGAAGCTTTCTTTGGGATATATTACATGTAGCTGAGCTGAGTTATAATAGCAGCAGTAGTTTTAAAATCCCCAGTGCAGTGTCTCCAAAGTGAAGAAACTTGCCAAGTAGGAATCTTAAAAATCCCCTTACCCACTCCAACCCTAGATCCACACACACCATCTTTCTGCTGATTTTTAAAGGCCTGAGCTTTGTCCTATGCAGCGCTGGCTTGGGGCAGGGAGGAGGGTTGTTTTCCCTGAACATGATAAGGAACTGAGCAGGGCAAAGTGGGAGCTCTGGCTGGTGATTGGTAGACAGGATGCCCTGGAATGCGGTTGGCCTGCAGCCCAGAATCCAGCACTTTTGTATTTGTTTGTTTCTGGGAGACTGTGGTCTGGTGCTACTGTGACAGGAAGTGAGAAAGCTGGGAGTGGGGAAACGGAGAGGGGCGATGTCTTTGTGGTTCTCCTGTGAAATCTCTTTGTCCTTGGAGAGGAGCTCTGCTGCAAGCCTCTATTGAGAAGAGAGCTGCCTTTGTGTGTGTAATGGGTCTTAGAGCATCTAGCTACTCTGAGGGACTAGGGATGTCAATTCTGACTGTGGCCCTTTGCATCTTAGCTCTTGAGTTATAGAAATGTGCTCCATCTCTTGCATTGGGGATCTCACTGTGTTTTTTTGTGTGCTGCTATTATTTATAGATCTCTAAGATTTAATTAAGAAAGAAATTCTAGAAGGAGATAGATGTCTATTTATGTAATTTTTAGACTACATATTGCAGATATTTTGGTGGGTCTGAAAGTCATTGCTGGGGCCCTACACTTTAAATCTCGTCCTTTCAATTGGCACCCTACTACATCCAGAACTGGAGAAACCTACCCGTTCTATGATTTCAGTATTGAGAGGTATTGGCAAGTCTGTTTGCACATAACTAGGGAATGATTGGTAGACCCCCCCTCCTCCCCCCATCTAGACCAGTGGTTGCCAACCTTTCGGACCACCAGTTGGCGACTGCTGCTCCAGAGGTTTCCTTAAACCAGCTGTCGCCAACCTTTTGGACCTCACAGACCACCGGTTCACAACCTCTGATCTAGACTGAAATAGCACCCATAGCACTTCTCTGTTTCCCGCCTCCTTTTTTTTTTTTTTTTTTTTTTTGCCTTGTTTTGTCTTTTCCCTGCCCTCCATTCCCGCTGTGAAATGGGCATCTCTTCTCATTGTGGATTGGGTGGCTGATCCTTAAACTTCTTGCCAAGCTGGCTAGCCTCAGAGCACATACACAAACCAGTCTTTTATTGCTGGGAAGGACAGCTGCCCTAGAGGCAGATTGCTAACATACCGCTAGAACAATCCCTCTCCTCTGTTCTGTTGCTGGCTAGCACAGTCTTCCCTGTTTCTAGTTCCTTCTGTTTTCCACCCCAACACTGATCTCTGCGTTTGGTTTAGTAAGACGTCACATTAAATATGAGAGTAGGGATATTTGTGATTAGGCTTTCTTTCTTGATGTGGGGGCTATTAGAAAAGATGGCATATAGCCAGATGTCTAGAACAGGCTTTCCAGTGGAAAGTTAAGTGACTTTGTACAAATTTTGTACTTGTACAAAGTAGTACTACTTTTCTCCTCGCACCATCCCTCCCGAGTTCTTGTTCCTTATACCATAGGAAATCTGAGGTAGATTGCAAGGTCTTCCACAGAATTGAGAAAGGTCTTGCTCTTTAAAGTGAAGGTAAGACCAGAAGTCTAGCTGCTTCCTCCCCATCCTCTCTCACCTCGGTCAATTCAACTCTGTTGGAGTTAGAATAACTTTTAAACACAAGAAGCATAGAAACTTCAAGCTCCTTTCACTCTGTCCAAGAGAAGAAACATGGACTTGGAGTAGAACAGATGCTTTTCCAGCACTTTCTGATACATGGCTTTGGGCAGGATTCTGAATGCTTCTGACATATAGTTTAAAAAGGGACCAGTGCCCTGGATGGATTGGCTCAGTAGTTAGAGCATCAGTCCGAGGACCAAAAGGTCTTGGGTTCGATTCCTGGTCAAGTACTTGGTTGGTTGTAGGATTGATTCCTAGTTGGGTTTGGGGCACGTGCCAAAGGCAGCCAACGATATGTTCCCCCCCACCCCCTTCTCTTTCTCAAAATCAATGGAAAAATATTCTTGGGTGGGGATTTTAAAAACACACACCAAAAACCGACAAAAAAGAAAAGAAAAAAAAACAAGAAAAAAAAACTAGCTTTAATCTTAGGTCTTTTTGCTTACTGATTTATGTTTCTCACATTGATGTTTCTCTCTCTCTGACCTGACCCTCCAACTTTTTCTCCCTTCCTCTCTAAAAAATAGAAAATAAATAAAAAAGGGGCCAATATTACCTCAGAAGTTGTTGAAAAGATTATGTGCTAACTTATAGGGGGAGATTAATAATTAACAACTCACAACTATTCTTCCTCTGTAAGGTCAGATTTTTTTTTTAAAGCTAGGGAGAAACATTTTCTTAAGCTCTCTGTCCTCTAGATCAGTGTTTTTCAACCTTTTTGGGCAAAGGCACACTTGTTTCATGAAAAAAATCACGAGGCACACCACCATTAGAAAATGTTAAAAAATTTAACTCTGTGCCTATATTGACTATATATAAAGTAATTCTCTTTAATAGGAATCAAATAAACACAAAGTATTTTATAATTACTTTATTATGAAATATTAAGTAAACAAAATAGTGAAAAATTATAAAATTCTTGTCTTGTCTGCACCTACGGCACACCAGGCAACTAGTGTGCCGCGGAACAGCGGTTGAAAAACGCTGCTCTAGATGAAATAGTACCTTCACACTTCCTCTGATTTCCTTATAGACTCACACCTCCTTTCTCTTTGTTGCTTGCCTCAGAGGGAACCGAATACTAAACCTAATGGAAGAGGTTTCTTGTTGCTCTCTTCAAAGGGCTCTGAGGAAGCAGGACTATGTAAATGCTCAGTTACATGCTCAACTTTCCCAAGTGATCTTCAAATGATGGGCAAAGAGACAGTGGGACTGGGAATGCCATAAATAGAAAATAAAAAGGGGAAAGAGCTTCCTCTTTCAAAAAGGAATGTAGAGCTCAGTTGGGTGGGTGATTCCTAGTAAACCCTAAGGTTAAGTTTTTTTTCCATGAAAATTTTTTTTCTCCCCTAGGGTAGGGTACGAGGTGTCCTAGATAATTTAAAAAATTTTCTTTTATGACACAAGAGTTAAATAAATACCTTTCCATTTTGATTAGACTTTTTCACAGTGCCCATTGTGTACCTGACCTCCCTCCCTTTTTCTCCCTCTTGTAGGAGGAGAAAGGCAATTGGCCTCTCCCCTTCCTCCAGTCTGACACCTCCCTCGGTTTTTGCCCCTCCCTTTTATCTTTGTTTTCTTATCGGCCTCTCCCTAAAGCTCTACTTTCTCCTTATAAGGCTAAGTGAGGCCCCTTTGGCAAAATTGCAACAGGGATTCAGGTAAGTAACTTAGTGTGCCTCAGGTCCTCAGGATTGAGAGAAAATTCTGTGTTATCTGTCCCAGTGGAGGGCTTTGGAGAGGCTTGTAGATGATGGGGGAGGAGAAGGAGGAGGCCTGGCCTGAGAGATCAGAAGGACTTGTTAGACCAGTCCTGTGTGTGTGTCATACATGCTAGAGAGAAGCAGGTTTAGTTTCTTTCCATACCCTTTCAGTCCAGGGCCCCCTCTCTAGCTGAGAGCCACACCCTTCCTTTGCTTCAAAGCTAGTCATCATTAGCCATTTTAGTATGTTATGGTGGGGGGTAGGGGGGACAGGATTTCCAGAATACTTGAGAGGGGAAGAGAGCAAGAAAAATGTTCCATTTGGTTTCCAAATTTGCGGTTAAGATGATAGAGCTGATTTTTAAAAAATTTTAAGTCTCAGTAAAACTTTAAATCCTGACAGGTAATTTTGGGCCAGTTCAACTTCTTTTTAACAAGGAGTATTTAAAATTTTTGTATATTTATTTTTCTTCTTTTCTTTGATACCCCAAGTAGATAGAATGTATCATTCTTTGACAGATTTCCTTAAGTCACCAAAGAGATTCATGGTAGACACAGTGAATCTTTATCAGAGTGAAACTACTTCAGTCAACCTATTGGATGCTCTTAAGGGGAGGAGAGCCTAGCATAAAAAATCCACAGGGAAGTTCAGAAATTGTTAGCACCTAAACAAGGCCATTTCCAGAATATCAGTTTAGTAACTATGAGAAATGCTCAGTTGAAATGAGATTGTGAAGTAAGCGGAGTTCTCTTTAGCCTTAATGCAAATCATGCCAAGTTTTTAGGGTTAGTGCAGGAGTGAGAGTGAAATACTAGAATTGTCTGACTGAGCTTCTGGAACATTAAATGGTGGTGATGGTGGTGATGGTGAGGTTACTTAGACTTTGGACTGTGGTACAAGCACTCCTTGTGAGAAGAAACTATGGGAAAACTATTGACAAAATATATTATTTTAAAAGTAAAATGGCAATTTTCTCTTGTGGTTGAACAAGAATAATTGCTTTGAATTTTGGGACAAATGCCAATTAAGGGAAATTAATACTTGTTAGGTATCTAGAAGACCTACCTACCTTTCTTGGCTTGAATGTATATAATGTAGTTCTGTAGTATTATAGTTACTATATATAAGTATATATTTATATATATTTAAAATGTTTTTATTGATTTCAGAGGAAGGGGAAGGGAGAGAGAGATAGAAACATCAATGATGAGAGAAAATCATCAATCAGTTGCCTCTTGCCTCCTGCAACCTGGGCATATTCTCTTGACTGGAATCGAACCTGGGACTCTTCAGTCCTCAGGCTGACACTCTTTCCACTCAGCCAAGCCAGCGAGGGTCAGGTGCTGTATTTTATTGGTCAGTATTCTTCAGTAGGAGGGGGCTCAGTATGCTTTAAAAAAGCAATTTAAAATATCTAGGATGACAGGAGAGGAGTTTTGCTTATAATTGCTTTTACAGGGAGAGCATAACTTTATGACATTGGTTTTCATTTCATAATGAGTAAATAGGAAGAAAGGACGAAAGCTGATTTGGGGGCTGGCAATAGATAAAATTTCTTAAGGGCTCAAAGACTATTTTGTGGAGTATAGAATTTTCTCCTCTTTTCTTCAGAGGTTTGCTTGTCTAAGTCTGATCATATCTTTGGATATACTTACCTGAATTGCATGGAGGTACAGAGAGGTTCCTTAGAACCCAGTTATGTTCTTGATTCATTTACTTTTACCTACTAGTACACAAAATACTTTTGGGCTGAGGCATTACCATTAAGTAATGTAAAGGGAAGATAGAAACTAGCTCTTGAAATAACTTAAAACCTCATATTTGTATAGCATACATTATCTCACCTTATCCTACAGCAACTCTGAGTTAAACTGGGCTAGAGTATTGGGATCTTACTGAGAACATGGCAGTGACCTGCTGCCATTGTTGGCTAGTGGCTGAGCTAGGACTGGGACCAGACTTCTGAACCCTATTCTGGTCCTTCACAGCCTCTGCTTCTACTTACTTTCAGGCAGAAAATTTCTCCATGCTTAGGAAATCTGAAATCTTTCTACTTAACTGTGCTGTCCTCATCTCCAAATTTTAGTCAAGTGGTCAGCTTTTAAAGCCTTGAAGCTAGGAAAAGATACTGCTTCCTGACTTACAGCCCTGAGTAGTTTTCCTACTAATTTTTCCTAACTCCCTTTATTGAAGTAAAGTTGTGAGGGCAAAAAGTGGCTATTTATGACAGGGTGACAGACTATTTATCTGTGTAGTGGGGAGTCTTGTCACTGTGTGCCCTATAGTAGTGGTAGTTTGAGCTTCTATTAGCAAAGAAAATTACAGGGTAGAGGCTGCCAGAGTGGTAACTGCAGTTCAGGCCCTGTTGAAACCCAGAACTGGAAGAATCTCTCCTGAACTCTTGGTGTGGAAGGTTCATAGGTCATTGTAATAGCAGATATGGCAAGTGCTTAAAATGAAGAAATGGAGATGAAAAGGGAGCAACATTAAAAACAAAAAAAAACACAAAGGTACTTATTAAAGCCATTTGAGTATACTGTTGGAATGTAGGGTGAGAATATGAAAAAGTAACAGTGGGCTTTGGAATGAAAAGAACAGAAGTTGGTAAGTGATTGTGGGAGCACAGAACTGGAAATGGTAAGAATTTAGAAAGGGCTACCACATTCTTGTATTTAGGGACTGGATCCACTGGGAGAAGTCGTAGTGATGGGAACTTAAATAGGGAGTTTATTTGGCACTCATCAGTTACTCTGGGTATTCTTGCTTCCTGAATGCTCCATGTACAGGCATACCTCATTTTATTGCACTTCACAGATATTGTGTTTTTCACAAATTGAAGCCAAGATCCTCCACCAGCAAAAAGATTACATACAACTTGCTTTATTACAGTGATCTGGACCTGAACTGCAGTATCTCTGAGGTATGCCTGTATACTAAAGCAAAGAGACCCAAGTGTGCTTGGTGGGGCTCTGGAGAGCGTGGGAAAGGGAACTGAAGCAAAGCCTAGGCTAGTCTCCACATGTCTTCCCTACTATACTATTGCACTGGTTTCTCAATATCTTTGTGGGCATGCTGGGACTGGGCTTTGAGGTTTCTGTCTTAGGAGGGGGAAGGGCATTCCAACAGCGTTTTATTTTTCTTTCTTTCTTTCTTTCTTTTTTTTCTCTTTCCAATTTGGTTGCTGGGAACAGGGGTAAGTGAATTTTTATTCATATTATAACCTGCTTCTGATTCTGTATGTAAGTACAAGTAGAGGATATGACAGTAGGATCCAGGTTTTAATGAAAGCTATATCCAAGGTCCAGGTATCTGAAAACAGAGCAAAGTCCAAAGGACGTTTGTCCATCAAGCAATTCCCAGTCATATTTTCAGTTATTCCCTTTCATTCCAAGATTGCCTTTCTCCCAGTACCTGCCCATGCTCTTTTTATTTTTTAATGCATTGGGTATGTTTATTTCTTCTCTCATTTCTATTTTTCCTCCAAATATTTCTGCAGCTTTCTCCTTCCTGCTTCCTCCTTGCTGTGGTGGCTGGGATGCTTCTCCCATGATTTTTCGAATCTAGACTGGGCTGTTCTCTGTGTTAAAACAATCAATTACGACCTTCTCTTAACAGGTGTGTATGGAAATATGTTTATTAAGAATAAAAAATTTAAGTGCCTTTTTTTTTAAGGGGTTGATGAGAGGGTGGGGGATAAAGGAAAGGATTTATTCTAAAATCTGCCTTTCAACATGGTATATTTTGGACTGGCCATAAAGTTTGCCATAGCCAGCATGCAAGAGAGAAACCCCATTAAGCCCAACAGTATGACTACAATGCCCCTCCATTTACTAGCCAGCTTACACTTTATGTAATATGGTATGGGAAACTCTTCATTTCTATTTAACTGTCATTTATTTTATAAGTATTACATATAAACCTTGTAGATGTTTTGATATTACCTAGAGTTTAGGATAAGTAAAGAGGTAAAAATATTGTCTGTTTAGAGCTTCTGCTGGATAACAGAAGTGTAGGAAGTTTTAGGCATTGCTTATCTGATATTACAATATGAACTACTCTGAGGGATGGTTTCCTAGTTTGAGCCTAATGTTTCTTTTCTTCCACAAGAGCTGAAGGACACTGAAAACTGTGCCTTTTTACACAAGTTTGTTTGGTGGCTGTCTTGCTTTCTTTTTTTTTTTTGTCTTTCTTGTTTGTTAGCCAAGGCACATGTTTTGCCCCCAGTACTGTAGTATAGTTTTGAAAAGTAGAAAGCCCCCCTCATAAATGTATTAAATATGAGGGCCTTAATTTTGTTTCCCAGCTTTGTTGGTGGGAAGTTTTTTCTACTACTTCACTTTTTATTGGTCTTTTAGTTTGCATATTCATTTAGTATATTTTGCCACCAATGGAACAGTTTCAGTGTTCAGTTTTGGGTGTGATTTTAAGTAAGATTTGTAACTGTCCCTTTATCTCTAGAAGTGGCTTGTCCCTTCAGGTCAATAAGTGATTATTTGTACAACTTCCATTAAGTTGATGCCAGCAGAATTTTCCAGAAAAAAGAATATAATTTTAATCTCATGTCATGACTATAGCACTTAGCCACATTATTCCTCTCCTACCAACAATGTAGAGACTGGGATCTAGTTGTACCTTACCTTTCAGTCGTTATTTCTGAAGGGGTGTTAATAGGGATAATGGGCAAAGGATTCTACTTGAGCAGACACTGGTGATGGGCTCTCAGACTTGGTGGTGGCTCGCTTTCTGCACTGCAGTAAAAACCACAAGAAGGCATCTTTGGCTCTGGGATGAATAATCCATCTGTCTTCTCTGACCTGTGACCTTTTCTCTCCTCTCTCTTGCCTTCTCCCCGGTAGTGTGAAGTGAGGGGGGGCCTTCTCCCTCCTTCCTCCTCCCTCTGTGATCCACCTTCCTTTTTACCCTGCCCTGCTGCGGCTCTGCCCCTTACCTTCATGGACGACTCAGAGGTGGAGTCGACCGCCAGCATCTTAGCCTCTGTGAAGGAACAAGAGGCCCAGTTTGAGAAGCTGACCCGGGCGCTGGAGGAGGAACGGCGCCACGTCTCGGCGCAACTGGAACGCGTCCGGGTCTCACCACAAGATGCCAACCCACTCATGGCCAACGGCACCCTCACCCGCCGGCATCAGGTAACCCCTCTCTCCATCAGACCTGCAGGTAGGACTTTGGCCTGGTCATAGAGAGGCTGTGATTATTTTTGGAAACTACTTTCCTTATGCTGATGGGCTGCCCAGAGCTCATGCTTTATGATGAATCTTGACAAGGAAAACAGATATTAAGAGATAGGGAATATGTTGCTGCTGTGCTGAGTTGGGTGCACTTATCTCTAGAAGCATCCACCTCATTTCCAGTTTTGCTGGAGTGGGATTTCTGGGTTGGTATGCAATTCAATGAAAAAAAAAAGTTTTATTGGCTTAAGAGAGAGAAAGAGAGAGGGAGAGAGAGAAATGTAGATGAGAAACATCGAATGGCGAACTCCTGCACACTCTCCACTGGGAATTGCAGCCTTGGGCATATGCCCTGACGAGGAATCATCCGGTGACCTACTGGTTCATGGGTTGATGCTCAATCACTGAGCTACACCAGCTGGGCTGGTATGCACTTCTAATAATAGTAGATCATATAGTTTGGAGTTGTACTCAGGTTACTTCTGTTTACTCTGATCTCCTATCCCTCCCCCTTGGTATCAGAAATTCAGGAAGGTAAATGCTTGCTTGTGGTCAGGAAAGTTGGGCACCTTGTACTCTCAACTTCAATTCAGTCTCCTCAAGGAACAGTATGTACTTAGGAGGTGTGGCAGTGTCCATAAATTGTGTATTCCTGTTCCATATTGTTCTTGTGTGCTCTTTTTGTTGGCTGTGCAAATCATGTCTTGGAGGAAGGGGTCATTGTTAATTTTGTTGGTTAAAATTGGAGAGGGAGCATCATGCTAAACTAGAGTCTAGTTTAACCCAGATAGTCACAGGAGCCAGTGGTCTCTGGGTTGGCTGGCTCTGTGATGTGACTTGGGAGAGTTGGTGTTAGAAATAAGAAGTATCTTGTGTTTCTTACAATTTCTCTAGTCTGACCTTGCTATGATGTAATCTGTCTGAGATTTTTTTTTTTTTTTTTGTGGATGTGTATGTGTGTAATCTCTAGGCATTACCTGATAGACTGCATCTTCAGAGATTTCTGATGGGAACTAAGAACAATGCTCATGCTTCAGTAGCCCTTTTTACTGATTTCTTAATTATTTTTAAGACAGAGAAGACAGAATTCCTATTGGGGGATGGTCAGGAATTTGGAGGCAGTATGTTTGTAACATTCCTAGAATTTTTATAAACACCAGAATAGAGGGTTAGGGACGAGAGGCGTATATTGAAAGGGGAGAGCAAGATTGCTCAGGCTTGGAGGTGGTGGGGAATTCCAGGATTTATAGTATATAGTTTCCCTGTCTTTCTCTTTTATTTTTAACTTCTGCTCAGCAATGAAACCACACCCTTCCTTCTTCCTGAAAATAATGTTTAACTTCCTCTCCCTACAGCATTACACACTCTATGTAATGGGAGTAGGGTGGGGGAGGAATCTCCCAAGGTGGCTGGATCTCACTGTATTATATTGGAAGAGGAGCAGTTAAGTGTATCTTATGTAGTATAATGTCAATAGTCTATTTCCTGCAGTTTAAGACAGAACAATGTAAGGGTGACATTTTTTAATGTGTTCTGTGGCTTTAATAATTAATGATGAAGATGTTGAGACATCTGTTTGCTTGAGGGGAGTTGGGGGTACTTGTTTTCTTCCTATTTTGAAAGGGAGACTCGTAGCTCATGCTTCTTTAAAAAGCTGCCTGGTATGGGAGTTTTCAGTAGTAGTAGAGCAATAAAGGTAGCTTTTGGAAACTCCCCAACCTAACTTTTCCAACTTTCCTTATATTCATATGGCTTTCCAAAAAGATAGTGTTCTGGGAAACTTACAAGTCTCAGCTATTTACTTGGCAAGTAGTTTAAGTGCCTATTATGTGCCAGGCACTGTTCAAGACATAAAGGGGTACACTATTAAACAGAACTGGCGACCCCATCGCCACAAACTGTCTGCCCTCATGGAGCTTGCATTCTTATGTTCCATAGATCCAGTCTGCCAGAGTTCCAGGTCTGATTCCAATTTTGAGAAAGTGCTAAGACTAAGGAGTGATGTGGTTCTTTTATGAGTATTGACAGAAGGACTCCAGACCACAAATACCTTCTTGAAAGCCCTTTTCCTATTTGGAAAAAAAGATCATTTGTGTTTGATAGAGCAAAGGAAGGCCACAAAATGAATTGTCTTCTTTGGGCTATGTTTCAGAACGGCCGGTTTGTGGGCGATGCTGACCTTGATCGACAGAAATTTTCAGATCTGAAACTCAACGGACCCCAGGTACTTCTTTGGGTTTAAGGTTTGGGTTGCATCATGTGTATCTTCATATTTCCCCATCCTATAAGAGTATACTGGTGTCTTGTTAAGTGCCTAGCACACTGTAAGCACCCATTAATTGGTTTCTTCTATTTAGGAAAATAAAACAGTGGAGCTTCAAAGAATATAAGTTTTTATTTTGGGATGAATTTTAATGACCATTGATTCAGTATTTGATCCCTCAATTACTGTATCCCCTTTCTAGAATGGGTGTGAGCCTACCTAAACTCTGGCTGGTCTTGAGCCGTAGGCAGTACCTGAAGGGTAACAGAGTTAGAAGATGGCTCTTAATTGAGATTTTTTGGTTAATCTTAAAAGTTCTTGTTAGAACTGGGAAATTATATCTCCTGTCTTTCTGTACAAGTTCAAAAGATGGGAACAGCCACCACTCTAAAGTCCTGGGGCCCATAGAAGATGCATTAGGATGCATTAGGAGTCTCTCTTCAGGAGACAGTACTCCTCATTGGGATGGCTTAATAGTAACTCTTTCCCCCCCCTCTCTTTTCTATAGGATCACAGTCACCTTCTCTACAGCACCATCCCCAGGATGCAGGAGCCAGGGCAGATTGTGGAGACTTATACGGAGGAAGACCCTGAGGGAGCCATGTCTGTTGTCTCTGTGGAAACCTCGGATGATGGAACCACTCGCCGCACAGAGACCACAGTAAGCTAAGATTTATACGATCTGGGGTTTGTATGAGGTCTTCCTATGGTTTCTATTAGGGGAGGGGTTAAGCACTTAATTAAGGTGGGCAAAGGGCCACTGATCTGTAGTGAAAGCAAAAGTGATATCTGTCCAGACATAGAAGATAGGTGAGATATGAGAAAATGGAATGGAATGGAGAAGAGAGAAGGTGTATCAGGATCTACAGTAGGTATCCATATTGGCATACTTACTGCAAGGGCAGTTTGCCTGTCTGGGGACTTCCTATAAGGTGGGGAGAAGGATAAGAAACATTTCTATGTAAAGTGAGCTAGAGATAGGGGTTTCTTGCTTAGATTAATTTAGAATTTAAGCTTATATTCTATACTTCATTAATTTTTCTTTAAATCCTCATCCTGAGGACATTTTCATTGATTTTTTTTTTTTTTTAAGAGAGAGGGGTTGTGTGTGTGTGTGGGGAGAGAGAGAGAGAGAGAGAGAGAGAGAGAGAGAGAGAGAGAGAGAGAGAGAGAGAGAGAGAGAGAGAGAGAAAGAAAGAAGAAGAGGTAAAGAAACATTCATGTGAGCCCTGGCCGGCTTGGCTCAGTGGATAGAGCATTGGCCTGCAGACAGAAGGGTTGCAGGTTTGATTCCCATCAAGGGCGTATGCATGGGTTGCGGGCTCGATCCCCCGTAGTGGGTGTGCGGGAGGCAGCCGATCAGTGGTTCTCTTTCATCATTGATGTTTTTGTCTCTCCCACTCCTTTCCTCTCTGAAATCAATAAAAATATATTAAAAAGAAAAAAAAGAAAAAAGAAAAAAAAGAAACAGAAACATCCATGTGAGAGAGAAACACTGGTTGGTTGTTTCCTGCATTTGCCCTGATTGGGTCAGGGATCGAACCCACAACCTGAGATCTCTTGGTGTAGGGGTCGATGCTTCTACATACTGAGCTATGCTGGCCAGGACTTCATTAATTTTTCTTTTTTCTTACCTAAAGGTCAAGAAAGTAGTAAAGACTGTGACAACTCGGACAGTACAGCCAATCCCTATGGGACCAGACGGACTGCCTGTTGATCCTTCATCAGTTTCTAACAACTATATCCAGACACTGGGTCGTGATTTCCGTAAGAATGGCAATGGGGGACCTGGTCCCTATGTGGGGCAGGCAGGCACTGCTACCCTTCCCAGGAACTTCCACTACCCTCCTGATGGATATAGCCGCCACTATGAAGATGGTTATCCACCTAGCAGTGACAACTATGGCAGTCTGTCCCGGGTGACCCGCATTGAGGAACGGTATAGGCCCAGCATGGAAGGTTACCGGGCACCTAGTAGACAGGATGTCTATGGGCCACAGCCCCAGGTTCGGGTAGGTGGGAGCAGCGTAGATTTGCATCGCTTTCATCCAGAGCCTTATGGTCTAGAAGATGACCAACGTAGCATGGGCTACGATGACCTGGATTACGGCATGATGTCTGATTATGGCACTGCCCGTCGGACTGGCACCCCCTCTGACCCTCGCCGGCGCCTCAGGTAAGCAAGAAAATGGGAAGGAAAAGATAGCTCTTTCTTTCCCTTCTTATTACCTTATGGTCTCCTTTTTTTTTTTCTTGTGGAAGTCCACCCTGTTCTTCCCTTTTCTGATTTAAATAAGTAGCAACTTGCTTTTCCCCCCTCTTTTAAAAGTTACAGATTCTAATGATAGAGAACAGCTTGTGATGATTATTGGTCTATATCCTAAACTGTGGCTGTTGCTTTTCGCCAAGAGTTTCTGTTATTTCAGTCTAACATCTGGCTCCCTTTGGTGATAGGGAGCACCACAAAGGAGCCTGGTGCCTGGGACTAGGGAATATTCAAAGGAGCCTGGTGCCTGGGCCTAGGAGAGTAATACAAGGTCAAACAAAAACAGTAAGGCATAATGATTAGTGGAAAAAGCAGTGAACCAGAAGGTTTTAGTTCTTGTTTCTGAGCTTCTGGTTTGTTATTATGAACAGAGTTAAGTGTTTTAGGTTTTCAGGGTCAGAATAGACAGGTATAAAAACCTTTTCTGTTGTGGTTTTAGTCTTAAAAACATCTTTTTTTTTTTTTTTTTTTTAAATATATTTTATTGATTTTTTACAGAGAGGAAGGGAAAGAGAGAGAGCTAGAAACGTCGATGAGAGAGAAACATCGACCAGCTGCCTCCTGCACACCCCCTACCGGGGATGTGCTCGCAACCAATGTACATGCCCTTGACCAGAATCGAACCTGTGACCTTTCCGAGCCAAACTGGCTTCGGCTTAAAAACAAATCTTGATCTCACAAAAGCCCTGTAGGTTCTTATAGTTGCTTATAAAGTGAAACCAGAGGTAGTATCCTTAGAGGATGGTACATTATTGACACTTTGAGAAGCAGCTGTCTACTCTGACTTTCCTACTCATCGCTGGGGATTCTTTGGTGTGAAAAAGGGAGTGATTGATATTTGGACTGGTAGATGGTTTGCCTTGAAAGAATGTTTGAGAATGGGGCAAACCTTTTCTGTGAAGAACCTTTGCAGGCCATATGTAATTTTTGTTGTATATTGTTATTGTGGTAGTGCTCTTTAAAAAAAAATTTTTTTTTTATTGATTTCAGAGAGGGAGGAAGAGAGAGAATCATTGATCAGCTACCTCCTGCATGCCCCACACTGGGGATCAAGCCCGCAATCCAGGCATGTGCCCTGACTGGGAATCGAACCATGACCACTGACTACCTGGTTCATAGGTCAATACTCAACCACTGAGCCATAATGGCTGGTCGAGGTGGTGTTCTTTTTACAATCTTTTAAATGTAAACACCGTTTGTAGTTCTGGGGCTGTACAAGAACAGGCTTGGTCCATGAATTGCCAGTCCTGCTTTAGAATAAATCAGAGACAGTGTTTTCCAGTTAAAAGGAATTAAGAAGTAGGGGAGAAGATTTGTAGATGTCTTGATGGTAAGTATAGCCTCGCAGCTGTTGCTGAATTTCTGTATGAGGTCATGACCTTCTAAAAAAATGCCTTGGTGCTCACTTTCCTCATATTAGGTAGCTTTGGTTACAGGGGTATAGGCTCCATTATCTAAACCAGAGTCACTCCCCTTTCAGGTAACTTGGACTTCTAATCCAACTCCCATGTGACTCACCTTTTATTCTTGGGTGTGGGGGTGGGCTGAGGGTAGGGGGTGGGGCAGCAGACCTTAGCTGGAGCTAGGGTTGTTAACAGCTATCACCTAAGGAGTCTGCCCAGGGTGTTGGCTCCTTCTGATTACTGATTACTGACTAGTCTATGTTTTCTGACTTCCTCATTAGTAGAGCCATTGGACCTAGGTGGGTGTGGGTGACCAGGCCATTCTCTGCTGTCCCTTGTTGTGACAGTTGACTTAGAGAGGGTTTTGGGCCTGGTTCTTGGGTTTGTTCCAATGTGGCATTGGACTTGGAATGGAAACCTGCTTGACTAGAAAGAACATTTGTAACTTCCTGTTCCGGGCCTAGGAGAGTAATACAAGGTCAAACAAAAACAGTAAGGCATAATGATTAGTGGAAAAAGCAGTGAACCAGAAGGTTTTAGTTCTAGTTGTACCTTTGCCACTGGCTCTGTAGCCTCGAGCAAGTCATTTAATCTCTCGGGACACAGCCTTGTTATTGGTAAAACAAAGGAAAGAATGTCATGATCCACTGCTTGTAAAGAAGGACCTATTTCTTGAATGACCAAAATCGTGGTTATTGTAATTATTTATATTAAAATAATAATAAAAATTAAACATGCTCATTCCAAAATGAGAAAAAACAGCACACTAATACTTACTGTTACACTAATAAAGACTTACTGTTAACACTTTGGTACATTTTTCCTTTGAGTTCTTTTTCCTATACATGTAAATAGACTCTGACTTTATTTTCCCCCTACTGAAATGGAATCTTTCTAATATACTGTTTAGTAGCCTATCCTAGAAATTTAGCTATATAACCTGTTCATTTTGTTTCAATGACATTAAAAATGAATGCTTTTTATTAAATGCTTTGTTCATCTAAATTATTGTTGATATTGACAGCTATAAGGCCCTCTGCTTAGGCTAACCTTGAGGGTTTGGTGACAGTGGGAGTGGTTTTGTGGAACAAACAGTGTGCTAATTTGGAGAGTTCCACACAATAGATTCTCCTTTCTCCTGTGGGAGTGTGAGATGAGCTCAACAGATAATGGGTCTATTCCATCCTGGTGGTTATGAATAAATGATAGTGTGGCAGACTCACCCTCTAGTGGTTGTTGTTAGTACTGAAATAGGAAGAATAATCTCTACCTTCAATTGCTTTGTCTATGTTCTTTTTCTTAGTGACTGGGTATCTAAAATGTGATAGTGATCAGTAGTCTCTATTTTGACAGAATTGGAGGTATTGCCTTTAGAATTTGAGGGCTGGAAATCAGCCCAACCCATTTATTGAATAACAGAGGTGACCTTGGGATGAACTGTGAAAATTAATGTTCAGACTTCTATCTCATATATAATCAGATCCTCATATGATGTAAGAAGCCCTGTACTTTTTTTTTAATTTTTTAAATGTTTTTATTGATTTTAGAGAGAGGGGAAGGGAGATAGAAACAGATGAGAGAGAAACATTGATCAGCTGCCTCATCCACGTTCCCTACTGGGGATTGAACCTGCAACCTGGACTTGTGCCCTGAATGGGAATCAAATCAGTGACCTGTTGGATATGTGCCCTGAATGGGAATCAAATCAGATCCCACTAGCTATTTCCTGTGTGTAAATGTCTCATTTCCTATTTAGTTATGGGCTTATAATAAGTGTTCTCAGGCATTGTTTGCTGACTTCACTGTGATGTTGAGTCAGTTGCTTTGGTTAACTGCTGTCTGAAACTTTATTTCAGTCTATCCAGAGAAGTTAAGCTGTCAGGTAACATTCACTGCTAAGCAGCATTTGGATCTTGTTTTGTGATTAATGTATCTGAATGCTTGTTAACTTCACAGGAAAAAAAGATAGTTTCAATCTAGTTGAAGATGCCTTTAAAATTATTATTTTATTTCATTAAGAAAAATTGATCGATATATAATTATTCAAAGTAGAGATAAGATCTAGTGTACTAGAATTGGGGTTACTCCTACCATGAAGAAGAGGAGGTAATGGGAACACTCGGGAAACCAGCTTGATATATCCCTTTTTCCTCTTGGTTCTTCCAACACTGCAGGAGCTATGAAGACATGATTGGTGAGGAGGTGCCCTCAGACCAGTACTATTGGGCTCCTTTGGCCCAGCATGAACGAGGAAGTTTAGCAAGCTTGGATAGCCTGCGCAAGGGAGGGCCTCCACCCCCCAACTGGAGACAGCCAGAGCTGCCGGAAGTGATAGCCATGCTAGGATTCCGCTTGGATGCTGTCAAGTCCAATGCAGCTGCCTACCTGCAACATTTGTGCTATCGCAATGACAAGGTGAAGACTGACGTCCGGAAGCTCAAGGGCATCCCAGTACTGGTGGGATTGTTAGACCACCCCAAAAAGGAAGTGCACCTTGGAGCCTGTGGGGCTCTCAAGAATATCTCTTTTGGGCGGGACCAGGATAACAAGATCGCCATAAAAAACTGTGATGGTGTTCCTGCCCTTGTGCGGTTGCTCCGTAAGGCTCGTGATGTGGACCTCACGGAAGTCATTACTGGTAAGCTGTAGGTTTAAATCTAAGGGAAACTGCGAGAATAGGGTAACTGTTACCTCTGGAGATACTGAGTGCTAGAAGGATTTCCAGTCCTTTTTACTTTTAATTAAAGGTTGTGAACTAATGGCCTTAGGGTCAAATGCATCTCACAGGTTTGTTTTGGTTCATGCAGGGTTTTAAAAATTTTAAATAATTTGTTGCTAATGTTTAAAATTCAGAAGATTTCACTTAGAATTCCCAGATTCTTGGCTTTTGTTAACAATGTGTAAGAACTGCTTGGTATCATTGCATCTATTTTGCTATCTGACAGTAGTTGGTCTGTGCTGATTGAGGTATGTGTTCTCTAGTTTGCAATAATTCCCAACACATTCTATTATTCTGACCAACTACTGCCATGAGTTGCATAAACATTAAAGCTGAGTATCATTGCCATTTGTTCATGTTCTTAAAATTTCTGTTAAATACCTGTTTATTTTGACCCACCTTTCCGGCATGTGTAGGCATTTGAGCTTGTGGTCCTCTCTTTAGAAGAGTGATTTTTCAGATTGTGGGTTGTAATTTGTTAGTGTCTATTGAACACAATTTGTAGATCACAGGCAGTGTTCCAAGAGAAAGGAAGGAAGGAAATTGCAATAATGGTTGGCTTTCAATTGGGGGCAATCTTGCACCTTAGAGGACAATTGCAGTGTGTGAAGACAGTTTTGATTGTCATAACTGGTAGTGGGATGGGAGTGGAGAATGCTAATGAGTAATGACCAGAGATACAGCTGAGTATCTAACAATGGACAGGCAACTCCCCACAACAAAGAATTAACTGATCCCAAAATCTAGCTGTTGAGAAACTCTGGTGTAGATATTTTAGTAAGCATTGCTTATAATAAGAATTGTTTTATTAAACTGTTTTATGATATGTGTATTTGTATTGAGCCATAATGTAAAAATACATTTCTTACTGTGGATCACAAACAAAAGCTTGACTGAAATTCATTACAAGGTATTTAGTCATTGGGGAAGACTGCGAAATGATGGAATAGGGGATTCTCTTTGGCATTCTTCAAGCATATTTTGGGTGCTGAAGAACTGTCTGACGAGTTCTCTCTGCCAGGAACCCTGTGGAATCTCTCATCCCATGACTCAATCAAAATGGAGATTGTGGACCATGCCCTGCATGCCTTGACAGACGAAGTGATCATTCCGCATTCTGGCTGGGAGCGGGAACCTAACGAAGATTGTAAGCCACGCCATATTGAGTGGGAGTCAGTGCTTACCAACACAGCTGGCTGCCTTAGGTAACACAAGGGCTTTGAGAATATGAAGACTGAATTTTTAAGGACTAATTTAAAATCCCTTAAAAAGAAAGTTCATATTCTTTAGCCTGTCATTCTGCCTCCATTCTATCTCTATTGCAGGCTATGACTCCAACCTGTCTTTCTACCTTTGTTGCTACTTCCTTGTATACCTCATAAACCATGATGTTGGTTACTTGCTGTTCCCACATATCCTCGCTTCTGTGCCTCTTTGACTTTGTTCATTTAAGTTGGTAAACATTTGTTCGGTCCCTACCACATGTTTGGTACCTAGTCCTGCATTTGTGCCTCTGCTTTCAATTATCTGTATTTCAGGTCAGGTTGTGATCAATGCAACAAAAAGAATACAGAGCCCTGGAAGGGTGGGGTGTAGGGTGAAGAAGATCTGTGTTTTTGTTTTGTTTTGTTTTTTTTCCCTATTTGTAGTGCCCTTCTCTCCTTATATTTCATTTGATGCTAAACTCAAGTGCCTTTATTTTTTGAAGGTTTTTCTGATTTCTTCTTACATTCTAGATTGATACAATACGTTCTTTCTCTCTTTGGGATATTCTCCTATGTGCTCTGCTCCTTTCTTCATTTATACGTATATACAAAAAGCATCTATTCCATCTTTATTGACACCCTCTCTGCCCCCTGCCTCTGGCCTGGTTCTTAATGTCCTGAAAGCAGAGACTATCTTACTTAATTTCAGTCGCAGTGCCTTACCCATTATAGAATATTCATTATTTGTTATAAAAAAGGTAGTGAGGAAACTTGTAGATGTTGAGGGATTTTAAGGGGGAGTATTTCTGGATTTGAATCATCTTGTCACCTCTCCTTTTCCCTTTAGGAATGTCAGCTCAGAGAGGAGTGAAGCTCGACGGAAACTTCGGGAATGTGATGGTTTAGTGGATGCCCTCATTTTCATTGTTCAGGCTGAGATTGGGCAGAAGGATTCAGACAGCAAGGTAAGTTAATGGCTGAGTGAATTCCACTTAAAACAACCATGAGATACATGAAATGCAGACCTGTCATTCCAAGCTTTTATTTATTTATTTATTTATTTATTTATTTATTTTTTAAAAATATATTTTATTGATTTTTTACAGAGAGGAGGAGAGAGGGATAGAGAGCTAGAAACGTCAACGAGAGAGAAACATCTACCAGCTGCCTCTTGCACACCCCCTACTAGGGATGTGCCCGCAACCAAGGTACAAGCCTTTGACTGGAATCGAACCTGGGACCTTTCAGTCCGCAGACCAATGCTCTACCACTGAGCCAAACCGGTTTCGGCTCATTCCAAGCTTTTAAATAATATTAGATACCTAAACCAGCCCCTACTCCCTAAAATGGGTATTCACTTTAGGAGAAACTTGTTTTTTAGGATTTTCTTCACCTCTGTACTTTAAGCTCTTTAGCCATACTTGTAGAGTTGTACATTTTACTAAGTAGGAAAAAGTAAAAAGCTTAAGGAAAAAGACCCTAAGTTTTGTGCCATTCACCAAATGTGTCATTCCATTAGCCAGGGGCTATAAGATTTTGAGATGCTTGGGGCACTTAGAGGCTGTTAGAGATGATGGATTGGACTATGCTTTTTGTATCAGTATTGTAATATCTGAATTATGGGAAGTCATTAGGCATTATCTTTTCTCATCGAGTCTTTTCTCATATATTCCCAAGCTTGTGGAGAACTGTGTTTGCCTTCTTCGGAACTTGTCGTATCAAGTTCATCGGGAGATTCCACAGGCAGAACGTTACCAAGAGGCACCTCCCAGTGTTGCCAACAATACTGGGCCACATGCTGCCAGTTGCTTTGGGGCCAAGAAGGGCAAAGGTTAGTCTTAGCTCTTTCCTTCTTGCTCTTTAATGTAGGACCGGGAAAGGAAGGAATGCTTTTAACTTTAGTTGCAAAATACTTGCTGAGCAGTATAGGATCTGGCCCATCAAGTATGTCCTTGTGCTGTGCTGCTGCTTCCCCTGTGTTGTGTGCTATATTCAAGAAGGTGGTGGTGGTGGTGGTGGTGGTGGTGGTGGTGGTGGTGGTGGTTGTGGTTGGTGGTGGTGGTAGTATCAGTCATTGGGGCAGTGAAGGATGAGAATTTAGCTAATCTGGGGCCTTCTCTCCATTCCTCCTTTGTGTTTCCCATGCTTTTTCTCTGCTCTCCTGCTTATTTGCTCATAATTCTGTTGACATCTCTCTCCTGCATTTTTCCTCCTTCATTTCTACCCTCTGCTTTCCACCTTGGGTGATACACTGGAAGATGAGTGGTTCTCCAGAGGTGAGTGGAATCTTTTAAGGTGCTTATCTACTTCTAATGTGCATGTTTTGGTTTTAGCTTCCCTAGTATTTCCTTGCCTAACCCTTCCCTGTGGATGCATGTAGGAAAATTGAGGAAGACCACTGAAATGAGTTTAGCTCATCTGAGCTAATGGCCCATGGCATGCTATTTCTGGGCAGCAGTCCCAGTTACCAGAACTCAGGACAATAGCAAAAGCTGTGGTTATCCTTATCTTACCTCTCTGCTGCCTATTTTCTGTTCTTGTTTCTGCACAACCCCCTGCTGGGACAAGCTGGGGGCCTGGATATTCCTCCCCCCCCCCATTCAATGCATCTCTGATTCAAAGATTTTGACTAAAGAATAATAATTAAAAAAATGCACCAGGTGGACTCTTCCCTTTCTTAAACTTTGTATTTCTCCCTCCCCTCCCCTCCTTTTTTTTTTTTTTTTAAATTTCCAAAGGGAAAAAACCTGCAGAAGTTCCAGCAAATGACACAGTGGATTTCCCTAAAAGAACTAATCCTGCTCGAGGTAAGTTATTTTTTTCTTTTCAGTTTCCAAAGGTCTCATAAACATTTTCCACAGATAACTATTTGGTAGCCGAACCCTAGACTATGCAATATGCTTACTATTCTGTCTTTTCTGATTTATGGTTTTAAAGTGATGAATAAAGTATTGGGAAACTATAGTATAGCAGTAACTTGCTTGTTATGGCAACTATTCACATTATTGAGAGTAGGATAAGATTTGGATGATTAGAAATTTGGGTACCTTATGTAGCCACAGTAGTTTCTGGGTCTTAAACATTACTTATTATAAGAAGCCTTTTTATCATAGTTTGGATTTTTTTTTTTAATATATTTTATTGATTTTATACAGAGAGGAAGGGAGAGAGATAGAGAGTTAGAAACATCGATGAGAGAGAGTCATCGATCAGCTGCCTCTTGCACACCCCTTACTGGGGATATGCCCGCAACCAAGGTACATGCCCTTGACCGTAATCGAACCCGGGACCCTTCAGTCCCCAAGCCGACGCTCTATCCATTGAGCCAAACCGGTCCCGGCGATAGTTTGGATCTTTACATTCATCCATACAGTGAATCCAGAATTCCCAGCTCTCCAGGATATAAATTTTTTAGATGTCATTAAATCTACAATTGGCCCTTTTACTTAGTCACAGAAAAGGTGGGAAGAATGACTTGGTCAAGTTAGAAATAATTCATTTGAGATGAGGAATTTTTAACCCTGAGTGCTATCAATGAGCAAATGAATCCCCTAATTACCCATGCCGGCTGCCAAACTGGGGGAGAGAAGAGGCAAGGAAGGAGGAGAGACACGTTGCAAATGATGAGTTGATATCTGTTCTGCTCTTATCATGATTAATTATTCTTAAGGAGATGTGGAATCAAGCCCCTGAGTTTGCTGTTGGGTGGGTAGGTGAGTGAGGGAGCCTAATGGTATAGGAGCACAAACCCATCAGTACAGAATAAAGGCTGGACTTCAGTCAGCCGTAGCCTGGTTTGTAGGTACTAATTAGTATCCTCTGCTTTCTTGTCCTTTCTTGTGTAGGCTATGAGCTTTTATTTCAGCCAGAGGTGGTTCGGATATACATCTCACTCCTCAAGGAGAGCAAGACTCCTGCCATCTTAGAAGCCTCAGCTGGGGCTATCCAGAACTTGTGTGCTGGGCGTTGGACAGTGAGTACCTTTTAGAAAATGCATTTGGAGGTGGGAGCACTTAGATAACTAGTTTGCATCCTTTTGTAATCTCACCCACCTCCATATGCTACTTTTAGTATGGTCGATACATCCGTTCTGCTCTGCGTCAAGAAAAGGCTCTTTCTGCCATTGCTGACCTCCTGACCAATGAACATGAGCGGGTAGTGAAAGCCGCATCTGGAGCTCTGAGAAATCTGGCCGTGGATGCTCGCAACAAAGAATTAATTGGTAAGGAGTAGGATGTTAACCATTCCCTCAGCATCTAGTACAGTGTTTTAATCCATCAGGTGCTAAGTAATTTATTTATTGAAATGATTGAGAGGAAGGATCCTTCATAGTCTGTGAATGCAAGGGTAGCAAAGGTTTATGCAGTTGACCTTGAACAGCGCAGGGTGCTCAGCCCCACACGGTCAAAACCACATATATCTTTTGACTCCCCAAAAGCTTAACTACTAAATAACTTATTTTTGACTGGATGCCTTAGCAATAACATACTAAACAGTTGATTAACACATGTTTTATATGTTATATGTATTACGTATATACTATATTCTCACAAAGTAAGCTGGAGAAAAGAAAATGTTATTAAGGAAATCATAAGGAAGAGAAAATACATTTATAATATTTATTTAAAAAAATCTGCATATAAGTGGATCTGCTGAGTTCAAACCCCATGTTGTTCAGGGTTCAACTGTAGTTGAATGGTTCTTAGAAAGACAAGAAGTGATGACTCTAAAAATGGAACAATAATAGCTATTATTTTTAAATCCTCTTCACAAGATATATTTATTGGTTTTAGAGAGAGGAAGGGAGAGAGAGAGAAACATCGACATAAGAAACATCCATCGGTTGCCTCCCCGATGGATTGGTGGCCCAATCTGGGATCTAACCTGCAACCTTTTGGTGTATGGGATGGTGCTCCAACCAACTGAACCGTCCAGCCAGGGCCACAGCTATTATTTTTAAGCACTTTATTTTGTTAGTAGGCCTTGTTAAGCACTTCCGTGTGTTCTCATTTGATTGTCAGCACTTTGAAAAGGTTCTTTTTTTTTCTTTTCTTTTTTTAAATAGGATAAGGAAACTTCAGGTCAGGTAAAGTAAATAGTATGCTCAAAGTTAAAATACCTCATAAGTGGCAGAGTCCAGATATTTGTGTTTTTTTTAATTCATAATGATTATGTTCTATTGAACTATTATAATATTAAATATACTGTTTTATTAGAATATCTGAAAGGACTGTGTAGTATTTTTTTATATAAGATTTCATATTATTTCAACGTGACTGAAAAAGGAAAGAGTAAATAAAGAAATAGTGAGGGAAATAAATTCATGGCTATTCTAGGTCCTTGACTCTTTTAATATGGTAATCCTGTAGGAGAATGCAATGGATTCATAGGGATAGTACCTATACTTTATATGATCATTGCAGTTAAGAGCAGTGTTAGGCTCCTCACACCTGACTCGGCTCATTCTTCAAACACACATTCCTTTGTCTCACTTCTGTAGGTAAACATGCTATTCCCAACTTGGTAAAGAATCTGCCAGGTGGGCAACAGAGCTCTTCCCAGAATTTCTCTGAGGACACTGTGGTCTCTATTTTGAACACCATCAACGAGGTTATTGCTGAGAACTTGGAGGCTGCCAAAAAGCTTCGAGAGACACAGGGTATTGAAAAGCTGGTCTTGATCAACAAATCAGGGTGAGCTTAACACTTAAAATTACAACTGGAAGAGTTTAAGTGTATAGGGGATTTGTTAGGAAGGAGTGTTTCCTTTTTGCTTCTACGGTTATTTTCCATTAATTACTGTAAAATGTGAAGTGGTATTAATTACTCTGTTCTCCATCTTGATTCATAAATTAGTAATAGACTTTTCCATTAAATATTTTTATGTCTCTCTTTGGGACAGAATATAGGACTTGATCTTACCCGTTTAGGCATTTATGTTCATATGTTACATTATGTTAGAGAGAACAGGGTCTTAGCTTCTTCCTTGTCTTACATCCAAATTCCATGTGGTGCTATTTTTCTCAAAAGGAACCGCTCAGAAAAGGAAGTTCGAGCAGCAGCACTTGTATTACAGACAATCTGGGGATATAAGGAACTGCGGAAGCCACTGGAAAAGGAAGGATGGAAGAAATCAGATTTTCAGGTAGGTTTACTCTTAGGGTCTGAGACATTTACCTTTTTTTCTTTATGTTTGGTTTCTTTTTCTTCTCTGTCACTATCACATTGAGTGTACTTTTGACCCTGGTCATTGGTTGTAAAGAAATCATTTGGTTTGCTCCTTTCCCTAAGTGAAGAGTGCTGACAGTTCATTTGCTGCCAAAATAGCTCTGGTTTTCCTCTATGTCACAGAGTACTGTGTATACTAGTGGCAATGAAGGATGGGGGCCTTTTTTACTTTCCCCAAGTCTGCAGCAGCCCTTTGATGGAGTTTGCCATTTTCTCAGACGAGGTCTTCTGATAGTACAAGTGTTTGGTATCTTTGTAATCTTCTGTTCAGGAAAACATAATATCCTAGTTTGTTTCACTATGTAGGTATTTACTTAACCCTTATTTCTTATAAGAGTAGTATTTGGGAATAGGAACCTAAAGATCTGTGTCCATTAGGGAATAAGATGTGGGTAAATTGAATACTCTGACATTATTGCATTTTATGTTTGCCTTCAGGTGAATCTAAACAATGCATCTCGAAGCCAGAGCAGTCATTCATATGATGATAGCACTCTTCCTCTTATTGACCGGAACCAGAAACCAGGTACAGTATCCAGGGGCATACCCTCAGCTTTTATTCCTCCTCTGCTATTCTTTAGTGGGCTTATTATCTAAGAAATAGGATATATATTTCTTTTTGAGTGAGCTAGTCTTTGATAGAGAGTAATAATACTTCATTTCAGAAGTATTATAATACATAAGCTGTTAAGTTTGATCATTCGAAAATAAAACAAAACAGGTAGTTAGTCCAGGTGTGACCCTTGTCTTTGCAAGTGGACTTAAAGTGACTGGAAAATGAACCCTAGTCTCTCTGTTTTCTCTATCTGAGAGATAATTGACACACAACATTGTATAAATATAAGGTGTACAACATGATTTGATATATGGATATATTGCAAAATGATTAATTTTTCCTTTTATATTTCCATATAATATCAAGTAATACATGTTTACTGTTGTAAAATTAGAAAATAACAGGCAACCAGAAAAACAACAAAATCATTTATTTCTATTGCCTAGAGATACCCACTGCTATTTTGGGTCATATCTTTTTTTTTTTTTTTTTTTTAATATATATATTTTTATTGATTTTTTACAGAGAAGAAGGGAGAGAGATAGAGAGCTAGAAACGTCGATGAGAGAGAAACATCGACCAACTGCCTCTTGCACCCCCCCCCCCCCCCCCCCACTGGGGATGTGCCCACAACTCGGGTACATGCCCTTGACCGGAATCGAACCCGGGACCCTTCAGTCCGCAGACCGACGCTCTACCACTGAGCCAAACCGGTTTCGGCTTTGGGTCATATCTTAAAAGGTTTTAAAAACCCTTTTGTTTTATGAGCAAATTTTTCATTTAAGTGTATATTGTAACCATTATATTCTTATTTTATTTATTATAATTCTTATATTCTTTGTTTTTATTGATTATTTTTAGAAAGAGAGGAAGGGAAAACTATAGTATATAGAAAGAAATATCTATGAGAGAGAAACATCATTGATTGGCTGCCTCTTTCCCACCCCCCACAGGAGTTTGAGCCTGCAACCTGAGCATGTGCCCTGACTGGGAATCAAACCATGACTTCCTGGTCCATAGGTCAACACTCAACCACTGAGCCATACCAGCTGGGCATGGATCCTCATAATTTTTAAAACTGTAAAGGGGTCTTGAGACCAAGTAATTTAAAAATTCTGGTTTAGAGTGAAGGGGTCTTTATATTAGGAATCTGTTGGGATGGGATTGCTTTAAGTCCCATGAGGGCTTTGTCTAGTGCCTGGCACATAGTGGATACTCAGTAAAAATTAGATGAGAGGGATGAAAGACAGCTAGAGAGCAATTTTTACGATGAGTATCGATTTTGAAAAGTTTGTGTGTTTTTTTTTTTGTTTTTTTTTTTACAGAGAGGAAGAGAGAGGGATAGAGAGTTAGAAACATTGATGAGAGAGAATCATTGATTAACTGCCTCTTGCACACCCCCTACTAGGGATGTGCCCGCAACTAAGGTACATGCCCTTGACCGGAATTGAACCCGGGACCTTTCAGTCTGCAGGCCAACGCTCTATCCACTCAGCCAAACCGGTTTTGGCCGTTTTTTTTAGTTGAATAATTTTCTGTCTTCATTTAGATAAGAAACCTGATCGGGAAGAAATTCAGATGAGCAACATGGGGTCAAACTCAAGATCATTAGGTAGGTGATTAATTCCCGCCTATGGATATAGAGTATTATTTTGTTGTGTTGAGGAGTACTATCTGACTATGCAGTGTTTTCTAGCACCATCACTATCATTCTGGAAGAGCATTGACTGGACATTACCATTTGGAAATTTAATGAAATTTGATCCATCTACTTCCACATTCTCACTTGCTTGAAGTTAAAAAAAAAATAATGATCATATACATCCTCTGTTCCTACAACCTAAACTGTTACAGCTTTTTCATAGTCTAATGCCGGGCTCCTTCCCTCCATGTGCTGTCTTTCAGCCCACCTGGTCTGACTTGCTCTTCTATTTCTTCACTCTATACTTCCTTGATTTTGCTCATGTAATACCTCTTACTGGAATGTCCTTCCCATTTGCCTTTCTAAATTCTCTCATCCCCAAAAACTTAACTGAAAGATCCTATCTGCTTTGTTAGGCCCTTACTAACTGTGACAGCACACCTCACTCTCATTCCTTATAGACAGACCTGTCTGTCTGTTTAGCTTTATTAGCACACAGAATGGGGCAAAAGTAGGTTTACATTTGTGAGTACATAATACCCAGAGTTTATTCTTATATTATTATTTATTAATTACTGCATATTTTCCATACCAACAACTAAACCTACTTTTGCCTACCCTGTATTTCATACTCCGCATATTTCATATATATTGTCTTCCCAATTAGATTCAAGTTCTTTTAGGTCAGGGACCACCAGACCTTAATGCTTTTCTGGAGCATTTGGCAAAGTTCAGTTCCTAACAGAGGCATCTAATTCACACTTAATCTGCTTAATATATAGTATACATTAGAGAGGGGTATCATGTTTCTGTGTGCTTCTTTCTTTAGATAACAATTATCCTACAATGAATGAGAGAGGGGACCACAATAGAACACTGGATCGATCCGGGGATCTAGGCGAAATGGAGCCATTGAAGGGAACACCCCTGATGGTAAATTTTCTATGTACTGTTGTCCTTCTGCAGCTGATTCTGTTTTGAAGCCTGCATGTTTGTGAAGCAGGGAAAAAAAAAAAAAAAAAAAAAAAAAAAAAGACCGCATCCTCTTCTGGTAGGGGCTTTTGGGAAAAGTAGGAGTTTTGACTCCTATTAGGATTTCTTGGGCCTTTATGCTGTGATGTTCGATCGAGATGGGGGCAAGAAGACTATAAATGTGTTACTGACATGACTAACACTAACTGATCTGTTCATAAACATCATTCTCTTTTTGTCCCTACCTGTGTTTTCTTGAAATCTTGCCCTTCTCTTACTATTACCCTGTTTTGCTCGAGTTTACAGATTTGGGCATTTTCCCTAGATCCATGGGCGGCAAACTGCAGCTCGCGAGCCACATGCGGCTTTTTGGCCCCTTGAGTGTGGCTCTTACACAAAATACTCGGCCTGGGCGAGTCTGTTTTGAAGAAGTAGCATTAGAAGAAGTTTAAGTTTAAAAAATTTGGCTCTCCCCAAAGAAATTTCAGTTGTTGTACTGTTGATATTTGGCTCTGTTGACTAATGAGTTTGCCGACCACTGGTCTAGATCTGGCACATACTCACACAGTTCCTATTTCCTTATTCCCATACTAACAAATTGCATGTGTTCACAGCAGGACGAGGGACAGGAATCTCTGGAGGAAGAATTGGATGTGTTGGTTTTGGATGAGGAGGGGGACCAAGTGTCTTTCCCCCCCATGGTATGTCCTCTAGCCACCCCCAAGATCATCGCTGAGACAGGAGGCCCTGTGTGCCAGTGGTTTGCCAATCATGCTGATCTGATCAGGCCAGAGACACTAGTCTCAGCCACATGGTGCTTGGGGTGCTTTTCTGTGATTATTGCCTAAGAGGCTGGGGCAGGCTGTTGGTGATCTGATTCTCCATTATGTGCTACTTTCCTCCTTCCAGATTTGTCAACTGACTTTTGGTTCTTACTCCCAACCCTATTAACATTTCCTTCTCTTTTTTTCTTACAGCAGAAGATTTAGCATCACGATCTCCGCTACATCTGGGCATATAATATATGTACTTTTATTTTTTTGGTGGTGAAATGGACTGATGATTTTCCCCTTTCTTCGCTGGACTATTGTGCCAACCGCCAGGCTGCCTGTCCAAATAGCCCTACGTGGCTGCCTTCTTTCCATCAGCTCCTTCTTCCAATGAAGCTTAATTGTTCCTCCTCCCACCCCAGATCCTCTCCAGTTGCTCCCAAGAACCCTGACTCAGTTGTATGCATATCTTGAGAACTGCTGCAGATTAGCTCTTTTGAGGCCAGCTCTCTCTGGAACTCTTGGCCTCTGCGGAGGGAGAGAGAGAGAGTGAGAGAGAGTGGGAGTCTTCGTTGGAAGCTGTGGAAGAATTGGAAGTCACATGCTACATATGCATTATACAGCAATCTGATAAACCGATGATTCTTAATAGAGATTTTTTTTTCCTGGTGGGGAAGGGACTTTTTGTTTTTGCTTTTGTTTTTTTTTTTATGGGAAGTGTGAGCTCTTCCTTATTCCTAATGACTATTTTTGAAGCAAAGAAGGCTGGCAACATTGGCACATATCATCTGGCAAGGGCCCTTGAGTAAGGAAGGTCTCCTAGGACTGAGATTAAGAAACCGGGCTCTCCTCATCTCCAGTGCAGGGACCATCAACGACTTACAGACTCCATCTCTTCTCCAAGCCTCGTGCCAACCGGGGGATGCTGCTGCCGCCCCTTAGCGAGGCCATCCTAGCCATCCTCTCGCATCCTATGATAATATCTGCTAACTTGGCTTTGCCATTTGCAAGAGGCTGTAGAAAGAGGAGAATGTGTCCAGGAAGACGTTTTGGGTGAGAAGGAGCAGAAAGGGGTCTTCTGGGGAGGAGAAGGAACCTCTAGGAGCAGATAGTAGGGATGTACATGAATCAGTCTGAAACTGGCAGGAAGCTTCAAAGCTGGCTTCCCCCTGCCCTATTCTCCTTTTCCCACCCAGATAGCCCTGCCCTTCCTGCCTACTCCCTGGATTGGTTAGTTGACTAAAGGACTTGATGTACATATTTCTGCCCCCTTTACCCTAAAAGGTGGGGGTGGACCCTGGCTTTGCCTCTTTTTTGTGCCTTTGGCCTGGGATGCACCTCCTCCTTCCCTTCCATGTGCCTTTCTTTGCCTCTGCAGTTTCTTTTCTCATGATTTTGCAAATTCTATTTTGTTGATTTTTATCCACTATTGGCCCTAAATAGAAAGAAGAGGAGAGGTGACCTAGGGACCCTCAGATCCTCCAGTGGGAATTGGTGTACCCTCTAATTTCAGCCATAGCAAGCTTTTTGCTCAACAGTATATAGTTGGGATTTTGCAAAAATCCTGCTCTAATGATAACAAAATGAGGTTGGTAGAAGGAGTTAGTGGTATTACTCTTATTCCTTAGTTGTCTAGAGTATACCATAATCTCTGAAGGGGTTTCAGGGAATTCATGACTGCCCTTCACCCCAAGATACCTCCTCATTTCAGTTTAGTGTATATTAGCTGTTTGGGCTAGAGGAATCAGCTGCTATGCTGGTTGATTTTCCCCCCCCTTCTTTTAAAATCCTTTTCCTTACTTGCCTTTAACTCCTCCCCTTAATCTAAAAGCTATGTTCAGTGCAAACTGGAAATAATTCATCCATCTTTCTCCCCTTCCCTTATATATGGAGAGTATGGGGTAGGAGAAAAATGCACAACCCATTGGCCTCTTCCCCTTCCTCTATGCATTAAAATCCCTTTTTTCCCCTTTTCTGTCTTCCCATTTCTTCCCACTCCTTTTCTGGCAAAAGGAGTCTTTTCCTTCTTTGACCCTAAGAGCATACTGCACAGTTCTTTGACCTGACCTACTCTTGGTTTCCTTTGTCCTCTCTGCTCTTTTGCTGGTGCTCTTTTTATTGGTGGGGTGTGGGTAATAGAACAGCCATGGGCTTTTGGGGACCTTTAACTGTCTCCCCCCCCCCCCCCCCCCCCTTTATAGAAACACTAAACATACAATTCCAGAGAACCAAAAATTGCACCTTCCCACCGAACACTACTAAGGGGCATGTCTTCTGCTCCATACCTTTTCTGTTTTTCTTTTTCTTGTTAATGCTTTTAAAACAAATGAGTTTTTTTTATATAAATAAAGTTTTTAAAGTGTGTATGTGGGGGAGTCTGTTTCATTTCTTCACTTCAAGCTCCCTTTCATCTTACTTTCTTATGTATTGGTGTGTGTGCTGCTTTTTCTCTCCAGAGCACCAAGAGGGGGGTTGTACCAGTATGGGTTTGTTTTGAGCTCAATCTCAACTTTATCAAGCAGTATTATTTTTTAATTGTATATGAAACATTTTCCCTCTGAAGATTCGTAAAAATTAAATGTGACTAAGTCGAGCCTGAGAAGCTTATTGCTAATTTAGAGATAGGAAAGTGAAGTATAAAGTGTTAATGACTTCCTTAGTTACAGGATTTCTTTTTTTCTCAACATTGACAAAACCAACTTTTAATAAATCCCATTGCAATACAAGGCCCTCTCAAACTTAACATTTATGGGTAGAAGATTAGAAGCTACCAACTCCACTAACCTTTTAATAATTATTAAAATATAGGATTAAAAGGCTTAGGTTTAGAAATAATAAGAACTGGGCCATACTGTTGCTTCTCTGGCTATCTGTAACCCTTTAGTAAGAAGACAGACAGGCCTGTGGCTTCCTTTGTGTCCTACCAAATATGTGCGTGGGTAGCAAATACTTGTTGGATTACCAGGGATTGTCTTTACTGCAGTGATCAGGGATTAAGACATGTGGAAAGACATTTTTTCTGGAGTCCATATTTCCTGTTTTATAATAAAAAGATGAGGATTTATGTAAAATGTCTCTGTATGCCCAATCTTTAGATTAAAAAAAAAATACAGCTGCTTCTGATGATGGTCATGTCTTAGTTATGTTGAATAGGTCTTGGGTATGAAAACTTTCTTGGGCTAGGAAATGTAAGCATTATAACTGATACCATTTAAAGTTTGATAGTTTGGTTTTAGGTTATAAGGATGAAGCACAAAACCAAAAAAACTATTAAGAGTTTGCTTTCCAAAACGGTTTGGTATCCATACCTAAGATAGTGGTTTTTTGTTTGTTTTAACCTATATAAATACCTAGTTGCTGGTGAATAGAGTGGACTTTATTTCTATCATATTTTTTATTACCCACAGAAATTCAGCTATATATAAACCTTACTCTTCTCCCCTTTCCCTTGGTTGGTTCATTTGTTTTATTCAACAAATATTTACTGAGCATCTTCTATATGCCAGGCATTGTTGTGGATGTTAGATTTTAGAGACAAGCATCCACAACAATGCCTAACATAGAGAAGATGCCAGTTTTTCTGGAAGAGGTTATAGGTTATGCTCAACCACTCTTCTGCCTTAATGAGGCTTTTATTTTATGGTGAACATGTTTGTAAAACCAACTGTAATGCTTTTTGTTGTGACGTACTTTCTGACAGCTGATGCTGTATCCATTGAGCCAAACCGGCTAGGGCAGGATTCTAAAATCTTATAAGTCACCTGGTTTATTCTAATGTGTGTGGTTAGTTACAACTTGAGACACTGATCTGGTGACTTGCTTAAGGTTCCAGCCTCTACCTGGAATCCAGCATGACTAGCTCCAACTCCATTGGTAGTGGTGTGCGGTGATGACCAAGTAAGGCAGAATTCTAGAGGGAAGAATGTCTCCCAGGAATGAATTGCTTACTGCAGAATTTGAGATAATAGTAGTAGGCTGATGTGTACCTTGTGGGTTGGAGAAACTTCTTATCTTGCAAACTATTATGTAGGTAATGCCAGGCTGCTTAGAGGTGAAGCTAGTCTTTGATATGAGGCTCTCTATTGGCATAGAGATTCCCCTGGAGTTGTTGTCTTGGACTAAAGTGTCACTTCTGGCTATAAAGGGTACCTGAACTAGGGAGCCAATGAAGTTTTTTGGGAACTTAAAATCACTCCTGAGGGA
Organism: Pipistrellus kuhlii; assembly: GCF_014108245.1. Classification (NCBI taxonomy): domain Eukaryota; kingdom Metazoa; phylum Chordata; class Mammalia; order Chiroptera; family Vespertilionidae; genus Pipistrellus; species Pipistrellus kuhlii. The sequence goes on from NW_023425595.1 coordinate 11,735,152, forward strand.
CAACCTACCTCAAGAAATAAAGTACAAAAAAAGTAAGAAAAGATGATGTAGGAGCTAATTTCTTTTTCATGTAACCTTATGACCTCTTACCTTTCTGTTGTCTGTCTCCCTTAAAGTATTAGTTCTTTGGCAGATCCACCCAGAATTTAGGCACAGACATGGGTGGAGAGAAAGGCTGGAGGAAGTGAGGTAGGAAAAGCATTGGTGAAAAGAATTATGTTAGTCTGTCCACATTATTATACTGTTGACATGAAAACGTCCAAGCTTGAGAAAATTTTTATAAAAATTTATTTGAGGCAAACAGGATACACCTGGAAGCAAGACCTCAATAGGCTGAGAAAAATACTTCCTAGACAGTTTGCTTTTGGAATTAAGGAGGGAACCTAAGGAAGAATAAATGAAGGTGGAAGAAAGCAAGGTGGGGGATTTCATTATGTGCTCCCTGGAGGGTGGTTGTACCTTCCATGGTCTGAAAAGTATTCCTCCAGCATTTCAAAGGTGTGTTAACCTAGGTACACGTGAACAGTGGACAGGGCTTGCTTAAGGCAAAGATAAATCATTTACTAAAGTTCTAGGTCTATGGACATGACTATCCACCATGACCTCCCCAGTTAGGAAATTATGAACACATCACCCTGTGAGGTTGCTTTCTGTAGAACCCCTTTCTCATCCAAAACCTCCTTTTACATTGTCTGAAGTGGTCAGGGCCATCTATCCACAAATGGATTGAATCAAGAGCTTTATACCTGTTAGTAGTAGGAGCCATACTACTACTAACAGTTATAGTACATGGCAACTAGCTTTTGGTTTCTTTTTAGTTTAGGAAAAGTGCTATACTTCTCTCATATTCAAGTCTATCGTTGAAAGGACAGGTTCTTCCACTTTGAGGATACAGAAGGGATTACTACAATATATTGCTGCCTATCTCCAGATATCTTTCGTGCTATTGGACAAAGAGTCTGAATGCCTTAAGTCATTTGTGCCTGAGAAAAAGAAAAAAGTATAAGATACCCATGGTGACATGGCAGGCAGTCTGCTCTGGTCTTCACTTTAGTCCTCTCTGCCTTTTGCAGACTTTGGACTCTGGGCCTTTTTACAGTCCACTCTGTTATCAGAATAAAGGGTGGGGGCAGTATAGTGTGTGTAGGAATTCATTCAGGCTTCTGTTTTTGGCATTGTGAAAAGTCCTTTCAGCAGAAACAAGAGCTCTGGGAGGTAAATATATTTATCAAAGAAACTTATGTATACATTGCTGAGTAAACATGTAAGAAAGGAATTCACAGATCTTCAAAATGAAGTGAAAACTAGACTCCTAAGAAGTAAGCAACAGCGAAAGCTAGCCTTTGCTCAACTTTTGCCAAACTCAGCAGACTTTAAGCGTTGACTCTAGTGACTCACAGGATATAGGAAACAGGAAAAGAGGAATCTGGCAGGTGACTCGAGGTAAATCTGGTATACCCTCAGTATTAAGATGAACAAGAAATAAACTGTGGAAGGGAGCAGCAAGGAGCATACTTGTCTCAACCTTGATGAGAGAACGAAAAATAATACAGTATCTTCCCTGAGAATTCATAACCACAAGATGGGCCCTCTGAGGGTTTCCCCAAATTTGTATTACCTGTGTGATCCAGAATATCTTACCTGGGGAATTTACAGTGGTACTTGGTCATGCCACCAGGTTATTTTCAGAACCAAATGTTACTCTCTAAGGCAGTGGTTCTCAACCTTTCTAATGCGACCCTTTAATACAGCTCCTCATGTTGTGGTGACCCCAACCATAAAATTACTTTTGTTGCTACTTCATAACTATAATTTTGCTACTGTTAATGAATTATAATGTAAATATCTATTTTCTGGTGGTCTTAGGTGACCTGCTAGCGGTTCTCAACCTGTGGGTTGCTATAAGGCTTCAAAAATTAAAAGATGCATGAGGGAAAAGGGAGACAGAAAGATATGTTGATCATTGGATATTTCATTGTCACACAAACTATGAAATAACATTTGGCTCATGAACTAAAGTTTGAAAATCTGACAAAAACAACCCCTACAAAAACCCCCAGCTGATTTAAAAGAAAACTTTTTGAATTAGAAATGAAAAATACAAATTTGAAATTGAAGGGGTACAGTGAATTAAAAGATCTCAAGAAATCCAGAATACAGTCCAAAGAATGAGGAGAAGGAGAAGAAGAAATAATCGAAAATAGCAAAGAAGTTGAGTTGTGGACAATAGAAGGCAACAGAGAAGATCTAATGTATATTATCTTGAGCTCCTGGAGGAGACAACAGAAAGAGCAATATCCAAAGAGACTGTGGCTGATAGATTTTCAGATTTGGTGAAAGACAACAAAAAAACCTCAGATTTAGGAATCCGAATGAAGTCCAAGCGAGATTAAAGATGATTCATACTAGAAACAGCAAGGTGAAATGCAGCTTATGGAAAGCAGCCCAGACAGGTGACTTCTTAGCATCAACAATGAAAGACATAGACAATAGTGGAATACTGTTCTTAAAAAATTCTTACCAGTACCTTTTATCCTGTTAAGAACAAAAGAACTATTATGGAAATTGACACTTAGTAAAAAAAAAAATTTTTTTTAAAGAGATAGCTAACTAAAAACATTTTCAGGTAAAAGCAGTTTGCTACTTAGAATGGGTCATTCTACAGGATGTTCTTAAGCCAGAGGAAAATGATTTCAAATGGAAAATCAGATGCAAGAAGGAATGCTGAACAAAGGTACTAATAAATAATGTTGGTAAGGGTAAGCATTAACTGGAAAAGGCAGTGTGTAATGTGCGGGAGGGGAATTAAAATATTGGTAAGTTGTGATTAGAACACTGATTTTCAAGTTCTTTTATTCAGGAAGGAAATAAAGATGATGATTAACATAAGACTTTTGTGATACTATATATATGTAACTACTAACAAATAGAGCACTCCTGCCCTTTCCAGGTGGCTCACTTAGTTAAAGCATCATCCTGATGTGCCAGGGTTGCAGGTTTGATCCTGTCAGGGCACATGCAGTAATCAACCAGTGAATGCATAAATGGGCAAAACAACAAATTTATGTTTCTCTCTTCCTCTCTACCTTTCCCCTCCCCCTTCCTCTCTGTCTAAAAAATAAATAAATAAAAAAGAGCATTCTGAACAAGTAGAAAAAGAAGAAGGCAAGGGGAGGCTAAAGGGACTTAGAGCTGGAGCTGCCTCTGATAGACTGTGCTAGGCTCTAAGAGCACCAGCTGCAGGAGATGAGGAGCCTATATCTATATCACAGTGCTGGAGCATGGTATGTGGCAAATGAAGTAGATGTGTGCAGAAAAGGAGTGGCGAGTGAAATGTAAGAAGGGTCAAAGAGAACAGGTTCAAGACAATTTCCATTATAGCAAAGTTAAAATTTAAATAAAAATTGCTAGCTGGTATGTGAGTTGGTCAACTGACTTAAAGACATGTCAGAACATTATTTTCATATCTTGCTGACCATATTGCTGATTCTTTGAGGACAAAGTCATAGGAGTGGCCTCATCATATCCTAACAGAGCTTGACCCAGAGAAGGGGGACTGCCCTTTGACATGAGGGAGATGTTTTTTTTTTTTTTTTAAGGGACTAGTGGCTTTAGAGAAGAGGTCAAGGGGAAGCATTGGGCTGTTCAAGTTCAAAGCTGGGTCATGATCATCTTGGCTCTAAGAGAGACTTTCTCAAGGATTTTACTTTTGATTTTAGATTTTTGGTAAAATCACGCCGTGACACTCATCTGCAATTGACATTCGTCTTTTTTTCCATTAAAAAAATTTTTTTCATTAATTTTTAAAAATTGTTTAAAGTATTACATATGTCTCTTTTTTCTTCTACTGACCCCTCCACGACCACTCTCACCCTTAGGACAAGCCCCCACTGCCCTAGTGTCCTTGTCCATTGGTTATGCTAAATATGCATGCATACAAGTCCTTCCTATACCAACTTTTTCATTTCTGTAGACAAGTAACTGTTTTAAGGTACCTCCTGGTACTGCTGTCTGCCCACCAGGAGTGTTGCAGTTGGAGTATTACTTCTAAATATGGCAATGTTTGTATAGTTACTTGAACATTTTATTGCATATTTGCCCTTATTCATAAAAGCATAGTAGAAAATGAAAAAAAAAATACAGTATGATGTTAATAATTTTATGGTTGAGACAAAGGAAGATATTTTTCTGCCAAAAACAGTAAATTTGATGCTTACTGAATTTAAGCAAGTCTGACAACTGTGTCCAATTATAAAAGAAACTGACAAGATTTAAAACATATGTACGAAATGCTGTAAAGATGTTGCCAAAGTTTGTGGCTGAGAGGTAAAGTGTGTGTGTGTGTGTGTGTGTGTGTGTGTGTGTGTGTGTGTGTGTATGGGGGGGGGGTACCAATGTGTGGATCTTTACAATCAGGTGCCGTGGAATCTTATTTTGGTACACTGATTTTATTTCTTGTAATTTATTTTTAACCAGTGATGCTGGTCCCTCTTGGTAGCCACGCCTTTGGTGGGTTCCTGGCAGCATAGAGCAAATACCAAAAAAAGGTCAATCCCTGGCCTTAAAGGTTTAAGTATGTTTTGAAAACTCAAAACAGAGATAAAACTTTTGTGATAAAAAGGTTTGAACTTTCAAAACTAGAACCATGGGCCCTGGCCTGGTAGGCCAAGTCTGGATATGCCAAGGTTTCGGGTTCAATCAGTCAGGGCACATACCAGAATCAAGCAATGAATGCATAAATTAAGTGGAACAACAAATTGATGTCTCCCCCTCCCCCCCTTCTCTCTATAAAATCAATTTAAAAAATAGATCTGTTAGAATGAAGACACAGTTTCAGGAGATCTGGGGTGGACACACATAGTCTCCATTTTTCAAAAGCTCTCAGATGGTGACAATGCCACTGGTCTAAGGAAAACAAATGTGTAAATACCTATTCATTCAGGTATTGAATAGATGTTTATCGAGCTCCTACAATGTGCTAGGAACTGATCTTGACACTGAGAATATAGCAGAACGTCTTCTATGGTTTTATAGAGAGACTTATGTAGTTGAGGAGGATAGCAATGGCTAATCTATTAATTAAAATTACACCATAAAATTACATCTCATATGCATGTTTAACTTTTGTATTTTTCTCCTGACTTTCATGTTTTTATTTTTTCATTTTTCTTATTAAGGTATTATATGTGTACATATCTTACTATTGCCCTCCCTCTCCCATGCATGCCCTCCCTCCCCAGAGTTTTTCATCCATTGGTTTTGCTTATATGCATGCATACCAGTCCTTTGGTTGATCTCTTATATCCCCTATATCTCCCTACCCTCCCCGCTGTAATTTGACAGTCTTGTTTGTTGCTTTGCTGTCTCTGTATCTATCTTTTTGTTCATCAATTTATAATGTTCTTTATTGTTCATAAATGAGTGAGATCATGTTGTGTTTTTCTTTCATTGACTGGTTTATTTCACTCAGCATAATGTTTTCCAATTCCATCCAGGTTGCTGCAAATAAAAAGAATTTCTTCTTTTTTATGGCAGCTTAGCATTCCATTGTGTAGATGTACCATAGTTTTTTGATCCAATCATCTGCTGATGGGCACCTAGGCTTTTATTTATTATATATATATATATATATATATATATATATATATATATATATATATATTTTTTACAGAGAGGAAGGGAGAGGGATAGAGAATTAGAAACATTGATAAGAGAAAAATATCAATCAGCTGCCTCTTGCACACCCCCTACTAGGGATGTGCCCGCAACCAAGGTATATGCCCTTGATTGGAATTGAACCTGGGACCCTTCAGTCTGCAGGCATACTCTATCCACTGAGCCAAAATGGTTAAAGCTGACTTTCATGTTTTTTAAAATGCTTTCCTTTTTCTGGTGGTTTCTTATTTTCCTTTAGGAGTGTATGTGTTTGGGTGTGTACCAACTCTTGGGTGATATGTTACAGGGTTTAAACTCAGATAAGATCATTCTTAGCAAATACTACTACGTTGTGCATTATTTAGTTTTTAAATTTAAAGTAGCTTCAGGCAACTGTCATCTAGCCGATCTCAGAGTTAGTTTTACTGCTTGTAGTAGCACCATGCAACTTAGGTGTGTGATTCAGAAAACATTCCATACAGATAGTTCAGCACAGGTGAGAGAGGTTTTAAAACTAATACCCAAAGAAATGATCCACCTCAATTATGTAGAAACATGAGTTAACCAGCGCTTTATTTCTGATTTTTCTAGTGATGTTTTAGAATCCCTTACAGATGACGGTCTAACCAACTGTCCAATTAGCCAGTGACAGAGACAAAGCGATGTCTTCACTAAATCACATTTAGTTTCCCTTTCTTGAGGTGTAAAAGAAGTCTCTGTTTCCCAGCCTCCTTTGCAGTTCTGTGGAAAGCATAAGACTGATTTCAGGTTAATGACATGAGGGTTGAAGTGCTGTGAGCCAGCCTCAGGCCTAGTATTAAAAAATGTTGTCTTTGATCTTGATTATTACCCCCACCATTAAAATCTTAGAGGGCACAGGTTGAGATGATGGCATTGTCCACATGCTGATGGATGAATATAGTTGCTCTGCAGAATCACCTGATCAGTCTCATATTCAACTGACTGAGGCTTATTACAGTAGCATAAGATAGACTATGATTAAAAAATATATGGTCTACCTACTAACCCAGGTAGGACCCACCACCTAAGTGCTTCATAAATACTTTTACAGATGAATGAATTGGATTAATTTTTACCAAGTCACTTCACTGTAATGTTCCAGTTTTGAGTTCTCTTGTGGGCATATTCTAAAAACATAGTTTATGCATTAAAGGAATAGGGAGCATCAGAGGAATTTAGGAAATATTGGCCAAAGAAAGGAAGATGAAATGGAGGAAGTCTCACACTCAGCTTCCTGGAAAAGATTAATTATTTGATTTTAGAATAAAGTATCAAAATTAAACATGACATCACAAAAGTTTTGGAAAAAAATTCAGAAAAATACAAAAACATATCCCCATGGTGCTATCACTCCAATACAACCATTAGTTACACTTTTGAGTGTTTTTCCCCATTCCCTCCCTCCCCCCACTCACACTCTTATTTTTATTGATTTCAGGGAGGAAGGGAGAGGGAGAGATAGAAACATCAATGATGAGAATCATTGATTGGCTGTCTTCCTCATGCCCTCTACTGGGGATTGAGCCTGAAATCATGGCTGGAATAGAACTTGGGAACCTTCAGTCCACAGGCTGACACTCTTTTCAGTGAGCCAAATCAGCTAGAATGCCAATCATTTTTCTCACATTGCTGTAATCACTGTATTTATTCTGACTGCTGTTTTCCATGTGATCATGTAGTCCTTTCTCACAAGCATAATTTTTAGTGGCTCCATCATCATCCATCTGGGGGATGAACCATTTCATCCTTTTCCATCTTTGAACAGTTAGGTTGTTTTTAATTTTTATTTTGTTTTCAAAAATGATTCTGTGATAAACTTGTTTTTGTAATAAGATTTTCTGTATTTAGAAAATTTTTATTTGAATCTGAAAGAAGCCTTTTCAGTGATCCACAACTCTCAGGGTGAAGCTGACTCAGTTCAGATTGTATTCACTTAAGAGCATGGCTTCCAGTCCAGTGTTCAACCCCAAGTTAGGTCAAGTTCAATCACATATACTCACCACATTTCATATAAATTTAAAGATGTTCATGCCAAATATATTTTTTAATCAGTCTCCTAATCACAGTGTCATATAATTCTGTAACTGCCCAAAACACACTCCCCCCCCCCTCTCTTTCACCCACTTCCTGAGAATAATGAGATGTGTGCATACATCTGGCTAGAAAACATCTGTATGTATAAGGAAAGATCTCTCTTGATCCTGAGGTTTTATTAAATGGAACAGCTCAGTGGAATATAGCAGCAATAAGAAATAAGGACAGTTATGTCCTAGTCATCTTTCTTTTTGGAACAGGAATTAAAAAACAGAGCCACTTGTAGCCTAGCCTATCTCCACTTCACTAAGTCAGTGCAAAACAGAAATGACTATTGGCCCTTGTCTGATATTTTTTGAAAGCTAGGATGAGATCCCAATAAAAGACTTAACTGTGGCTGTGGTATAATTGAAATTTCCTTTGTTTTGCTGTGGAAGTTCTGATGTCGAACACTTATTTTCTCACTAACTGTATGGCTTCAGGTAACTAATTTATTTTCAGAGTCAAGTATCCTTCATTCATAAAATGCATCACCATCAACAATGCTGCTTCCCAACACAGTGACAAAGATTCACTATGATAATGGATATAAAGATGCTTTAAAAGCTGCAGTGCTCTGGACAGAGTATGATATTTGCTGTTTCTTCTCCACTTCTTCCGCCTCCTTCAAAACCAGGGCTGCTCTTGGTTAGGTCAATGCAGAATGTGATTTGGAAGATGTTATGCCTTTCTCAACCCAACAAACAGCCTTGCAGGGCTCAGCAGGGACAGACGTGGACCTGGAGCTTCCTCTGCAGAGCATCCTTCACCTCCTTGTTTCGGAGGCTATAAATGAAAGGGTTGAGCATGGGAATTATGATGGTGTAGAAGACTGACACTACTTGGTCACTGGTATCATTAGTGAATCCATGAGGCTGAACATATGTGAAAACCACGGTGCCATAGAAAATGGTAATGGCCAGGAAGTGGGAGGCACACGTGGAGAGGGCCTTCTCCCTCCCAACTGCTGAGCGCATCCTCCCCATGGCCACCAAGACCAAGCTGTAGGAGGTGAGAATGACTGCAGCAGGCACAAGGGTAACCAGAGAAGAGAGGATGGAGAGGATCACCCTTGCTGTGGCTATGTTGGCACACGCCAGCTGGAGAAGGGGTGGGATGTCACAAAAGTAGTGTGTCACTTGATTGGGCCCACAGAAAGGCAGGGCGAAGACATTCCCAGTCTGGAGAACAGAGTTAATTCCACCCAATGCATAGGAAGCAGCCACCAGCTGGAGACAGGTCCCCTTGGTCATGACAGATCTGTAATGGAGGGGTCGGCAGATGGCCATGAAGCGGTCATAGGCCAGGGAGGCTAGCAGGAAGCTCTCAGCTGTGACGTGTACCACAAAGAAGGCCAGCTGGACCACACAGCCCTTGAAAGAGATGGACTTCTTAGAGGCCAGAAAGTTGACCAACAACTTGGGTGTGACCACAGAAGAGTAACAAATATCAAGGAAAGAGAGGACACTGAGGAAGAAATACATGGGGCTATGGAGATAGGAATCTGTGAGGATGAGCGCCATCATCCCCAGGTTGCCCACCACTGTCATGGCATAGATGAACAAGAAGGCTCCAAAAAGAAGCTCCTGGAGATCTGGATACTTGGAGAATCCCAGCAGGATGAACTGGGTAACTAGGGTGTGGTTGCCACTGGCAAGGGCTAGTTCTCCAGGTGTCATCTGCAGAGGTGACAATTGGTAATCACCCAAACACTTATTACTCAAACATGTCCACCACTGTGCAAGTTGGAATGAGGGAGAACAGTCACAAGAAGCTAAATGGAAGTATCATGCTATCATGGGCAGAACATGGACTATGAAGTCAGGCTGACCTGCCTTAATTCTGACTATGGCACTGACTAGTTATGTAACCTTGGGTAAGCTACATCTATAAGCCTTAGTTTTCTCATCTGTGGAATGAAGAAAACATGCCTACTTCTCAGGGTTTCTGTGTGGCCTAAAAAATAAACAAACAAATAAAATATTTGAATGTTTGGGACACAGCAGGTGATTGATAAATGTAAGGCTTCTTCCCCAACATCTTATGCCTGTTTTGACAAATATGCTTATAATTCTATCTGACAATTCATTCTGTCTTTTTAAAAACCAAGATATCCTTCACATACCATAAGATTCATCATTTAAAAATGAATAAGTTAGTGATTGTTAGTATATTCACAAGTAAGCAACCATCCCTACTATTATACTTAATTGCAGAACATTTTCATCACCCAACAAAAGAAAACCCTGGAAAAACCAAGATGGCAGCATAGGCAAACATCTATACTGCTGCCTTGCACAATTTCAAAACCTTGGACAATTCTCTATCTGGGCTTCTGCTTCCTCATTGGCAAAGTCAAGTTTTGATATGGAAGATGTCTAAGATCATATCTGGTTTTGACAATCTGACAGTGAGTGAATGCATCTTCCCTGAACTGCCTGCCTGGCTGTGGATCTTTGTGCCAGTGTAGCCCCAGGCAACACACAAAAAAATCCATGTGCATTTGTCTAGTAAAAGGAGACACTACATCTGATTATAACTGACAAGTTTAGAAGGGTCTGTTCAGCACATAAGGATCTATATGAGTACCTTGGCCACTCAAATATTTTGTCTGTAAAGAAGGAAGTTCTGAGAAACATTGTTGACATAAATGAATAGATAGGAATATAAGAAATTTTTTATTTTTATTTTTTTTAATGATAATGCCATCCAACTCATTGAATTCCTTGTTAGTTAATGCCAAGAATCACATAGTGATGTAGTATCAAAAATGATTTTAAACATTCCATCATTGATTCATTTGAGAAGATCCTCCCTCCATTTTGTTGAAAGATTCCCATATAACTAAAAAGGATTTTATAGGCAGTCATTCAAGTAATTTACTTTTTCAACACTTATTTATGAAATTATCTCTGTGTGGGAGCCTGGAAGTTTTGTAGGCTGGTGAAATGACATACTGAAATTCAAGATGGGTTAGAAGACTGCACTTCTTTTCAAGATGGGAGAAGGGCAATTGTGAAAAAGAAGATGATAAAGGATACATTACCCTCATCACAAATAAACTCTCATGAACATTGTTTTTTTTTTTTTTTGTTTTTTTTTTCCCAGTAGACACTGAAGGTCTGAAAATTGCTTTTGTTTTGCCTATGAATCCCTTGAAAGTTCTTCACTTACCCTCAGGGGTATCCAATCCTACTTTGAAGACTGTGGCCTTAGAAGAACTAGTCAGTTTTAGGACTCTACTTTCTGTCCGGCTACCTCTCCTTCTTTCCAGAGCTGGGCTTGTGATAATGGGACTTTGTAGAATTCATTGGAACATCCCACCCTGCTTCACTGAATTCATTAGAACACCCCACCCTCACTTCGCAGACCAACCTTCTGCTTACTGTAAAGTTTAGAATATGCAACCCTAAAAGTCAGGGTTCTGGTGGTATGGAAGAATCCTATCACATGAGTCAGTCTTGAAGTTTAACCTAACAAAGTCAACTTCCTGCCTTGTATCTCCACTTAGGTATCTTTTGTGTTTACTCTTTTCTAACTTTCTTAGGGGTTTAGTTCTTATCCATGAGTCTTTGATTTACAATGCTTATTAATCTTTTCCTTTTTCTCTGATTGGATGGCAGCTCAATTACACACACACACACACACACTCATGTCACTCTCAGCATTGTATTTAGGCTGAGCTCCTGTATTCTCTAGTACATAAAATTTTCTGTCATTCCCACCTTCCCACCTCTCACCATCTTTCCATGGTTCAAACTGCATTCCCTTCTAATCCTCTACTACTCTCATCCAATTTCCAGCTGGCTATTCAATTCCTTCAGAGGCTCAACTCTCAGTAAGTCTCAATTGTGGTGACTTTGACCAACAGCCTTACAGATATACTCTGAGGTTCTCAGTTTGCAAAATGCCTCCAGGTTTCTTCCATAAATCCTGCAAACTCACCTTCAGCCCTTCTAGTCAGCCTTCCCTTACCCAACTGAATTCTTTTTTGAGACCATTGCATTTTACTTACACAGATGTGTAGAGAATTGTTTAACAGGGTTTTGCCAAGATTTCTAAGTCTTTCTCCCCCATAGTTTCCACAAGATTAGTTTGCTTCCCTTTCACATTATAATGTCTGAAAACAAGAGACTGTTCTAAGTTTCAAATCCAATGAAGAGCAAATCTTGTGAACAACAACTGTTATCTGAAAGTATTTGAACATTTTTGGTTGCTCAAAAGTATTTAAACAATTAGAGTTGTTTAAAGTATTTAAACAACAATTTTCAAAATTGTGTGAGACATGGCTTAGCCATTCTGGATGTTGAAATTCTGTTGAGAGCGGCTCCACTTTCATGACATAAAAGTGAAGTTTGTTAGTGCCCACTCCGCAGAAGGAACCCATTGGAGTCCTCTGGGAAGGCTTCAGAGAGAGGAAGAGCAGGGCTGGGCCAGAAGGAATGAGGAAGGCGGGCCTCCATGGAGGAGATGGGGAAGTGCAACAGTTTCAAATGAGAATTAATCTCAGTCATAGGCAAAGGTGCATTGGAAAAAAGTAGGAAACTTGATAGAGTTACTCAACAATTTTGAGCCTCATTTTCCTCAGTTTCTGTGAGGGCTGAAAGACAATGTGTGTCACTGGCATACTTCTGGAAAAGGGGTAGGCACTTGATACAGTAGTTCTCCTTTATCTTCAGAAGATACATTCCAAGATCCCCCAGTGGATACCTGGGACCATGAGTAGTACTCAACTCTATAAATACCATGTTTATTCCAATACATATATACCTATAAAGTTTAATTTATAAATTTGGCAATCTAATGGATAAAAGATTCATTCCTACTATTGTTGGTAGCAACCTCAGATATGATTTTTTTGCTTTCCTTATTAAGTTGAGAACTTTCACCTTTTCACTTAAAGAAAGCACTTTACGGCTTCTCTTTGGCATTTCTGAATTGCCAGCATTACTACTCTTGCACTTTGAGGCCTTATTAGATAAAACAAGGGTGACTTGAACACAAGCACTGTGATACCATGACAGTCAATCTGATAACCTAGAAGGCAGTGGGGGGGAGGGGTGTCTCAGGAAATGTTTGAAGGCAGACAGAGTAGAGAATGGGGCAGGATGGGGTGGATTTTGGGAGAGAGAAAGAACAGGCAACCTCAGCTTTCTGAATCAACTCTGGTGGGATGTAGTAGACTTTTTAATAGACAAATACAGACCTTAGCAGATGGTGCTCCTCAGCTTGTTACAGCTGCAGTGGAGACTCAAGATCCTCTGGACAGCCATGTAGGGAAATTCTGGGACTCACTCTCACTCCAGCTTATGTCCATCTGGTTCTTCTCCTCATAGCTGTTTCTGGGATAGCCACTCATTCAGATTTGATGAAAGGACACACTCATAGGATAACAGACTGTGAAACTTGAGACCAGAGCTGTGAACACATCCCAGTCTCATCAGTTTATAAAGCTAGCTAGATGCCCTCCTTATCCCAGGTGGCTGTGAAGGCTCTGGGGAAGTCCTTAACCACCCCTACCCCCATATCCTCTCCAGGGGACCTGGGAGGTTCAGACTTCAGGGAAGAAGAGATTTTCTCCTATAGATTTTGGTCACATGCTTTGGTCTTGAGGAGGAGAGAAGCTAGAGTCTCCTTGAGGAGTTGAACTTTTGGTTCATTTTTTTTTTTTTTGCCAGCAGGAAGATTCAGCAGGAGTATGTACAGCCTTCCCATCTCTTTCCAGAATGAAGAGGTTTGGATGAAGAAAAGTCATCTTCCCCCCTGGGAAGTTGCAGAGACTTTGGGGGACAGCTTACCCAGTTATTTCTAAATGACCCATGGGGCTTCTGTGCTGGACCCCAGGGCCTGTCTTGGGCTCTAATGCTGGTCGAATTGGTGATATTGAGCTCCACAAATGTGGGTGTAGGGTTAGATAGGGCTAGGGCTCAGTTCCTCACTTTGTGTCTCCACAGTGGTGGGGCACCACGGGATTTGGAGGCACATGGGTCAGGGATTCTGGGGTCTGACCCTTTCTAGGAAGCTCTCCTGGCTTAGGCTGTTAGGGAGTCATCTGGGGAGGCACTGGAGGCCTTGTTAACAGAATGGGTAGTTTATTTACATCAGCAATTAAAAAAATGTGTATTTAACAAGGAAGTTAACTTCTAAACACAGGAAATGTCAATGCGCATAAGGAGGAGCCAAGAGAATTGTTCACCTGAAGCAGAGATGCACACTGATCATTTCACGTTTTCCCTCCTTTTCCTCTGACTATGCTTGGGGGGAGGGGGACAGCTTCCTCCCTATTCACTTGTCTGCTGACACCTCACCTGAGACCTCGTCATGCTGGATTCAGCTAAGGCCACTGAAGGGGGTGTGGCTGTGGGTTTGTGAGTCACAGAGAGTTGAGGTACGTCTAGTCCAGTGGGTGCTCAGCTGAGCTGTGATGATACTGATGAAGACCAAGAGCAGGACAGGGCAGGGCACCAGCAAAGTATCAGCATTAGTCAAAGGACATACCTGGACATTAAAAAAAGTATCAGGAAATGATAGGACATTAGCATTAAATAATCTCTGGATGGGTACATGGGTAAAAATATAAAAGACATCTTGGAGACAATTGACATGATTTGAATATGAGCTGTGGATAACATAATAGAACTAGATCACTGTCCTGATTTTGATAACTGTACTGGCTAGGAAGAGAATCACCAACTCTTAGAAACTTCTCACCGAAGTGTTTTGTGTTTGGAAAAATTTTCATATAAATTGTCTATCATGTGTATATATTATATAACTCTATATAATAAAGATGTAATATGCAAATGGTCATTACACCATGAAGCATAACAACTGACTGAGTAACAGCCAGATCACGGATTAGCAGGAGGGTGGGACAGTGAACTACAAGTGGGGGATAGAGAGCTATAGGAGGGGGCAGGCAGCAAACTATGGGGGGGTCAAGGGGCTGGAGGGAGCTACAGGAGGGCGGGGCAGTGGGCAAAGAGCTACATGAGGGCGGCAGTGAGCTACTGGCTACAAGCAGGAGACAGGGAGCTATAGGAGGGGGCAGGGCAGCAAGCAAGCAGGAGGCAAAGAGCTACAGGAGGGGGCAGGGCAGCAAGCTATGAAGGGGCGAGAGGGAGCAACAGGAGGGTGGGGCAATGAGCAAGAGCTACTGGAGGGCAGCAGTGAGCTACTGGCGAGCTACTGGTACACGGACTCGTGTGCACGGCTACTAGTATATATATATAAATGGAACAAAATGTAAACAATTTATGACTAGTTTGGTGACAGACTCCTTTTTAAAAAATATATTTTTATTGATTTCGGAGAGGAAGGAAGAGGGAGAGATAGAAACATATTATATAATAAAAGCCTAATATGCTAAGTGTCTGGTCATCGGTTAGCTGTTTAACCAAAGTATAATATGCTAATGATATGCTAAGGCCACTCAACTGCTTGCTATGTTGTGCACTGACCACCAGGGGGTAGATACTCTGACTGATAGGTTAGCTTGCTGCTGGGGTATGGCTGATTGGGACTGAGCAAGATGGGCCAGACACACCTTGGAGCCCTCCTGCAGTTCCTCCCTGGCTGGCCAACCTCCTGTGTCCCTCCCTGGCCCCGATCATGCACTGGTGGGGTTCTTTGGCCTGGTCTGAACCTTCTCACAATCTGGGACCCCTCGGGGGATGTTGGAGAGTCTGTTTTGGCCCAATTTCGCAGGCCAGGCTAAAGGGCCCCACTGGTGCATGAGTTCATGCACCAGGACTCTAGTCAATGATGAAAGAGAATAATTGGTTCACTGCTGCCTGCACACCCCCTACTGGAATCCAGTCTGCAACCTGGGTATATGCCCTCAATGGGAATCAAACTGTGACCACCTGGTTAATAGGTCAACACTCAACCACTGAGTCATGCTGGCCATGTGGTGGCAGACTTCTTTTAATCAGTGAACAAATATCTTGCCCAGGAGAAACCAAGATGACGGCATAGGGTAGACACTTGAATGCAGCCTACCACAACAAATTTGAATTTAGAACTGAAAAACAGGGGAGGCATTGCCCTGAAGCGCCAGACAGCTGGCTGAGAGGAGGCTCTGCCATCTGGGAAGGAGAGAGAAGGCACGCTGAACCTCAGGAACTGTGAAGGACTTTTCTAAGGCGAGACTGACATGGAACCAAAGATTGTCTGCGCCACCCTGAAACCCCGCCCTATTCAAGCAGAGTATGGAAACCCTCCTAGCTGAGACACTGCTGATCCTCACAGCCAATTGGCTTGGAGATCAACGCTTCCCAGTGATACCAACAATAAGCAAGGCTTAACAACAAGACTTCACACACAGCCCACAAAGGGCTACACCAAGACTGTCCACTGCAGGTAACTGGGAAGGCTGTGCTACTGGGCTCTACCAGAACACCTAGCACACAAAGCTATTCCATCAAATCAGGGAAACAACTAAAATGCAGACAAGAAGAAGGACACAAAGGAAGGAGATGGAGGAAAAGAAAAGATTGGACATTGAGTTCAAAACTACAGTTATAAGGTTATTCAACAATATCCTAAAAAAGGCCGATAAAATAAATGAGACCTATGAGGATATGAAAAGGGAGCAACTAGAAATAATAAGGGATCAACAAGAAATGAAGAAAACATTGTCTGAAATAAAAAATATTATACAAAGTCCTAAAAACAGACTGGAAGATCGCAAGAATCAAGACAAAGATTTAGAACACAAAGAGCCAGAGGACACTCCTCTGCAGAAGGGAGAAGATAAGAGAATCCAGAAAGTTGAAGATAGTGTAAGAAACCTCTGGGACAATTTCAAGCGAACCAACATCAGAATTATGGGGATTCCAGAAGAGAGAGAGCAAGATACCGAAAGAGTACTAGAAGAAATAGTGACAGAAAACTTCCCCCACCTGGGGAAAGAAATAGACTTACAAGTCCAGGAAGCCCGCAGAACCCCAAACAAAAGGAATCCAAGGAGGACCACACCAAGACATATCATAATTAAAATTCCAAGAGCAAAAGACAAAGAGAGAATATTAAAAGCAGCAAGAGAAAAGCAGGTAGTGACCTATAAAGGAGCACCCATAAGATTGTCAGCTGATTTCTCAACAGAAACCATGCAAGCCAGACGGGAATGGCAAGAAATATTCAAGGTGATGAATAACAAGAACCTACAGCCAAAAATAATCTACCCAGCAAAGCTATCACTCAGAATCAAAGGACAGATAAAGAGCTTCACAAATAAAAAAAAAAGCTAAAAGAGTTCATCACCACCAAACCAGAATTATATGAATTGCTGAAGGAGGTTATTTAGGAAGAGGAAGAAGATAAAGATAAAAAATTATGATCAACAAATACGTAGCTATCAATAAGTGAATCTAAAAACCAAGGGAATTTAAAAATCTGATGAACAATATTAACTGGTGAATATAATAGAATCAGAGGTATGGAAGGGGAGTGGACTGACAATTCTCAGGGAAAAGGGGAGTGGGGGTCCGGGAAGAGACTGAACAAAAACTGTGCACCTATGGATGAGGACAATGGGGGATTGGGAAAGGACAGAGGGTGGGGTGGGAACCTGGTGAAGGGGAGCAATTGAGGGGGGGAAGAGGATCACATTTGTAATAATCCGAACAATAAAGATTTATTAAAAAAAAAATATCTTGCCCAGAAGCCAGGTAGCTAATTTTTCCTGAAGGCTCGTTGTCTGGAAGTAGATTATTTGGTCACCTCTCACCATAAAGGAAACTGGGAAAGGAAGTACTTGGTTTATTGGCTTATAAAGCATGTATAATTTGAGGCAGGCAAGGGAGAAGGAGTAGGGGTGGTTGCTGAGTCTGCAACACTGGGCTCAAATGGGTGGAGGAGGCGAGTGACTTCTTAATCTGCTGATGTTAGTGGAGGGTCAAAAACCCTGAGCTGGATGGATTTGGTGTCTATTTTTATTCTGCTTTCTCTATGAAGGAGAAATGGAAACTTTCTCTTTGAATATCTTCCCCTTCATGTTTAAATCCTACTTACATATAATACCTACTATTCACTTATGCCTCTGTAGGCATTACTTTATTTATTAATTATTATTTTTAAAAAATATATATTTTTATTGATTTCACAAAGGAAGGGAGAAGAAGAGAGAGGTAGAAACATTAATGATGAGAGAGAATCATTTATCAGCTGCCTCCTCTATTGGGGATTGAACCCACAATCTGGGTATGTGCCCTTGACTGAAATAGAACCCTAGGTTTTAATGAAACCTAGAACCCTGCAGTTCACAGGCCAATGCTCTATTCACTGAGCCAAACTGGCTAGGGCTGTTTAATAGCTATCAATTGAATACCTACCCTTTGCAAGGGACCATGCATGGTTCCTTTGCCTTAGATAAGTCCTTTGTCTTAGACACCCAAAGGAGCAGGAAAGGAACCTGGTAAGAGCTAAGGAACTCTAGGAACTCATCAAATTAACATGTGTGGTTCTAGACCTTAAAGATTCATCAGAGAGGAAACTTGAAATTTTGCTGAAAAATGAATTCAAGCCACCTGCACTATCCCGCTGGTGTTTGGGGTGAGTCACTTTCTAGTGAGTGAATTTAGCTGAGCCCCCAGCATTTGTATCTCAGCATGCCTTTGTTGGATATGCATTTTCTAAGGAAATTATATGATAAGTGACATTTCAAAGATTGAGAATTGGATACATTTCCAGAAATATCATTTAATAATGTAAAGTTTAGCCTAGTGCTATGTTTTCTAAAAGTCAGTCATGATGTTTGCTAAATCTACATGCTACTTGTAATATTTACTTAATATTTTAAAAAGCCAACTCATTTAAAAATGAACTAAATCTAGCTCTACCTTAAGAAAAAACATTCTACCGAAACCGGTTTGGCTCAGTGGATAGAGTGTCAGCCTGTGGACTGAAAGGTCCCGGGTTCGATTCTGGTCAAGGGCATGTACCTTGGTTGCGGGCATGTCCCCAGTAGGCAGCTGATCGATGATTCTCTCTCATCGATGTTTCTAATTCTCTATCCCTCTCTCTTCCTCTCTGTAAAAAATCAATAACATATATTAAAAAAATTCCTAAAATCCTTGGATTTAATATAACAGTTGTTCATTTTTAATGCATATTAAAAATATAACATTAAAATAAATTTAACTTGGGTCTCTCCTAAAATCTTGGGGACTAACATGGCTTTGGGAATTACTTAAACCAGATTTAAATCCTGATTTTGATATTAGTGGTGTACCCTAGGATTAATCACATAATGCTAGGATTAGTAGGTTCCTCATCTGTAAAGTGGGCTTAAAATTCTTACCTCACAGGAATGTTGAGAGAACCAAATGAGGTACAGCACCTATAGTGTGTAGCAGCATAGTCCTAGTACATAGCAAGTTTTCAGTTAATGATCACTTATATTGCTCATGTCTTGCAATTTATTTTATTTTATTGTTTTTAAAAAATGTATGTTATTGATTTTTTATAGAGAGGAAGGGAGAAGGATAGAGAGTTAGAAACATCGATGAGAGAGAAATATCGATCAGCTGCCTCATGCACATCCCCCATTGGGGATGTGCCTGCAACCAAGGTACATGCCCTTGATTGGAATCCAACCTGGGACCTTTCAGTCCCCAGGTTGACACTATCCACTGAGCCAAACCAGTCAGGGTTGTTTTGCAATTTAGATTTACCAATTGCTGAATATAATTTTGTCTTCCTGGAAACAAAGATAAAAAGAGTAACCTATGTGATTGCATCCTAATACAGTAAATTTTTCTTGGGATTGGGATGAAGAAGAAAAAGGTAACTATGAGGTAGAATTGGAACAAGATGATCATCTCCAGGGAAGAGCAAGCCTGAGGGAAGAGCTGCTGTCCATTCACGAGGGTGCTGAAAAGGCACAGTGTCACAGGCAGCAAGTTGCAAATAATTTGTCTAAACACATCTCTGCTTCCTAAAAATAATATCTCAGGTATGCCTCTTCTTTCCCACCTTTCTTTCAGCCTGTCACCTCAGCCTTTCAGCTACATCTACCTTTCTCTCTTATCCCACCCTGTCTTCTCTTCTAGCTGGCTGATTGCTTACCTTCCTGCAAATAATGCTCACAGCTGCCAGCATATGCTTCCTTCCCAGGATGGGGCTAAGTGTGGGAAGTATCTGCAATAAGCCTCTGAGAGCTAATGATTACAAAATGCTTTCTCCCTCAGTCATAAACAGCCCTCAGTGTTAACATGGCTGGATTACAGCTTCAAGAACTGAAAATGCTGAGGATGACAGCTTTCAGAAACAAGGTTTATTCTGTGCTAAACTCATCAAGCATGGACTGGCCCTGTGCTCATGCAGTCAGGGCTTTGCAAGTAATGCCCTGCTCGAATTCCTGTTTTATTCTTCAAGCTTATGATGGCTTTCTTCCCCAATCAAATTTATCTTCCCCATAATTCAATACCCAATTTAAACTTTCCCTTCTCTAGACCATTCTAACTGAAAGCAACACTTCTTTATTTTGAAATCCTATAGCACTTTCTCTTGGACATGCCACTTAGTCATTGGTTAGAAACTGCCCTAAGCTCACTTTAATCACTAAACATGTGGCAGTTTTGCCCCTTAATTTCAAAATGTAGGCACCATGGAGGGCAGGGACCATGGTGTTTCCAACTTCTGTATTCCCATATATTCCAAACATCGCAGGGTACACTGTGGTGTTCAATAAATATTTATTTGTTGAATAATTGAAGGAAATGACTTCAGAGGAAATGAAAGAAACAGAAAAGTGGATTGAAAAAGACTATTAGCAACTCAGAAGGGGCACAGGACCAGGGAATCTGGTACTTTCTCCCAATGAGGCCAGAAAGGATGACTGGGTATTGAATATAGGAAGAAATGGTTGGAACTGGAAAAGAGCAGGCTAACGGAGGATTTGCAAATATAGACTCAAGTGTGTCTTAGCCTAAATTTTGAGAGTTGCAAGAAACTAAATTCAAACTTATCTGAATAAACTGTCATAGAAATGTAGAATCACAGACTTGGAAGGGGCATCAGGGGTCCCTCCAAAAGGCATTGGCTGATGCATAATTCAACATCATCATCAGGTGAGCAACAAACCTCTACTCAGACAATCTAGTATTGGGAATTTCCCTAGCTATAGGAACAATAACTTCAATGGAATGAATCTCGGTTTGTCTCAGTTCAACAACAACAACAAAAAAATTGAGAACCTAATATATATATGTAGCATGGTGGTATGTGCTCCTGCTGGGAGAAAGCAGATTATCTATGGCTCTGCATTTCTAAGGAAGCTGGGGGGAGGGGTTGTGGAGGGTTTTCTACAACCTTTTGTCAGGTTCATTTCTAGTTTTCTACCTTTTCCTATCCTTCCCTCTCCAGTTAATTCTTCCCACAACTTTGTTTTTTATCCTCTCCTTTTCTCACGCACATTCACCATGATTTAGACTTTCTAGGAGCATTCAATTCCTGGGGTGGGTTTCTTGAATATAATAAGGGCAAATGAAATTATTATTCTATGTATTAAGAATATATGTAAAAGATGGAAGAAACCTTGAAACCTATGTATCCAACTCTGTCATGTAAAACGAGATACTAAGGGCCAGAATAAAAAAATGTTTGATCACTGAGCACCAGATCAAATGGATAGTGAAGGTGAGTGAGGTTAGCAGTCAATATTTTCACACAGTAGATCCCAGGTGAATGTTTTCAGTGAACCAACACTCAGGTTTGTAAAATAAAAAGACTAATAATTTGAGCTGGCCTATATGTCACATTTGCATATCATTTCCATACACCCACATTAATTCCTTGCAGTCCTTTCTCAGTTCTTTCTTAAGTGAGAATGTATCATTGTGTCCCTTGTTTGCCATTTTTAGTTTTTCATCTAGTGGATATTGCTGTTACCCACTCAGTCTTTGGCCCAGATCCCTGCAGCAGGCAAAGGGAAAAAGTATTCATAGCACATTAAAATTAAACTTCAGACAACTTCGTTCCTCTGGCCATCTGGTCCATGCTAGAACAGCCACTTCTCAAAGCAGAATCTCTTGACCTTACCATTCTATCCAGTGCCCAGAAAAGGGGGATTCTTAGTAAGCAGGCCCAGGTTGGGAAGGTGAATGGCGACAGGCACAGCCATCCAGAGATAGTTAGGACACATAATTTGATGACTATTTTAATATATAACTCTATATTTCTGGAGGGCAGGGACATTCTCATTAATCACACTAACTCCATCATGAGGTACAAAGTAGACCATATATATTTGTTGAATGCATGAAAGTATGAAGCTATATGAAAACTGTTATGCCCTTCTGTAGGGGTATAAAAACAAAACATTAGTTGTTTATCTATTGAATGAATCATCTGTAGAGAAAATAACATTTCATGCTTTTGGTAACTTCACAGCCATTCTCTCATTTGATCTCTAACCACAGATTTCTGGATTAGATATCCACTGGGAAAGGACAAATGAAGTCCTAGGTACTATACAAGTATAAAGTATTGTTATTTTGACATAATTAGTGTATTTGTCAATTTTTGGAACAGGTATTCCCAGTTTTAGATTAGTTTCCTGGGGGGTAGAATTCCAAAATATATCCTCCAAAACTTACTAGAGAAGAGTAACACTGAGGAATCCAATTTGAGTCAGCTTAAACAAAAAGAAGAGGACTTATCATTAGGTGACAGAGGTATCTCACAGCCTTGGTGATGAATTACAAATTCATCAAGAGCTGGAGCTTAATTTCCTTCCCATGGGCTGGACTTAGTGCCTCAGTCCTAGTGAATGAAATCTGGAAGAAGTTATGGTGTGTGACTTCTGAGACTTGGCCCTTCCATTAATTTTCTAGTGCTGCTGCACCAACACACCACACACTGGATGACCACAGAAATGTATTGTCTTACAGTTCTGGAGGCTAGAAGTCTGAGATCGAGATATTGGCAGGGTCCCTTCCTTTTGAGAGCTGTGAGGGAGAATCAGTCTCTTTCCAGCTTTCTGGTGGTTTGCTGGCAATCTTATGGTGTTTGTCTCACTCTCTGCCTTAATCACACAACATTTTCCTTGTATGCATGTCTTTGTGTTCAAACTTCTCCCTTTATAAGAACATCCGTCACGTTGGATTAAGGCACACCATAATGACCTCATTTTAACCTGATGACCTCTGTAAAGACCTTATCTCCAAATAAGGTCACAGTCTGAAGTTCTGAGGGTTAGGACTTCAATATGGGAATTTGGGGGAGGGTACAATTCAACTCATAGTCATTATAGAAGACCTACGGCTTTCCCCCTGCTCTCGTGAGATCACTCACTTTGGGGGAATGTTGGTAGAACAGTCAACAAGACCTATGGCAAGGTCCACATGGCAGGGAACTAAGTTCTCCTGCTACCAACTATGTGAATGAGCCACATGGACAGCAGCTCCTCCAGCCCTTGTTGAGCTTCAAGATGACTGAGGACTGCAGCTCTTGCTGGTATCTCCCCCAACTTTACTGAGGCATAATTGACAATTAAAAACTGTATACATGTAAGGTATGCAATTTGATGACACACTGTGAAATAATAACTGTAATTAACATAACCATCACCTTACATAGTTTATATATAAAGTGGTAAGAACACTTAGGATTGACTGTCTTAGCAAATTTCTAGCATGAAAACACAGTATTGTTAACTATAGTCACAGTGTTATATATTAGATCTCCAAAACTTACTCATTTTGCATAACTGAAACTTCATGCCTTTTCCTTAACATTTTCTATTTGCCCATTCCCCGCTAGCCCTTGACAACTGCCATTCTCCTCTCTGCTTCTATGAGTTTGACTATTTTAGATGCCACATATAAGTGAGACCATTTGTCCTTCTGTGTCTGACCTATTTATTTCACTTAGTATAATCCCTCCTGGTTCACCCACATTGTCACAATGGCAGGAGTTCCTTCCTTTTAATGGCTGAATAATAGTTATATATATATATATATCACATTTTTAATATTTATGTAGAGAGAGGCATATCTCATATTTTTTAATCCATTCGTTTGTTAGGTTGTTCCCCTATCATGGCTATTGTGAATAATGTTGCAATGAACAGGGAGTGCAGTTATCTTTTTGAAATTCTGATTTCATTTCCTTTGGATATATAGCCAGAAGAGGGATTGTTGAGTCAGAAGGTAGCTCTATTTTACATTTTTTGCAGAACCTCCATACTGCATTCCATAATGACTATACCAATTTATATTCCCACCAACAGCGTGCAGGGTTCTGGCTGAGCAGAGCCACTCAGCTCAGCTCCTCTGGGATTCCTGGCCTGCTATATTGTGACATAATGAATGTTTGTTGTTTAAAGCTGCTAATTTTTGGGGTGATTTTAATGCAGCAATGGATAACTAAAACAGACCCCACCGGAAGGGAGAAGGCAGGAATCAGTAGGCAGGAAAGTAGACAGAATTATCTGCCTCTTGCAATGTGGTCACCTCAGGGCTCCCAAGTTCACGTTCCAGTTCCAGTGACACAGAACCCTTAATTCCAATTTCTGAATGAGAGAATGTGGGGTCCAACTTGGGTCAGCTATGTCATGAGGATAGGTTTAGGAATAAATAGAAATTATGTGGAATTTGATGATTATAACATTTTTGGGGAAAAGCTCATTAAGAAAATGAATGGAAGGCTACATAAAAAAATGATGACTTGGGATGAATGAGAAAATAAATTGTAACAAATGAAAAATGTTCTAAAGCTGACTAAAACATTACAAAAATTAAAAAATTGCCTAATACTAGTATTTGCATTAGCT
Source organism: Pipistrellus kuhlii (assembly GCF_014108245.1). Lineage (NCBI taxonomy): Eukaryota > Metazoa > Chordata > Mammalia > Chiroptera > Vespertilionidae > Pipistrellus > Pipistrellus kuhlii. The sequence goes on from NW_023425595.1 coordinate 11,759,678, forward strand.
CTGATGATTGAGAATGGTTTCCACAGGCTAACTTTTGGCTCTGTACATTTCAAACCCACAGCATCTGAGTGCTGTGGGCTCTGTGAGCGCCATGGTCTGAATTCTGGCTTTGCCTTTTCATGATCCATGCTGGGTGAGTCAGTACAGTACACCTAGAACCCATTCTCCACTGGAATGATTACCAATAACATAACTAAATACAAAAATATTTACAAATCACATAGATATATGCAATAAACACAAACATAGTGTGTTTCTACCACAACTACCTTTTAGCTGGGCCTCCCCTTGCCTGCAGCCACTCTAGGGGGAGGAAAAGTATGCTGAAGGGGAAATTGAGGTTAAAAAAAACATAGTGTTTTTTTTTTTAAGCAATTGTGGCTAACATGTCTTCTTTTTAAGGTTGTACAAAAAACATCTGACCTTCCGGGGGAATGGTCTGGGCAGGTAAGGAGCCCCAAAGTCTTGGTTTGTCACTTTTATGGAAAATTTATCTCTGGGCAGAGTCTTATAAAAGAAAATAGTTGCTGAAACTAAAACTGGTAGAAGAGGTGGGTGTTCCCTGAAGAAATGAAAAAAAAAAGTGCTATGGCAATAATTACAATATACTGTGTGAAGAGATGCGGGCAGACAGAGAGCACACGTGGAAGTGGGGGATTGACTCAAACTGCGTGGTAGAAGTCAGGAATGTTTGTTGTGGAAAATGACATCTTGGATTAATTATAGTGGTTGAGTGGAGTGGGGAGAATGTTCCATGAAAATAGGTAGCATATATAGATGGAGAAAAAAGACTGACTTGGGGCACAGCAAATATCTTAGTGATGTTGGAATGAAGGGTCTTGAGGCTGGGCTTGCTGAGTAACAACCCAGGAAATCAACCACATCAGTTCATGAGGGGCCTGACAGGTCATGCAAGGCTCTTTGAAGTCTCCCCCGAAGGACATGGGGACTCAGTGAGGGTTTGGAGCAGAAAACTTAGATAATCAGATTTGCAGTATCACCCCTGCACTTTCAGTCAGCATGGGAGACTTAACGGTGCTAGAAAGTCACCCTCAGGGTGGGGACATGAGTGGGGAGGGGTAGGAGATTGGAATGGGGGATTGAGGATAAATATGTGATACTTTAACCAATAAAGAAAATTAAAAAAAAAGAAAGTTATCTTCAGACAATTTGGTGACCTAGTAGGCTTTAAAAAAAAAAAAATCTATTTTAGAGAGAGGAAGGGAAAGAAAAAGAGGGAAATATCATGTGAGAGAGAAACATCGATTGGGTGCCTCACACCTTGACCCAGGGACCAAACTCATAACCTGGGCATGTGACCTGACTGGGAATTGACCCAATACATTCTGGTGTATGGGCAGATGCTCCAACCAACTGAGCCATACCAGCCAGGGCCCAGCCTCAGCATTTTATCTTTTATCATCCAACCCACTCAGGTTTTTCTTTGAGGCAGGATGAATTGATTTTAGGATGCATATCTTAGCAGAACAAAGAAAGGAGAGGATTCCATCCACAATGAGAGGCTATAAATTTCCGTTGAGGGCCCCAATCCTAAGTATGGTGTCTTAATTAGGAATTTGTCCACAAGACATGGGACTTTATCAATCAAAGAGTCACCCAGCTCAACTGAACATGGCATATGTCTACCCGGAAGCAGAACTGGGTGAAAGGCTAGTGACTTGATAATAGCACACAAGGCAGGGCCCACAAGGCCTCCTGGATCTGCAATCTTGGTTAGGCCAGCAATGAGCAAACAGTCCCAGGGCAGGAGCAAGGCATGTGAGGCTGGATACTTGGAAGAGAGTATAAGTATAGGGCGGGGTTAAGCTAACTTGTACCCAGAGGATTTATAACTTTCTTCCTGTGTAGGGTGTGCAATAAAATGGGTGAGGTCTTAGTGCCTGAAAAGGCCCAGGGAGACAACTGAGAGGCCGCTGTGTTTATCTGCTCAAGAAGATGTCACCGTTTTGGATGGGACAGGAGCCATTTGAAATGGGTATCTCTGAAGTACAAATATCTTCTTGAACAGATCACCTCGCTGGGTAGCTAAGGTCTTGGCTTCCAGAAGCTCCTTGGTGCTGCAAGGGGAGCAGGAGTATGTCTCACTCTCTCTAAGACTTTAGTCCTGCCAGGTCCAATATGGTAGTCACTAGTCAAGTATGGCCACTGAGAGTTTGAAGCGTGGCTGGTTCAAATGAGATACATTGTGAGTAGAAGATACTCTTTGGATGTTGACAATTTAATATAAAAAAAGAATGTAAAATATCTCTTGAGTAGTTTTTAAATATTGATTGCATATTGAAGTGGACTATATTTTTGATATATGGGTTCATTAAAAATATATTATTGAAAATAATTTCACCTAGTTATTTTAATTTAAAAAATGTAACTATTAGTATATTTATGTTGCCTGTATTTGTGGCTTGTGTTATGTTTCTGTTGGGGAGCACTGTCTCAGTTCATCAGGGCTTTCGTTTACCATAGGACAGGGACTCCCAGGTTTCTTTTTCTTTTTCTTTTTCTTTTTCTCATTTTTAAAATTAAGGTATTATATGTGTACATACCTTACCAATCCCTGACCCCCCAAACTCCCAGGTCTCTTCCTGGCTCTTTCTTCCTTCTCTAAACCCTGGAAACTCATCTTTCCTTATTCCTTACCCACTGCCCTGAAAGCAGCCACAGTCCAGCTCCGAGGTAATTAGAGTCTGAGGTATAATCTTCAGGAATTGCTAGGAAGAGGCAACACCAAGAGAGGAAATAAGAAGGGCTAAGAGCCCACCTGTCTTCTGCATAAGAAATGAGTAAAGAGCCAGCAAGCCCTCCTAAGTCCCAACCAGGTTGATTATTCCCTATCCCTAGAGGACTTGGTTGTCACCCTTGGGTGACATCTTTGGTAGTCACCCTTGGGTGTGGAGCAAATGCTTCTGACATTTTAGATAGAGGCTAGAGATTCTGTTAAACACACTGTACAGGACAGCCTCCAACAAATAATTATCCAGCTCCAAGTGTTAATTGTGTCAAGCTTGAGAGACCCTGGGCCTAGGAAATGTTACCAGAAAGGGACTGGCTGGAGGGGTCTTCCTTGGACTGGCCTGTAGTGGGTGGGTTCTTCTTTTGTGCAGGAAAGAATTCATAATATGAGTCCAGGTGATTTTGACAGTATGTGTATTAAAGCTGGGGACAGTGAAACAAGGAAGGGCTTAGGATAGAAGAAGCAACAAGAGAGAAGCTATGTGGGATTGTTGTCAGGTCACTGAGAAGTTAGAGAAAAGGGGGCCTTGGCGATAGGTTCAGGGGGTTCAGCCCAGGGAAAACTGGCACTGCCCATTGCTCCCTTGGTTGCAAATCTCTTGGGATCCCTGAGAGTTTAGGAGATGCATGCCTGTTGGGGAAGAAGAGATGGAAGGGAAAGACAGGGGGCCTGCTGCTGGGAGGGAGAGAGTGCACTGAGTACTTCTGATTTGAGGTTATTTATTTATTTTTTATTTTTTAAAATTGATTTTTACAGAGAAGAAGGGAGAGGGTTAGAGAGTTAGAAACATCGATGAGAGAGAAACATTGATCAACTGCCTCCTGCACACCTCCTACTGGGGATATGCCCTTGACCGGAATCGAACCCAGGACCCTTCAGCCTGCAGGCTGATGATCTATCCACTGAGCAAAACTGGCCATGGCTGATTTGAGGATTTAAAGGCTGGGAGTTTAGGGAAGGTGACTTAGGGAAGGATCTAAATAAGATATTCATCAGCTTTTCTAAGTTTTTCTACTTTTGTAGGCGTGGAGCTGAAATATAACTGAGGCCTAGATGTTATCTCTAGCGAGGAAAGGTCAGGGGGTCTAAACTGCATCATCATCATCAACATGCCAGGGAAGGAAAAACCACCCTAGGGGTGAGGTATGGTGTTAGTTTCATCTGTTGCTAGGCATCCAGAGCTTTCTGCCTGGTGACCTTCTATATCTGGCTGTAAATTGCTCAGCCAGTTTGTTCAGCTACCTGTCTCAGTTCCCTCATTCCACATGTCAAGGAATTTTCTAGCTATCCTGGCCCAGAAAGACCTTGGGTCAAGAGGGAGGTTGTGAACACTGACAGAGCAGAAGAGCCTGCTCTGTCCTCTCCCATTTCTTGTCTTTCTTGATCATTAGTGACTCATGGCCCTTCCCTTGCACTCTTAAGCCTGTCTGAACTCATCCTGATGGAGAGAGAGAAGACAGTCTTCTGCCCAGGTTTGACTCACTTGACCCATGTCCCACACAGAGGCCTTTCTACTGGAGATAAGCCTTGTAGGAGAGAGGTCTAAAGAAGGGTGTGTCCAGAGGGGTGGTGGTTAGCTGCTCATCATTTTTCTCTGACCTTGCCTCTCTGTAGTAGGTAGTTAGGCAGACATGAGCAGAATAGGAACAATATGTTGAGTACAGAAGATCACCAGAATGGAAAGTCCTGGATGTCTAACACCAGACAATTGTAAGGTGTACCTAAACTCCTGGATGACTTTTCCTTCCCTAGCAGAGTGCTGGTCATGCAGTTTGGACCCTCCCTGACCTTTCCCCCCCTGGCATGTTGCCAGTCATGCAGTAGACACCCTTAGAGAAGGAACCAGGAGGCTGGAGAAAAGCCTCATGTGATTCCCATATAAGCCCTTGCATGGCCACTCCCTTAAGCCCTCAAGACAAGGCAGTTCTGACCTGCATCAAATAATCTTAAGAACAAAGTCTCAGGTCTATTGACCACAGAGGCAGAATTTTCGTCAAACTAGACCTCAGAGATAATATCCAGACCTGAGTTATGTTTCAGCTTTAGGCCCAGTGAAGCAGCAAGGTCTGGTGGGGCGATGTCATGGTGGACATCAGGACCTTCTGCAATGACTGTGATTCCCTGCCCTGGCACTGGCCAATCAGTGGAGACCCCCACCCTGAGGGGACACACCAGGAAAGCTGATGAATAGTCTATTGAGACCCTCCCCTGAGACCTCCAGATAAAAGCCCTTAAGAGGAAGTACCCATCATGCTCTCTTCCTCTCCTTCACATACCCATGCCTTTCACCAACCCCTTATTTCCCCAGGTGTGCCCTCCCTGGAGCACACATGTCTTTTCTCCTCTCCTTTCTCCATGCATTCTTTGTCTTTCTCCTAGCTTCAAGGGTCCTTCTTTTGCCTCTGTAACTTGTTTCCTGAACTCAGGTAGCCTGGTTGGCTCATTTCTTCCATGGATCACTTCTTTTACCTCTGGGTACTGATGTAGAGGTAAATAATCAGCTCTTGACGTGGTCTCCTTGTTTGTGGACAAGGTACATTGCACTTGTGCCTCCTGATTTGGGCACCTCAAGTACCTGTTGAGGCAACTGGATGCCACAGCCTCACCCAGAAGACTACCTCCAACCAAGCCAGATTGTCTCTAAACCTAGGTGTCTACTGGGTCAGGCCCCGGTCTGGTTCATTAACTCAGGTTGGTAGACATTGGTTAGGGTAGGCATTGGTTAGGGTACAGGGACTGACTCACCTTAGCCCCAAGCTTCTCAAAGTCAAGTAATGTGTTGAGGATACACAGGACTACAGCACCCATCTCTAGCAGGAGCTTTACCTAGGCTGATGGTGAGCAGTTTGTGGCATTATTTTTCATATTAAGAGCACAATGCAAATAAGTCAGTCAGAGAAAGACAAGTACCACTGAGCTTACTCATATGTGGAATCTAAGTAACAAAATAAACTGATGAACAAAGTGGATCCAGAGATATGGAAGCATGGAACAGAGTGTGGAATCTCTGAGGGAAGGTGGGGGAGGATGGGGGCATGGGAAGTAATCAACCAAGAACCTTGTATACATATATGCATGGCCCAAGGCCACAGACAATGAGGTGATAAGAGTCTGGGGCAGGGGGCGAGGTTGGGCTGGAGGGGGTCAAATTGGGACAAAAGGAGACATATGTAATACTTTCAACAATAAAGGATTATTTTTAAAAAAGCACAATACAAAATCTGCATGAATTTTAAAGCTCTTTAGGCTATGTCCTAACAAGCAGCAAGTTCTAACTCCCTGCCCTTTGAAAATGGGTTAGAGCAGGGTTTCCCAACCTCAGCATGGTGACACTTAGGGTCAGATCATTTTTTGTTGAGGGGGACGATCGCATGCATTGTAAGTTTAGAAGCATCCCTGGACTCCAAATGCTATTTGTGCTTATGCACACACAAGCTGTGTGACCACCAAAATTGTCTCCAATCATGCCCAACACCCCTTGGGGTGCAGAATCATCCCTGGTTGGGAGCCATAATAATTAAATACTGTCAACAGTGCTTGGGTAAAAAAAATCTCATTTGGTAAAGACGTAACAGGGCACTAATTCTGCTCTACTCCAAAAGACTGATGCAAAGACAGAATTCAAAGTGGCATCAAACCATGTACTTAATTTCATTTAAATGCACATGCCTTGTTAAAAAAATAGTATTGTAAAAAACAACCAACCAACCAACCAAACAAACAAACAAACAAACCAAAACCATAAACAAACCCACTTGTCAGCAGCCAGTCACTGACAGCCCGGGACTTTGCCTTCCTAACTCAGGAAAGGGACAATTCATGGTCTTGTGGTTAAACAACACCATTTTTCCTTCCCCATCTGCAGATCTGAAGTTTTTCTAGACTGCTGGATTGGACTTCCTGCTTGAAAGTAATTTTTTCCCCATTTAACCACCTAATTTTTGATTTCTGAGATTTAATTTTTTTCTTTAACAAAGGCAGACCAGAGCACAGAGAAAGAAATGATGACTTTTATCTGCAAGAGTCAGAAACGTTTCCCAGAAGAGGTTACATTTAGGCTTGGACTGGAATGATAACAAAGAGATTTTTCAGGCTGACAAGTGAATTGGGGAATGACCACTCCAGGCTCTGGGGAAGATGTGATCGAAGGAAGAGTTTTGTACAAATACATGACCTGTTTGGGCTGGGCCAGGTCACTGGCTCTGGCTACAGAGGAGGTATTTGGTGGAACCTATGGGGTGATCCCTGGAAAGTGAGGTTGAGACAGGCTTATAGGATAATACTGAGGAGTTGAGAATTTTCTCGTTGGCCCAAGTGTTGCAAACTCTAATGCCTATAAAGACCACTCAGATACCTTACATGAATGAAAAAGGTAGTTTTTCCCTCCCCCTTTCTATGAGGGCACAGTTGTTGTTTTTTTTTGGGGGGGAGTTGGGTGGGGGGTGTACAGGGGGGGGGCTCATATCATACATATAGGGATATTATTCACAACCAAAGAATAAATATTATCTTCACTTATTCCAAGAGTATTGTTTGAGAATCTTCTCTGTGCTAGGCATGGTTCTAGGCACTTGTTATTTGTCTTGAAATGTAGACTTCTAGGGTCATGTTATCCCACTCCCCACCTTTACTAGAGATGTGAATAGAATAAAATGTCTCTACTATTAGGAAAAGCTCAATGGTAACCAGGCAGCAGACTCTCTAAAAAGAGCGGTGGGATCATTGGGGTGGGGAGGAGAATTGGAAAATCTGTGTCTTGTCTAAAAGGACATCTCTGTCTCAGCACCAGATGATTATGTTGAGCATAAGACTGGTGGAGTGATCATTTAAATTCTCTTCCCAGAGAAACTTGGAATATGGTGTTTAAAATGTAATCTTATTAAATTTTCATATTAACTGCATAAAAAATATTTTTATTGCCTGGCCAGTGGATGAGCATTAATCTATGAACCAAGAGGTTATGGTTCGATTCCCAGTCATGGCACATGCCCCGTTGCAGGTGCAATCCTCAGTGTGGGGCATGCAGGAGGCAGTCAGTTGATCAATGAATCTCTCATCATTGATGTTTATATCTCTCTTTACCTCTCCCTGACTGGGAATTGAACTGTGACCTCCTAGTTCATAGGTTGACACTCAACTACTGAGATACACTGGCCGGGCTACATTAACTCTTCTAATCCTCACAGAAGTGCTGGCACATATTTCACTCTATCTATGCGCTAATATTATGCATATGCTATGTTGTGGCTGCCATGCTGTGGCTTGGGATAGAATTTTCCATGCTTGTTTAAGAAGACAGCTTGCCAAAGCATCTCCTTTTTAAAGCAGACTTCACATCTTTATTCCTCAGGCTGTAGATCAGGGGGTTAAGAATAGGGTTGACCACAGTGTAGAAGACAGACACAAACTTGTTCTGTTCCATGGAATTGAGAGAGCTCGGCTGAGCATACATGAAGATGATGGTGCCATACCAAAGACAGACAATGGTGAGGTGGGAGGTACAGGTGGAGAGTGCTTTGCTCTGAGCCTCTGAGGAATGCATTCTGCAGATAGTCACCAGGACGTAGGCATAGGAGACCAGGATGATGGTGATGGTAAAAGAGAAAATCAGGGCAGAAGATGAGAAGATGACGATTTCAACCTCTGCAGTGTCGGCACAGGCAAGTTGAAGCACTGGGGGGATGTCACAAAAATAGTGGTTAATGACGTTGGGGCCACAGTAGGGCAGCTTGAAGATGTATCCAGTTAGCAAAGCTGAATTGGCAACAGAAGCTGTATAGATGGCTGCCACCAGCTGGAAACACAGACGTTGTGATATGATGGTGTGGTAGAGGAGAGGGTGGCAGATGGCAACAAATCGATCGTAGGCCATAATGGCCAGGAGCAGACACTCAGCAATACCATGGAGAGTCATGAGGGCCATCTGGGCCACACAGCCTACAAAGGAGATGGACTGACCTGAGGTGAGGAAGTTCTCTAGCAGCTTGGGGGTGTCCACTGTGGAGAAACAGGAGTCCATGAAGGCAAGAATGCTCAGGAAGAAGTACATGGGCGTGTGCAGCCGTGGCTCTGTGTGGATCAGGATAATCATGCCCACGTTGCCCATGAGGGTGACTAAGTAGACGAATAAGAAGAGTACAAAGAGGGTGCCCTTGAGCCCTTCCTGCTCTGTGAGCCCCAGCAGGAGGAACCAGGTGACTTGGGTGCAGTTCTCAACTGAGGTGCACATGGCACTGCAGAGAGAGCAAATAAGACAAGCTTGTACTTTAGAGCAGGCTTAGGGTCAGTTCCTGCCCCACCATCCCCTTTTTTGTTGTTATCCATATTATTATTTTTTAAATTGAGTTTATTGGGGTGACATGGTTCACAAAACCAGGTTTCAACTGTACAACTCAATGAAACATCATCGACACACTGCATTGTGCACCCATCACCTCAAGAAAAGTCTCTTTCCATTCCCATTACTACCTCCCCTCCTTTGTCCACCTCCATCTACCCTCAACCCCTTTCCCTCTGGCTATCACCCTTTTGATGCCCCCAGAGTGGGCAGTGTTATGGGAGCTGGGGAGGAGACACTGTCATAAATTAAACCCCTATTATGAGTTATGTGTTAACTCACTTCCTAACTTATTTATTTATTATTATTTTTTAAAATATATTTTATTGATTTTTTTTGACTTATTGATTTTTTTATAGAGAGGAAGGGAGAGGGATAGAAATCCAGAAACATTGATGAGAGAGAAACATTGACCAGCCGCCTCCTGCACACCCACCACTGGAGATGTGCCTGCAACCAATGTACATACCCATGACCGGAATTGAACCCGGGACCCCTCAGTCCACAGGCCGACGCTCTGAGCCAAACCGGTTTCAGCCCTAACCCATTTATATTTGGAGAGATTATCAACCAATGTAAGAAAGCTAGTATATTAAAAAAGTGGGATTAGAACCCATCCCATTCTAATAATCATATACTTTTTATAGTTATAATCTTCTTCCATGGGAAACTAGCATCGTTAGGCAGTGTTGGTGGTCTGGCATGCTGTCCCAGAGAGGGAATTCATGAAAGGATCAATTTTGACCATATTTGGGGACAAAGGCTCAGTCCCTGAGCCCAGGGACACAGGAAGTCAAGACTAACATCATCACAATGGAATGTGCCTCACTAGAGCAGTCATTTTTCCTGGTTGTTATGAATTGAATAGTTTCTCCCAAAAAGATATGTTGAAGTCCTAACCCCTATACCTGTGAATGTGACCTTATTTGGAAATGCTGTCTTTACGGAAGTAATCAAGTTAAAATGATGTCATGTTCAATTAGGTTGGGCCTTTAATCCCGTATGACTGATGAATTTGTAAGAAGAGAAAAATGGAGATACTGGGAGGAGGATGACGTGTGAAGATACAGACACAGAGGCAGGAGGCCATGTGAGAAACAGAGGCAGAGACGGAGTTATGAAGCCGCAAGTGAGGGAATGCCTCAGGCATCCAGAACTGGAGCAGCTTCAGAGGGAATGTGGCCCTGCAAACACCTTGAGTTTGGACTTGGAGCCTCCAGAACTGTGAGGGAATAAGTTTCTCTTGTTTCAAGCCAGTTTGTGGTGCTTTGCTATCACAGCAGTTAGTATGTAAATCATTATCATACCCAGTTGGAGATGCTTTGGGCATTGAGGCTCTGATGCTTTGATGGGGACCTGCTAAGCAGGTGTCAGAAGACTGCACTTTCCTGATCTCTCTCTCTTTTGACAGGACTGATAATCCAGGAAGAGAAAATGAAATAAAACAAGTTAAAATAAAGTCTGTGTTATTATTGACTTCTAACTGAGAAAAATATCTATCTGGGGGAACAGGAAGTTATAGTAAACATGAAAACTCCAGCTCAGTAAAACTATAACCAAAGAACCAAGGTCTATGTTTCAACTGGAAACAACTGAAGACTCAACAGATAAGTGGCAGACTGGGGTTTAAATTCAGGCAGTCAGTGGACATGCCAGATTTGTGGCTTTGGGGTGCAGTACAGGACACAGTTTTCAGTTAGAATTGGAGGTGAGGTCTCTAACCAGAGGGCACCGGTCAGAGAGTCCACATGTCTACCTTTTTAAGCTCCCCAGCGGGGGTCTCAGTTTATGGAAGTTCTCTCAGCTGCTGTCATGCTTCTAAGAATTTGTCTCTAGGTTTTCAAATAACCAAGATGGCTATTCAGATGGAAAGCTTTTGCATGGGATACTGGCCAAGGTCCACTCTGATTGGTCAGATATCTGTTATGATTGGTTAAGTATAGGTTTCAACGGTGTGGACTACTCATGGGGAGTTCAGAGGGGGAGACAAGCATTAATAATCATACAAATTATAGCTCCAAGTAGAGGGATTGAATGATATGATCCAAAAATGTTTACTCAGGGAGGTGAAGAATTTTTTTCTAGGAAGAGTTTTCCAGGAGAAGAATGAAGCAATCTATACAAGGGTCTTGAGGTTTGAAAGAGCCTGGTGAGGAGGAGGAGCTGAATAAAGGCCAGAATGGGTAGAGGACAAAGGGAGAGTGTGTGAGCTGATGTGAGCAGCCAGTCAGTGTTTTATAACATTTTTGAGTGCTTTCTGTGTCGGGTACTGTACCAAATACCTTTAATTTCATTTAATGCTCTCAACAATCTTACAAGATGTACAATTGAAATCTCCATTTTGCATTTGAGAAAACCAAGTAGTTGAGCAACTTGACTAAAGACTCAACAGGTAAGTGGCAGAGCTGGGGTTTAAATTCAGGGGGTCAGGTTAGAGATTACACTATTATTGTCCCATTTTATTTTATTTTATGGGATGCCATTAGAGAATTTTTATCAGGAGGATGACATTTTCATATTTGCTTTTTTTTTTTTTTTTTTTTTTTTTAAATTCTCACCTGAGGATATGTTTCTTATCAAGGAGAGAGAGAGAGAGAGAGGTGAGAGAGGAACATCGATTGGTTGCCTCCAATATATTATACAACAACCTAGGTATGTGTCCTGACTAGGAATCAAACCCGCAACCATTTGGTGTGTGGGATGATGCTCCAACCAACTCAGCCACCCAGCCAGGGCAGTCATATCTGCTTTTTAAAAATAAAATCACTCTGAGTGTATTGTGAAGAAATGATTGGAGAAAAGTCAATGGTTAGGGCAGATTTTTTGGGAGGATATTGAAGTCATCCAGGAGGGATTCATAGCTTAAAGTAGAGAGGAACTAATGGAGACAGAGGTAACTGGGTTTGAGAAACGTTTGGCTGTACATATGATAGGACAATGGCAGTGTGAGGAGAGCAAGCAGTCAGAGTAAACTCCAAGGTCTCTGGTGAACAAATAAAGTTGGTAGTAGAAGCTAAAAGGGGATAGGATGTACCAGGGAGAGTCTGAGCTGTTAAATACGTTAGATCCCATGGTAGAGCTGTAAGGAAATCAGTTTCAAACGTATTGCACTCTGTTCCAATGCTCTGATCTCTTTCCTCATTCACTTCTTGCTGGGGCTGGTGATCAGATGTCAAGAGTCTGAGCATGGCTTATGAGGAAGAGGGGATAAAGGAGTCTAAGCCCTTACTGGTAATAGGATTCCACCCTCAGCCCACTTACCTGTGGTTGAGCAGAGCCCCTCCATCCATAGCCTTGTTTTGGGGGACCTCTTAGAGGGATTTCTTTCCCTTTTGTTGATTGCCTCGGACGAGCTTTCTCAAAAGAACTCAGGCAGTTGTGAACAAAGCCTAGAGATTCCTAATTGTTGGAAAGGCTCCTGTCTTAAGATCTATCTGGCTTTTTTTATCCTTACCCCTAGAGTTCAGAAATGAGCCAGTGGGAATTTGTGACTAGTTCTCCCAAGAGCAGACCTGGACCTGCTGATTATCTCTAAGGGATGCTGGCAAGATTTTGCTGAGAGTTGCTTGGGATCCCCTGGAGAGCAAAGATGCTCCACCAAATGTCCAGACAGACCATCTTCTTTTACAGTGTCCTTTCTGTGGGGGCCTCTTTTTTTTTCCTTTCTATATTATTGAGGCTCAAAAAGGCTCTCAAGGCCAAGATGTATCAGGGACACATGTCAACATAATCCCTGGGTCTCACAGGAAGTGACTGAAAGTGCTAATGATATCAACATTGAAGGTTTAATGTGGCTTCCTGAATTGTTATTTCCTTTGATCTTCAAAATAACTCTAGGAAACATGCTTGAGGGTATTTAAAAAAATATTTTGCTATATATAGACAATAATAGGATTATACCATGATTGCTTTAGTCACTTAACAATATCGAAAATACATCTCTTCACCGCAACAGCAACATAATTCTTCCCCCCTACAAAATAGCTTTATTGTCTTTGTGAAAATAATACATGCTGGTTGTCAAAAATTTAAGCAACACAGAAAAGAGCCAAGAAGAAAGTAAAATGTTACCTGAAATCCCACCCCTACGAAAATGGAATTGGTGACTCAGTGCCCTCATAAACAGAATCATGCTATACAAGTTATTTTGTCACTTGCTTTTTCATTCAATGAGATGCCATGGACATTTTTTCATATCAATTAATAAGTAATAGCCTATGTCATCACATTTCCTGGCTGCATATTTTTTTGTTGTGCATGTGTGTTATCATTTACTTAACCAGTTCCCCCTTGGCTAACAGGGAGGTATCTCCAACTTTTCACTCCAATTCTCTGACAGACACCTGCATGTATGGGGCCTGGAGGACCAATTCCAGTGAGAATGGAGCACAGAGAGACTGCTTTTTCTAGACCAGAAAGGAAGAAATTGGCTGTCTTCGTGGCAACCTGGCACCTTAGGTTCCACAATCCCACATGAAATCACGGTGCAAAACAAAGCAAGGCGAAGCAAAGGACCTTGTTAGGAAAATGACTTGTTTGGGGAAAAGAAATTCAGTCCCTAGTCTACTGATTTGGGAGAGAGTCTCAGTAGATGAGAGAAATCACTCATAGTTTCTACAGGTAAAAGAGGGTTTATTCACCTGGGAGACACCTGATGAATCTCACCTATAGAAGTGAAACAGTGCCTCAAGTCCGGTGACCTCCCCCACTGCATTCCAACCTGCATACTCTGACGCAAACGCCCCCTTCATTGTGTCAACCCTCTGCTCAGGATGATGCAATAGCCTCCTCCTTTCTGAGCAGAGAAGCCAGATCATTTACACCCACGTAACTTAACTACTGGGAGTGAGAGCAGAGACTTCCTACGCAACATGACTTAACAAATTGTTCCAGGAAGTTCAGGCCTAGGAAGATATGACTGTAAACCAATAAATAACTTCACTGTTAGTCTCATGGAATTTCTGCAAGCCAATCTGTCTGATTAAATAGTTGCTCCAAACAGCTCTCCTATCAGGATAATAGATTATTTACCTGGACAAACTATGTTCTCAGCAAACAATAATTTGCTTATCAAGATTTACTTTCAGGCCTTTTCCTCTCTGTTTCTGCCAAACCTAAACTATAATATCACAAACTTTATCCAATCCTGATTTGCTCTCTGATTTGAAAGATCTATCTTAAACCACTTATGTCTAAACCCCCAAACCCTATAAATGTCTTCCATTGATAAGGTCTTCCCATTGATTTCCTCCTTCGGAGACACTGCTAAGATCTATATTCTCTCTTATTACAGTAGGTCTTATCAAGTTAGCTTTGGTTGAGCAACAGGTTTTCTGGTGGTCTGTTGAAGAATTATCAGTTGACAATGTATCCTTTTAAAAATTTATTTTGTAAATGTTTTAAAAATTAAATTTATTGGGGTGACATTGGTTAGTAAGAGTATATAATTTCAAGTGTACAGTTCTATGATACATGATTTGTATATTGCATTGTGTTCCCACCACCCAAAGTCAAATCATATTCCATCACCATATTTGGCTCTCTTTACCCTTTACTGCCTTCCCCCCTGGTAACCACCATACTGTTGTCTGTCTATGAGTTTCAGTTTTATATTCTTTACTCAAGGTTACTGAAGGCATTTTGCTTCCTGTATTGGCTACCTATATTACCTATCAGTATATCTTTTATTAGTGTATAGGATTCACAATTCACCTCAATGTCAGGATGCTCTTTTTCCCCCCCCTACTTTAAGCAATATCACTTCTTTTCCAAGCCCCATTTTTTTTATTCAATCAGTAAATCACTACTTGTCCACTCTTTGCTTTTATATTAAAAAACTTGTTAAATTAGTTTACATTCAATATTATTTTGTATTAGTTTCAAGTGCAGAGCAAAGTGCTAATGATATCAATACTGAAGGTTTAATGTGGCTTCTCGAATTGTTATTTCCTTTGATCTTCAAAATAACCCTGGGAAACATTCTTGAGAGTATGTTTTTAAAAATTTTTGCTATATATATACACAATAATAGGGTTATACCATGATAGCTTTAGTCACTTAACAATATCAAAAATACATCTCTTCACCTCAAAAGCAACATAATCTTTCTCTTTATACCTTCTCATATGTTTGAATTTCAGCTACCATGTGTGTACTCTGCCACCCCCTTATTCCACTCCCCTCAACTCCAACAATAAATAGAATAAAAGGCATAAAAACTATCTGATTTTAGTGAAGGAGAAAGAGGTGACGGCTAAAAACTTGGAGCAAATATTGGCAAAGTTTGGCCTGAATCCAGATGAATTTCTGAAATAGAGGCTGCCAAATCCAAATAGAAACAAATATTTGGGGATGCAAGCACTGAAAAAAAGTAAATATATATATGTATTTTGTGTATTTCCTGAAGATTCAAATTATTAATTGAGATGTATAAAATATCAGATTATCCATGAGAAAAAAAAATATAGATGAGCGAGTCAATTCTGCAAGAAAAAGGAAGACCTAGAAGTAATATAAATAGGAGTTTCTGAATTGGATGCCTTTAAGATTGTAAACTGTGAATTTGAGTAACTGCTCTATTTTCTAATTGAAGGTGAAATTAATCAGGTAATGTGTTATCTGCCTGGAGAAGACGCTGTGGTGAAAGGGTTAATGAAAAATACAAGATCCAGGGATTATGGACACAATTTGTTTTAGACAAATAATTAGATTGTTCAACTGGGAGAATGGGGGATATTGTACAAAGTTTGGAGAAATTTTAAATGGGTATGTGGGTCCGCACCGTTCTAGTATTCAAGTTTGGTTATTTGTACAAAGGATTAATTTACCGTTGAATGGATTGTTGTCTTCTTTTGGTACCTGCTAGCCAACTGGGAGTTAATTTGTTTCTAAAACAGTACAAGCTTTTTTGGTTTCAACCTAGGAAACTGAATGGCTCTCTGTCTTTCAAGGTTGCACATTTTTCTGCATCTGGTCTAGGCAGAGATAAGACCTCCAGGGCCGCAGAAGACAATGGGCTATTCTTCTATTTCAGATGGGACTGGGCACCAGGAGTAGCCTCTGTTCTTGACCCCACACCCACCTTGAAGTGGGAACTTTGTTATCATTTTCCAACACAACAAAGGATTAATGAATAAGGATACTTTTTACTGAAAATATCTTGGGGAGACTGAAAAAGCCTATGTGAGTCCTGGGGAAATAGTTTTGATCTGTGACAAAACCTAGTACTAATTTCCATTAGTCACATACGCTTTCCTTCCAAAGGAGGAGGTTTTACATTCCCTTCATTTCTCCTCTCTCTCTCTCTCTCTCTCTCTCTCTCTCTCTCTCTCTCTCTCTGTGTTTTAATATATTTCATTGATTTTTTACAGAGAGGAAAGGAGAGGGATAGAGAGTCAGAAACATCGATGAGAAAGAATCATCGATCAGCTGCCTCCTGCACACCCCCCACTGGGGATGTGCCCGCAACCCAGGTACATGTCCTTGACCAGAATCGAACCTGGGACCCTCCAGTACGCAGGCCGACGCTCTATCCACTGAGCCAAACCGGTTCCGGCTTTTCTCTGTGTTTTTAAGCGAAAGGATAGAATCCCTTTCAAAGTCTCCAGTCTCTCATCCTCCCTCTACCTGACAAAGAAAGGATTCTTGGTAGGATCCACTGGCCTTAGAAAGGAGATGAGGTGTGGGGAATGTCTGTAACTGGTAATCCACACCATGCATCTGATTATCTAATCCACTCTCAGCAGGATGCATGGAATGAAGGAAAAGAGAGCCCCTTGTTGCACCATCTACCTCTCCAGAATGTGGGTCCCGTGTGCTCAGCCTCTCTTGGACACTGAGTTCTAGCTCACCCCTTAAATGCACTGTGTGGTGTTTAAAGGTGGGAGCTCTGCTTGGGGGATTTGTTGGGTCCCACTTGATAGCTTTATGGTTTAAAAGGAATAAGAAAAGGGCTGAAATTTCCAGTTGGGACCCTCTGCTGCTTCTTTCTTCCTCTGAATCACTGTTGGCCTCCAAACTCCCCAAAGGGGCATCCTTGGGTGTATTTCCCATTTCCTCTCACCTTGCTTTTCAGGTGAAGACCCCTGGGCCGTGCCTTAGACACATCCTATATAATAAGAGAGGAATATGCTAATTATCCGTTATGCTGTGAGGCAAAAAGACGGTGTAAAGACCGGATCTTGGATCTGCAGGAGGGTGGGGTAGTGAACTACAAGCGGGCAACTGAGAGCTACAGGAGGGGGCAGGGCAGCAAGCTATGAGGAGGAGGGGAGAGAATGGGGGGAACTACAGAAGGGTGGCAGGGCAGCAAGCAAGCAGGAGGTGGAGAGTTATAGGAGAGGGCAGGGCAGCAAGCTATGAGGAGGGACAGGGGGAGCTACAGGAGGGCGGCAGAGAGCTACTGGTGCACCACCCGACTGCTGACACTGGTTTTGCATTTCATTGCAGCCTTACCTTCTCCCCTGACCCAGGCAGACTCTCTTGTCCATATTAGTTCTGAATTCAGCTGAAAAATAGAGGAATTACACATCCACAGTTACCAGTCATTGTAGTTCACATCTTTATAAGGTAAAATCTCCATGGGCTGTTCATAGATGGACTGCTCTTTTTCTTTACTGTGGGACTGGTTCTTGTTGCCTCTTCACTGTGATATAAAAATTTTACAACTGAATTTGTCATTCATTCATTCAATTATTCAGTGTTTCTTGAGCATTCATTATGGGCTAGGCAGTATTCTAGGCACTGGGGATAAAGGGACAGACAAGAATGAGGAAGGTACCATCCTGCTTGCCATTCAGCATTTCCTCAGCCTGTGAGTGGTGATCTTGCCCACACACCAGGTTTGCTGGACCTCACGGTGGGGGAGGTCATCCTCAATCAGTGCATACTGGTCTTCAGTCTCCTGTTTGATTCCCAACCACTCGTTGGTTTTCTCCTACCGGGCACCTTTCTGGCGAAGCCATACCAGGTACCGGTCTCAGATCTTGCGAATCTGCAGGAGGTCTGGCTTCATGCTGTGCAGGTGCTTCTCCATCTCCCGGTTGTCCCAGGCCTGTGTCCGCAGCTCCTGTTCCAGTTTCGTGTGGCCCTCATGGGTCTCGGCGATGGGAGACTTGAGCAGTTCTGAGTTCAGCAGGATCCTCTGCATCTCTTTTTCGTTGTCCTCATGCTGGAAGTGCTCCAGATGCTCCTTGCTGCATTTCTCTTGAGTCTGGCCCTGCTCTTCTAAGATCTTGATGGTTTCATTGAAGGCTTCCATGGCAGTGGGCCTCACCTGCAGTTCCTGGGAGGCGCGTGTGCACTCCTCGTAGAACTGGTCGCACTTGGGGCTCTTGTCCTCCGCTTCAAACCCAGGTAACAAAGGAAACCTTTACTTCCCACCAGAAGTCACATCCAAATACTGTGAGACTGAGGACTATAGGGCTGACTATGTACATGGGCAATAACAGGCTCATGTTCTAGCGATAGGTGCCCAGGCATTCTCCACAATCCCACAATCAGGCCAAATGCCAGCAGCTGTACAGCCTTGTGCTGGCCGCACACTTCCGGTTCTTCTAGCTCCTCCTTAAGTGATGTTTCCTTCAGTCATGTTGCAAGTCCAGGGCCTCTAGTTGGAGAAGATTTTTCTGTTCTTTGACGTTGACAGCTGTTTACTATTTGGAATCAGTGAAGTTTTGGAAGCACTGTCGCTGCCATGAATATGTGGGTCCCAAGCGCACTCATGAGACAACCGCCCCTTCAGTCCACGGCTGGCGCCTTCTCGTTCGCAATGAGAAAGGTACCGTGCTGAGCTTTTTCCAATGGGGTCTTCCTTTTCCTTCCCCAGCACACCTCAAACCGACTCCGGGCCGACCACCCTAACCCTGCTGACCCTTAAGACTTTCCCCTCTATTTCTTCACTTTCCCCCACCAATCTCACACCTATAGATGGGGAAGGCAAACATAAACAAACCAGAAAGTATCAGATGGTGATAAATGCTTTGAACAAAACTGACAAAGAATGACAGACAGTTTGGGGCTCTTGGCATTGAGTGAATATGATGTGAGGTGACCTTTGCTGATTTAACCCTTTAAAGTCATTAGATAAGTTTGCAACTTACCTTTTACCCCTTCCTCTTGGAGTCTGAAGTTTTGGATCAGTGTTCTAATGCAGACTGTACAACTCCCATTTCTAAGGTGAGTATGAATGGATACTAGGGATCAGCAAATTTCTCCTCTAAAAGGCCAGATAGTAAATCCTTTTTGCTTTGTAGGCCACACCTGTGTCTGTGTTGCAACTAACTACATGACTTGGTGCTGTTTGTAGCACAAAAGCAGCCATAGGCAATATGTAAATAAACAGAAGGGGCTGTGATATAACCTTATTTACAAAAACAGCGGAGGACAGGCCACCTTTGGCTCACTGACTGTAGCTTGCTGACCTCTCATCTCCACAGCACTTGCCTCTATTTATGTCAAAGTGGGGACAGCAGCCCTTTTTTTTCAAGGAGCGAGCTGCCTCCCCACCACATAGTCCTTTGTCTTAACTTTTCTTCACTAGAAAAAAAAATCAAGATGGACTAATTCAGAAAATTTATACAATAGACAAGAAAAAGTAGATAAATGTTAGAGCCTTCCCTTCATCTTCTAAGAAGAACCACTGTTAAGTTGAATCTTTTCAGATCTTCTATGTGTACACATATAGACATACAAATAAAGTTTTTTTTTTTTTAAATTTTGTCTTTCATTCCCTTCACTTTCCTTTCCTACATACTTTTCTTCCTGTCTCCTTCTCTTTTCCTCCCCTTCAACTCTGATATCAAAATTTGGCCATTAGATTGCAGTTCTTTCATGCATTCATTCTCCTCCTCCCCTTCCTCCCTGTCTCCCTCCGTCCCTCCTTTCTTTCTAACACATGTGGGGTTATTCTGATACACTGTTTTGCAATTTTGCTTCTTTCACCCTCCATTACATCATGGTACGCCTCTCTGGATTTGAGAGGCACACATTCGACTGTTGGCGTCCTGTTATTGCCAACCGACATGACGTGAGTGTCGAATTATTTTTGGTGAATGGTGCTAGGAGCAGGTGTAGAATGTGAAGGCATTCTATATTTCTTCCCACACCACCTCGCTGCTGCTGGAGTGTCGGCATGAGAGCAAATCTCAGGCCAAATGCCAGCAGCTGTACAGCCCTGTGCTGGCCAGCAGGCACGAACAGCTGGTCTGGACTTTGGAAGGGGGATCTGTCTTGGTCGTCAGGCCCATAGGCCAGCACTGGCTAGAAAGGCTTGCTCCAAAGCAGATACTTAAAAAAAAAAATAAAAAAAAATATATATATACACATATACATATATATTTTATTGATACTTAAAAAAAAATAAAAAAAATATATATATACACATATACATATATATTTTATTGATTTTTCAGAGAGGAAGAGAAAGGGATAGAGAGTCAGAAACATCGATGAGAGAGAAATATCGATCAGCTGCCTCTTGCACACCCCCCACTGGGGATGTGCCCACAACCAAGGTACATGCCCTTGACCAGAATCGAACCTGGGATCGCAGGCCGACGCTCTATCCACTGAGCCAAACCGGCTTGGGCCAAAGCAGATACTTTTAACAAAAGGCTTTTTTCCTCACAGTGCAGAGAAACAGGCCCACGGGACCTCGGAGTTCGAGTACTCCCTCCCCCTGTGGACTACTGGAATTGTCTTAATTTTTTTTATTTCTTCATTCATAGAAAGATTATAAACCTGCTACATGATTCCAAGTGAGTCACAGATTCCCCTACTTCTCATGTAGACAAATGAAAGAAAAATATAACAAAATCATATATCTTTCATTCAGAGTCACAATAATATTTTCCCACATTTGCTTTGCCTATTATTTTCTCTCTAAAAAACATATATACACACTCACACCTAGATATATAAATTATAAACGCATGTATATTAAAAATTTTAATCTTTGTGGTTCCAAAGTAGATCACATATCATGTAAATCATAACTCTAGTTTTTCCAGTTAAGCTATTTGTAATATCCTTTACGCCAATTAGCTAGCCCTTAAGGGGCTGAATAAAATGAATTTTTCTCAAGCAGATTTCTATCTTTAGTTCAGCTGCTCAGAAATGTCAAAGTTGAGGCCCATGAGATTCTTCTTTGCTTTTGTTTGCATTGCAAGTTGTTCACACCACAAGGGCCAGGATGTGTGTTTTATTTTTGATGTATCTCAGTGGCTTGGAAGAGTGCTGAGTGCCCAGCAAATATGCATGCTCTGAATGTTTGCTGAGTGGCTTCTTGTGACACAAGCTATTAGTTAAGAGCTACATGTAGCAGAAAAGATGCAAAGGAAGAGATCACTTCTATATCAAGAAAACGAAATCTTACCAGGAAACCCATGGCCAATGATTTAAAACCCATAGCTCAATCCATTTGAGTTGCATTGGCCTGAGCGCAGGGCTACCCATAGAGAGGTTGGAACATAAAGTTTTAGCTTGGCACATTACTTCCATCCCCATAAAAATATTAGATTTTTTTTGTAAGTCAGAACAAAGAGGAAATGGCTATGAAGCAGCAATAAGGACAGTTTTTGCTGGACCTTCAGCACGTACACATAGACTTGTCTGTGCAAAACCCCGAGTCTGGAAGATGTGAGAGATTGTTAGACAGATAGATTGTAAGTGGTCAGGCCCCAGGGAAAGAAACCAGAGTAATTGCTTCTCATAAAACCGATCAGAATCAGCAGAGAAACAGCCTGAGCGTGAACTTGTGACTCCTTTCTGTGTGTGACTCAGATGTTTTATTTGAGCCCGAACTAATGAACCTGATGGGTCATGCAATTCCTAAAAACCAAAAAATGGACTTGGAGATCAACAACTGGTCTGAGCTGAGCTTCACAATGACCAGTACTGAATTGACAAGATAATGGATTGTTTACTTATTATTATTATTATTATTATTATTATTATTATTTTTGATAATGGATTGTTTAAATCAGACAATCTTTCCTTATGACTTTGTGGCCTTTGCCCTTATATTTCTTGCTCTTGTCTTGTCTTGGGTTGGTGAGACCATTTTCCCAGGGTTCCTATACCTCATGAACAGTCAGGACTGGTTACAGGCCTTGTGGGGCTCAGAAAAATGAAAATATGGGACTCTTGTTAAAAAGTCAGAATTTTAAGATGGTGACTGGAAATTTAAGTCAAGCATGGGGTGCTCTGAGCATGGGATCCCTGTGTGGTTGCTCAGGTCATGTGCCCATAAAGCTGGCTTGGTATATACCTTTATGTGATGAAGCACTCAATGTTTGGGCTAATTGTCTCTGAGTTGTTTTTTTGAGAGTTTATCTGAAGACCCAGGACAGGAACTTTCACTTTTGAATTCGATTTTCCCACTTCCCCTGGCAGTGAACTCAGACTAACACTCATGATGAATCAGAAATTATTTTGCCGAAATCGGTTTGGCTCAGTGGATAGAGTGTCAGCCTGTGGACTGAAATGTCCCAGGTTCGATTCTGGTCAAGGGCATGTACCTTGAATGTGGGCACATCGCCGGTAGGGAGTGTGCAGGAGGCAGCAGATCAATGTTTCTCTTTCATTGATGTTTCTAGCTTTCTATTCCTCTCTCTTCCTCTCTGTAAAAAAAATCAATAAAATATATATATAAAAAAAAGAAATTCTTATTTTTATTTTGTCAGAAGCAATTAGGAGTGACCACTACAAAGGAATTATTCTGGTTAAACATGGGGATTGAAATATGAGTTTATGCCAAAACCGGTTTGGCTCAGTGGATAGAGCGTTGGCTTGGGAACTGAAAGGTCCTGGGTTCGATTCCGGTCAAGGGCATGTACCTTGGTTGTGGGCACATCCCCAGTGGGGGGTGTGCAGGAGGCAGTTGATCGATTTTCCTCTCTCATCGATGTTTCTAACTCTCTATCCCTCTCCCTTCCTCTCTGTAAAAAATCAATAAAAATATATAAAAAAAGAAATATGAGTTTATAAGTGTTTCTTTTCATGACTACTAAAATGTCAGTAAAAGAAAAGGTATTAACACCTCAGAATAAAGAGAATTTTAAAGGAGAACAGAACAGTTGAAAGATTAAGAAACTTAATTCTTAGATGGACTAAGAGAATATTCTGTTAAGCAAAATAAGCCAGTCAGAGAAAGCTAAGTATCACATGATCTCACTCATATGTAGAATTTAATGAACAAAATAAACTTATGGACAAAATAGGTCCAGAGACAAAGAAGCCTGGAACAGACTGATGAATTTCAGAGGGAAGGCGGGGGTGGGTGTGTGCTGGTGGGAAGATTAACTGGGGAATTTATATGCATAACCCATGGACACAGACAATAGTGTGGTGAAGGCCTGGGAGGGGCGGGCATGGTGGAAGGGGTCTATGGGGCAAAAAACAAAGGGGACATCTGTAATACTTGAATAATAAAGATAAATTAAAAAAATATATTTTATTGTACAGAGAGGAAGGGAGAGAGATAGAGAGTTAGAAACATCGATGAGAGAGAGTCATCGATCAACTGCCTCTTGCACACTCCCTACTGGGAATATGCCCGCAACCAAGGTACATGCCCTTGACTGGAATCCAATCCGGGTCCCTTTAGTCCCCAAGCTGATGCTCTATCCATTGAGCCAAACCGGTTACAGCAAGATAAATTAAAAAAAAAAAAAAGTTAATTCTTAAGCCTTACAAAGGGGCAGGAAGAAGCTAACAAGACATAAATTGAGTCTCTCTGCAGAAGTCCCTAAAGACTCAGGAGCTGGTTTTTCTAGGGATAGGAGTGGGCTGGGACTAAAAATGGGGAGGCAATTGAAATGAAGAGCAGTTGCACCAGAAATTTCTTACCTTGCCCCAGTAAAAGATTGAGGGCCACTTTTCTCTCTGGAGTTGAACCACAGAGCTTTTGGATTTGGGGATACCAGGTACAGTTGAGGGCAGTAGTCAGGTATCAGATTGAAAAGGAGAATTAATGAAAGTCTATAAAAGGGTTCCCTAGCTGGTATGGCTCCCACAATGCTGGTGGCAATGCAGAGGAATCCTCCCTGGGGAGACTACCAACTAGAAGAAGAGAGCTACCCATATCCCCAACCTTCAAAGGCCAGTTCCTCTGTAAACTTCTCTGCTGATGCCTAGGAGCTAAGAAGCCTTGACCAAGCATGCCAAGCTGAGCCTCACTCTTAAATATGAATGGACAGCGAAGCTTTTTTTGGGAAAGACTGGAGAATGAAAAATAAGATCAAAGTCAACAAATAAAAAAGGAACTTGGAGGAAACAGAATACAGAGATTAGATATCAACTTCAAAACACTATAATTAATATTATATGAGAGATGAGTGAGGAATGTGAAATAGCCACTCCCAATCGCTTTTTATTTCCAGTCTTTGTTGAAATCATTCTTTTTGTAACATCATCACTTCCTGATATTATACACTGAATGGCCAGATTATTATGACCACCTGACGTTAGTAGGCAAATTAGCCGTACACTACATCGTATGGGATATGGAAGCTGAAGGCCTGTTCGAACACCTTTGCTGTCTGCAGTTACCAAGGTAAAATGTCTCCAATTCACACAGGAACATAAGGATTGGACAGTCGAGCATTGTAAAAAAGTCAAGTGGTCCAATGAATCATGTTTCCAGTTGCATCATGCAGATGGCAGAGTGAGAATTTCACGGAAACAGCATGAAAGCATACATGAATACAACCCTTCAAGCTAGTGGGGGCAGTGTTATGGTTTGGGGCATGTTTTCCTGGCATGATTTGGGCCCTTTAATTGGTGTGGAACAACATCTGAATAGCACAATATACCTAAGTATTGTTGCTGATCAAGTTTATCCTATCATGTTGATGGCATATTCCAATGGAGATGGCTTCTTCCAATAAGACAATGCACCATGCCATGATGCTCGTATTGTGCAGGAGTGGTTTCAAGAACATGAGGGAGACTTTATCTTGCTTAGGTGGCCCCCATAATCACCAGATCTCAATCCAATTGTGCATTTGTGGGACAAAGCTAAAAAAGCCATCAGGTAGCTGGTCCCACAACCATCAACTCTCACAGGACTGGACAGTGGTATTTATCAGGCATGGTGTCAGATTCCTCACCTCACCTTTAAACATCTCGTGGAGTTAATGCCAAGAAGAATCGCCGCAATATTAAAGGCAAAAGGTGGTCTAACGAAGTACTAGTGGGGTGGTCATAATAATCTGGCCACTCAGTGTATGGTATAGCTATTATCTCTGTTACTTCCAGTTGAATGTAAGCTCTATGAGATCAGGGACTCCATCTTTTTCATTTATCATGACTAGCACAAGGTAGATGCTCAGCAATATTATTAGTTGAATGGATAAAAACTCTATTCACAAACAAGAACAGGGTACTATAAAAGAGGAACAGTAAAGATCAGAAAGATATTGTAATAGTAATAGTGTGATAAGAAAATTTAAAAATTCAATAGGAGATTTGAAAAAGAAAACTGAGAAAATATCCTCAAAACTAAAAAACGGAAAAGAATAAAGTGGACAATAGCATTATATCTATAAAACAATGTACATACCTTAATTAAAAAACTTTATTGCTAAAAATACTTAAGAAAAGAACATGTTAAAGAAAACAGAAGAAAAATAGATCAGGCAAATTGTTTTAACATCTACCTAATAGAAATTCCAGAATAAAAGAACAGAAGAATCAGAGGGTAGACGATTGCCACAGAAATGATAAAGGACAATTTCCAGAGCTAAAAGATGTGTTTCCAGAATTGAGAAGTGCACAGATTATCTAGGAAAATAAATGACAACAGAATTGTCTTGCAGCACAATCAGAAAATATTAGACTGCAGGGAAAATGAGAAAATTCCATAAAGCTTCTAAGGGGGGAAAAAAAAGACCACAAACAACAAATGAGCACTAGAATGGCATTGGTTTTCTCAGTAGCACACCTGAAACCAGAAGACGGTGGAGCAATACTTTAAGAAGATTGAGTGATCTCCAATCTTGAACTCTATACTTAGATAAACTATTAAACAAATGTAATGATAAAATAAATAATTGCTCAGATATCTAAGGTCATAAAATATACCTCTTATGCATCTTGTCTCAGGAAGCTATAGAGAAAGTGGCAAACTTAGGAAATAAACCAAGGAAGAAAAAGATCTAGGATCTAGCAAACAGGGAATCCAAAGAGGAGAGAGGAGAAAGGAATTCCCATCCTGAGGGTGGTCCTGGGATGACAACTGAGCATCAGATCAGAAGGGCAACCCATCCAGAGAGGAATAGGAGTGAGCAGGGCCCCAGAAGATGTGTCTCTGAGAAATACTTTGAATGAATACCTTATTGGAGGTATTTGTATGGAGATGGGTTTTTAGTTCTGTTGGAAATAGTATGGGGATAGTTTGAGTATGGCTTAATGATAGGTCCCTAAAAAATGAAGCGAGTGAAAAACTAAGACAATTATTAATTCAGGAGAAACAAAATAGTTATATAATAAAGGGTATTGATATATCAAATGATTCAGCTATTAATTCTATTTTTTTAGTCATTAATGCAAGGACTGTATATCAGTTTAACAAAACAAAATCTGGATGTAAGTTTACTGAGAGAATGATATAGAAGGAATAAAAGGATATGTGTGTGGTGTGTGGGTTAAGAGAACAAAATTTTTGTTTTGAAGTAAAAAATGAACATCTTGACATAAAAAACTGTAAGCATGTGTTCTGGAAGTATGACGTTAGACACCATAAGAAACAAACGAGAGAGTTGAAAACAATTGCTTCAGGGCGTGGAGCCTGGGCACAGGGAGGAGTGAAACAGGGAAGCTTTTTCTTGTCCTGAGCCTTGTGTTATCGTTTGATTTTTTTAAACTGCACAATAAAATCCTTTGATAATAATAAAAAAAATCATTAAATAAAAAGCAATACTATTGAGGGACTGGCCTTCCCTACCAACTCATCCTTAACTGTTTGGACTCATGGCCTGGTGTTAACAGTGAGGGCTTGGAGACAGCTCATCAATGGGGCTTAGTCATGCGGATGCGGTATCTTCTTTGAAGTCATCACGAGCTTATCACGCTCTCTTACTCTCTGTGGGAAAAGAAGGTCTGGGAACCAAGAGATGATGGCAAAGGGCACCGATTCTCTCACTCATTTAACGATGAACATGTAAATAGCACATGAACATTTGGCTAATTTTCCTTTTGAGCTTACGTCCCCTTCACCTATTGCCTCACTTTTTTTCTGCATCGGTTTACAGACTCATTTTTCTAAGTGGTTGTCCATACTCATTATCTTCAATTCTTCACCCATTCTCTCTGAACCTATTCCAGTAAGCTTTGACTCTACTCTTCAGATCTTAACATATTGGCAGCATTTGATAGTTGGATCCCCTGAGACACTCTCACCACTTGGCATCCGCATAACAGGTTCTCCTGGTTTTCTTCCTACTGTGGGTTGCTCCTTCTCTGTCTCTTTTGCGTGTCCTCATCTACCAACCTCATCATGCACAGGTGCCCGGGGCACAGTTCTTGGATGGCTTCTCTTTCTACACTCACTCCCTAGGCATGCTCAGGAAGTCGCTTTAACAAAGCTCTGTAAACTGAAGACTTCCAGGTATTATATCTCCAGCCCAGAGCTTTCCGCTGGACTTCAGACTCACTGACCCAGTTCCCCTTTTAATCTCTCCACCTGGATTTGTCTATAAGGACATTTTTATTAGGTCCAAAACCAAACTCTCGTCTTCCCCCTGCAGCAAGCATGCTCTTCTCACAGCTTTGATCACATGTTAACCCTGTGATTAACCTTGGTATTCTCCTCTCTTTTCTTTCCCTTGAACCTCACATCCCATCAACCAAAACTTCTTATTGTCTGTACTTTTCAAGTGTATCCAGCTGCTGACCACTTCTCGTCACCTCTACTGCTACGCCTCTGGTCAAAGCCACTGTGATTGTTTATTTGAGTTACTGCATAGCTTCTTACTTGATCTTCCTGCTTCTGCCTTTGCCTCTTTGGAGTCTATAAAAAAAAAATAAAATTAAGAGCTAGAACAATCCTTTAAAAACTCCAGTCTCTGCTCCCTCTACTCACACCTCTTCCCTGGCTTCCCATGTGACTCTCCTTCCAGGAATGCCATTTCCCTTACATTTTTAAACAATTTACTTTAAAAAAATTTTGAATTGTTGAGCTTAAATTAATAAAGTACCGTGACATTAGCTTCCTGGTGAGGTGTATCACTATTCAATATAGATGATATTGGATGCTTTTATGGGGCTTTAAGTTCTTTCTTATTGAATGAATATTGCCACACATGCTTCCCTTTTAAATATTTTTTCCTATCTGTTACTATTTAGCTATGCTGCAATAAAATATAGATTCCAAATACCTATCTTAACACAACATTTATTTATTGCTCGTCTTAGGTATCCAGAGCCAGTGGGCAAGGGGGACTCAAGTTAAGTGATGGTTCTGGTTCCACGTCAGAAGAGGAGAGAAGCTGCGGGTCCAGTAGGGGCTCTCCACTGCTTAGCCTGGACATGACAGACATCTCTTTTCCTCACCTTTTATTGACCAGACCAGTCTTACATGTGCCCAGGAAGGAAAAAGAGAAATGGGATTCGGTGAACAAAAATTATGGTCTTTGCCTCAATCACTTTTTAGGATACATGTGTCTGAATGTCAAAGGGAGTATGTGTACCATGATGAAATTGTAACTTTATTTTGGTAATAACATACATGATATTCTTTATAAAATACTGCTTATGTAATCCCCAAAGTCAGCTCTCTTGCCTTTGCTTCTGAGCTTGGTTGCGTGGAGTCTCCATTTTGTCCCAAGGCCACTCTACTGCAGAGCCACTCAGCAACTCTTTTCCATTCTTTCAACCTTTACAACAGCTTTGAGTCCTAATTATCCTCATTTTAGAGATTGGGAAATGTAGGCCAGAGAGGTTCTGTGCCTTATCTGCGGTCACACAGCAAGTAAGTGGCTGAACCAGGATGCCAGTGTGAAGGTCCTGATTCCTGGCTTGGTTTTAGAACTTACTCTGAATTGGGGGATAGGCTATCAGAGATGAAGGCTCTTCTTCCCTTCTAGCCCCATAGCTCTTTGCTGCCCTCTCTTGACTTCCTCAATGATGATCTAGTGAGAAGTGGCTGCTGCAATGAACATTTTGGTTTTGACAGTCTCTTAAGTGACAACCTGTGTTTTCTCTTCTGGTTATTTTACCTCGATCCCCTCTGTTCTCCAGGTGCTGAGTACATATGGATTAGTAAATATTCTTATTGATTAATGTTTAAGACCAGTGACTCTGATGTGGGTGTTAGAGTGCCTTAATGAGTTTCCACTACATGCTGATCACTGTACATACATAATCCCATAGACTCCTCACAGCCAGTCCATAGGGACTATTATTAAGTCTCTATTACAAATAAGAAAACTGAAGTGCAGAGGGGATGTATTAATCTGCTCCTGGTTATCCATTTGTTAGCATTTATTCTACATATTGTTAAAGTCCACTTATTATCTGCTGGATACTGTGGTAGGTAATGAGATAATATTAATTTAGGTCTCTGAATTAGTTAGTCAGAATTGTATTAATCAAATTGACAAAAAGTGTATCTGGGGTTTAAACCCAGCTTATTCTGATTTTAATGATTTTTCTTTTAAAAAAATTAAAAAAAATATTTTATTGAGTTTTTACAGAGAGGAAGAGAGAGGGATAGAAAGCTAGAAACATCAATGAGAGAGAAACATTGACCAGCTGC
This sequence comes from Pipistrellus kuhlii, assembly GCF_014108245.1. Taxonomy (NCBI): domain Eukaryota; kingdom Metazoa; phylum Chordata; class Mammalia; order Chiroptera; family Vespertilionidae; genus Pipistrellus; species Pipistrellus kuhlii. The sequence continues at coordinate 11,789,522 of NW_023425595.1, forward strand.
CTCTTGCACCCCCCCACTGGGGGAATGCCCGCAACCAACGTACATGCCCTTGACCAGAATCGAACCTGGGACCTTTCAGTCCACAGGCCGATGCTCTATCACTGAGCCAAATCGGTTTTGGCATGATTTTTCTTTTTATAAAACGAAACCATCATGTCTGTGTTCTTTCAAGAATTATTCCTATTGCTTTCTTCATGATGTTTTTTCTGAGTCTTCCTTTCTCCCTCCTATATCAGACATAAAAGCATACTTTAAGTCCATGGAGTTTCTAGGGTTACAGAAGCACAGGTAGTGCTCTCTCTGCCCTTTGATCCTGGGATTGAAGGTTCTAGATGGCTTCTTCTAGGGAGGGCTAATCTATGTCACTTGTGAGTCACTGTCTCTCTTGGCTTGAGCTCCATAACAGACATTGCTAATCAACAGCAACATCCTTTTTAAGACTCAGCCTGGGAATTCTTCTCTTTGATTCCCCGCTGGTCTATCTTGAGTTTCTGTAAGACTATATTGAAGGTTCTGTAAGGCTCTGCTCTAATACATAAGGCAATATGGGATTGTGGATGGGAAAGTCTGGTTGCATGTTGGTGGGGAAAGCCTGTGGTAAGCATGAATCTTAGATGAACGAAATAAGTCTCTCTGGCCACAGTGGTTGACCTGACTCCTTTGGAGTCAGTGAGGTGCCATCTCATGACAGACTGTTGGAGAGGTGTACTCTCTTTTCCACTGGACTTATACATATGAGGATATAAGTCTGTCACCAAGTGGAGAGGATTTGTTGAGAACAAAGTTAAAATAGAGGACAAAACAGAAGGATGGAAAAGTTGACCTTAAAAATTTTCTTTAAATCTCTGGGACTCTTTTTAAAATTATTATTAAATAGTTTTTTTTTGTTTTTGTTTTTTTAATTGATTTTCAGAGGGAAGGCAGGGGTGGTGGACTGGGTGGCGAGTGATTAATCGGGGAACTTATATGCACATATGAATAGCCCATGGACACAGACAATAGAGTGGTGAAGGCCTGGGAGGGGTGGGTGTGGGGAAGAAGGGGTCATTGGGAAAAACAAACAAACAAACAAACAAACAAACGAGACAGATGTAATACTTTCAACAATAACAATAAATTAAAAAAATAAAAATTGATTTTAGTGTGAGAGGGAGAGAAATAGAGAGATAGAAACATCAATGAGAGAGAAACATTAACATTAATAAGTTGCCTCCTGCATGCCCCCTTCTGAGGATGAAGCCTGAAACCCAGGCAGATGCCCTGACCTGGAATTGAGCTGGTGGCCTCCTGGTGCATGGGTTGACACTCAGCGACTGAGCAATACTGGCAGGGCTACAGCCCTAGGACTCTTCATATACAAGCTAATAAACTGAAATTCTTGATTAAGCTTTTTGTTATTCGCAATCAACATATGCCTAATAGGCAAGGTTTGATTTTATCAATAAAGAATTTGAGAACCAGAGAGGAGGTAGTGGTATCCCGATGCCACATGTGTGGAAAGCAGATTCATCTACTCCTCCACTCATCGCTAATGAACCTTGGAATTAGAAACCAGCTACCTTCTGAGTACATGGAGGTTACATAGCCTTGTAATCCAGTTTATATTTGATTCTCTTCATAATTAGTTTTAAGGGCTGTTCCTGTTGTCATATTTTCCTTGCCTAGTACTTTTAGGAATGTCTGAAATTCAGGTAAGAATTCTTACTATACAATTGAATCAATGTGTTTATTTGACAGAGAGCATTGTAACACACAAACACACCATTTCATTGATGATGCTTTACTCATGTGTGAGGTCCTGTGGGGTGGGCTTCCTGATGATGCAGACTTCACTGTTTCCCTGCTTAATAAGATGTCCTTGAATGCTCCTACTTAAATCCTCCACATGGCCAATGTTGGACACATGTCTGATTCTCCTTTGTGCATTCAGTTGTATGAATCTTGGAGGCTGACAGAATATATCCTCTGCTGACTTGCTACCCCTCTGTATCCACAATATAAATTCATCCCACAAGTGTGTTCATTGGGATTTACTACACTGATCCCTGTCTGAGCACCTTTAGCCTATCCCACAGTTACTAAATGCTCACTCTGACCTAGGCAGAAAGCAATGGTCAACACAGATAAATCCCAACCCTCAGAGAATGTACAATACATTCCAGAGGGTCTAGGAATGTGTTGTCTTCCCGGTAGCTACTCTGGATTTACAAAGCCTGTGGATTTAAGCTAACAGTTCCTTGTTTATTGTGTACAGGGTAAAGGTTACTGGCAGGGAGGAAAACTTCATTTTATTGGTGATAATCATCTTTCTGTGATTTTAATCCTTTGCCCTGTTGGCTGGACAGTCACTTCCTGTTCCCTTTTGTTTCTCTCTTCCTGTTGATTCTCAAAAGAACCTCTATACCCACTGGATCCTCTGGTTCCTTTGGAATGTATTAATATTATAATGCCAGGTGCATCCTAACAGACTTAAGACGTGCTAGATAGCGTACTAAGCGTCCTACACAAACCACTCGTTTAATCCCACAGCCGGGTGGATGCTACAATAGTGCATTTTAGGAAGAAATCGATCTAAAATGAGTTAACTTCAAATCTTTATTTCTATTCCACTCAATTTTACTCTATTATTGTTTGAATTTTGAATATTAAGAATATGTTCAGTTAATATTTAATTTGATTGCCTCTTGTACTCCTAGTGCTATGGTAATGTGCAAGAGATGGAGAGAAAATTCAGCCTGGCTAAGGCAGCATTCAGTACCACAGCTGACCTGACCCAGCTACTTTGGGCATCAGAATTCTAACCACAATTGAGATTTACACGGTCCAACTATCTAACTTTAAAGACTTACTGAAAGCCAGGTCAAGGTGGAGTACATGCTTAAAGAATCCCTTCTGCTCCACACAGTGCTATATAAAAAAAAAAAAAAAAAAAAAAAAAAAGAAAAGGAAGAAGAAGAAGAAGAAGAAGAAGAAGAAGAAGAAGAAGAAGAAGAAGAAGAAGAAGAAGAAGGAGAAGGAGAAGAAGAAGAAGGGATAGTCAGGCTTACATACAAGACAAGCATTTTTGAAGCTTCAAGCTGGCATAGGGATACACACAGTGATCAGGGCTGAAAGGGTGGTTGGACTTGCTGGGTTTGGAAGGCGAGGCAGTCATTGGCGATAAGTGAATCAAAAGTATTTCCTGTGAGGTGAGAACGCAGAGGCAGGCTCACTGACTGAAGCCCTGGGCGAGGGTGGTATTCATTTCTCATACCCCACCCTCATGAGAGGAGGCTAGAAATAAAGCTGGATGGGAGCCATGGCTCCTATCCAGCTCCAGGCTTGCAGACAAGGATGAGACATCACCTTGTGACCAAGAGCTGAGTCAAGCTTCCCCTTGACCAAGCCTGAATCTGCTGCAGCCCAGTGGTTCTGAGGGACGGCCACTCTAAGTAAGGTCCTTGCTAGACCTGGATCTGAATTGGGGACCCCAAAGCTTCTCTGCAGGAAAGTTGAATATAAAGGCAAAGTAGAGGGGAGAAGAGAAAAGGAAAATCAAAAAACAAAAACCCAACCACATCATATTCCAAAATGAGACTTAAGCCAAATAAAGAAACTGATGAGTAAAAGGGAATACTAAGAAAAACCAGCCACTAAACCAACAATCAGAGCATGGATTCACTTCAGATGAAAGTGATTTTATAGAATGATCAGGCAAGGCTTTAAAGTAAATACATTGATTATTTCATAAAAGTAAATGAAATAAAAACTTTCATTACAATAATAAAAATTATGAGAAAAAGCCCAAGAACAAGAATGAGGAGATAAGGAAAAAGGACCAATTGGAATATTTGAACATAAAAGAATTTGAGTCATTGGAATAAAAAAATGTGGGGCTTTAAGTTATAATGGCTCCTTGGCCATGTTTACCTGTGTTTTTTTTCCTTAATATGCATTTTATTGATTTTTTTTTAACAGAGAGAAATAGAGAGTTAGAAATATCGATGAGAGAGAATCATTGATCAGCTGCCTCTTGCACACCCTCTACTGGGGATGTGCCCACAACCAAGGCACATGCCCTTGACCAGAATTGAACCTGGGACCTTTCAGACTGCAAGCCGAAGCTCTATCCACTGAGCCAAACAAGTCAGGGGTATGTTTACTCTTTTAAAGCACAGTAAAGAGATTAAAGAAAGAAAAACAAAACAAAACAAAAAAAAAAACCCAAAAACCCAAACCAACAAGAATGGGGAATATAGGTGAAGAGACAATGCTATAGTATTTTGGAATCTGGAAAGGAGATGAATAAGTAATAACTGATTAGCAAACCTGAGAAAGTTAGATCTCTATGCCATTATGGCCTGAGAAAGCTGAAAAATTAAATAAACCCAGCTTATGCTGAGAACACTCTAATTCTCAGAAATGAGTAAATCCAGAAACCTGTGACCTGGAGCAAAAGTAGGGATTAGAACAAAAGAACTGGGTGAAAGCTGTTTGAGAAACACTTGTACCTCTCTAGATCTTCTTTCCTACTCACAGTGCTAGACACTGTCCCTCTCTCATCCCAAGAATGTTTTAAAGGCTTATCCCTGAAAATGATAAAACAAATGTGTATGGACAGGAGTACATCAGGCACAGCTAAGGGTAGGGCTACCACATTATAGGAGGAGTATTAAGTAACCATATGCATATAGAGTGCTGAATGGTGAGGTACCCAGGCTCTTTCCTCTTGGCTTTCAGAATGCTGGTGGCCCAAACACTACCCTCCAGAAGGAGTTGGAAGTTTCTTCTGTGAGGAATAGAATTTATCAAAGGGCGAGGTCCTAAAGATAAAGACATTGGGGATTCCCCAAGGAATGGCTTACTTAGATCACCATAGAGGAAAGCTCCTCACTGACAAGTCACATCCGTCTTCTCAGAATGTCCAAACTGTCTTTAAATCCCTTTTAATCTTGAAGAGAAAAATTTAAATTACCAGAAAAGTACGGAAAGCCTTCAATGAGAAACATAGAAAGCACAATGAAGAGACATAAAAAAGCAACTTGAAGGAAGCAGAGACTATATAGGGGAATAGAAAAGAAGACAAAATAAGAAAAGAAAAAAAAGCAAACAATATTGTTAGCAAGATAAAAAAACTATTGTATCTATAAAACAATTTTTAAAAATTCACATAAATATTTTTAAAAGAACATTTGGAAATTAAACACATGATGGCAGAAATGAAAAAACAAACAAACAAATACAACCCTCAATGAAAGTACTGGAAGGTAAAGTTAAGGGATTTGCCTTAAAACTAGAACATAAATATATAAAGAGAAAAATAAAAATAAGAGAAGAAAAAAAATTTGGAGGACCAGTCCAGGAAATTTAGCATATAAATAACATGAGTTCAAGAAAAAGAGACCAGAAAAATGAAAAAAAAAAAAAAAAAAAAAAAAAAAAGAGGTAATTCAAGAAAATGTTTCAGATTGAAGGACATGGATTTGGGCAGTAAAAGGACTCACCAAATGTCCAGTAGACCAAATAAAGAGGCAGAAATAGGAGGGTAATTCTCATCGATTACGTTTGTGTAAACTTTGGATTTGAATCATATAATTGTATTACTTATAAAAAAACATAAAAAACCCCACACACAATGAATTGAATGAACTCTGGGCCAGAGGGACAGAAAGAATTAGAGAAATAAAAAATAGAATATAGAAAGTCTCTCAGAATGAAGTTCAGAAAGCATGGTAAAAAGAGTTATATATAGAGGAATGACAGACTGATGGCAAACCTCATTAATAACAATAGGCATTGGAAGATAATGGAGTGAAAACTTTAAACTATCAACCTAGAATTTTACAACCAGCTAAAATTTATTCAAGAGGGAGTATTATATAAAAACACTTTTACTGGTAGACATACAAATACCAAATATATTACTACACACAGATCCTTACTAAAATACTATTAAGATTGGTTTCTGAAATAGAAAAATAAAAACAGATAGATGTGAAATACAAGAAGCAGACTTCCTCTAAATAGCTCTTCTTCCCATCTACTTGTAAACCAAATGAGTGAGTGTAGTGAACACAGAGATTGATAAAATGTGTTGAAATTTTAAATTAATGGTTAGAGTTTAAAAATTATAATTTTGTTTTATAAAACAATAATAAGGTGGGGGAGCACATTAAGGATTTATTGAAGTTGAGAGAAATTAAATAATTATAGACCTTATCAGAAAATTTGTAGTTAAAAAACTCAGGGGGTGGGGGAGATCAAGAGGGAAAAAAAGGAGACATATGTACTACTGTTTTTAATCCTTCAAACAATAAATAAAAAAAAATTTAGAGTAGCCATTAGGATAAGATATATGGCTTCCAAATAGAAGAAACTAAATATTATCAAACAAAAGAAGATAGGTTGTGTGTGGGGAACCACAAAGGAGGACAAACAGAAAATATAAAATAAATGAATAAAATTAAATTCAAACTACTAAATTATGATAGCCAAGATATAGAAGCAACCCAAGTGCCCATCAGTGGATGAGTGGATAAAAAAGCCGTGGAACATTTACACAATGCAATGCTACTCAGCCATAAAAAAAGAAGGAAATCTTACTTTTTGCCACAGCATGGTTGGATCTAGAGGGTATTATGCTAAGTGAAATAAATCAGATAGAGAAAGATAAGTACCATATGATTTCACTTTTATGTGGAATCTGATGAACAAAATAAAAAGAAAATAGAAACAGACTCATAGATACAAAGAACAGACTGACAGCTGCCAGAGGGGAGGGGGTTGAGGGACTGGGTGAAAAAGTGAAGGGATTAAGCAATACAATTGCTGTTACAGAACAGTCACAGAGATTTAGATGAAAGCATAGGGTATATAGTCAATAATATCGAGATAAATAGGTATAGGGCCAGGTGGGTACTTTAAGCAGCAGGGGCACCACTCTGAAAAGCACATGATTTTCTGACAACTTTGCTGTGCATCTGAAATTAATACAGAATAATATTGAATGTAAACTATAATTGAAACATAAGCAATAAATACTTAAAAGATCAAAAAGAAAGATTAAAAAGGCTGCTCTATGTCAATGGAAAAACCATTTCATTTCCGAACCAATTTGACCCAATAGTACAAAGCAAAAAACCCTCTTCTGCATAAATTAAAAGCAACTAGGAAGGCCACCATGCCAGCAGGCCACGAGCACTCACGAAGAAACTAGAACCTGAAGGGCCAAGGAAACACAGGCAGACCTGAAATCTCTGCGCTCAAGCCTGGCCCTCTCCTCTCATCTTCCTGCCATTTTCTTTCTCTTCCGCCTGGAATACTCTGCCTTTACCATGTAAACTCATCCAGCCTTGCTGGTGCCTTAATTTTTGTCACCCTATCTGTTGTCCCAGTTTGACACACAGAAGTCCAGAATTGAGCGATTTGAAGGTGGAATTCTCCTCTGCGAGTGATGGTAATGAAAGAGGCTTTGAATGATCATATTCCTTTTATTTTCCTCCTGCCCGAGGAATCAAATATCCCAGCCCCGAAACTGGGACACATAGAGGAGGATCTGTGACAAATGAGGAGAAACATGGACGAGACTGAAACGCTGAGGGCCTTTGCCACTTCCCTGAAAGGGATTTGAAATCACCTCTTGTACTTGTGATTTTTTTTATATCATTACGGAATTGTAGGTATTTCTCATTTCACAAAAGAGGCTCAGTTTCCTTCAAATGATTTTTTCCCCAGCCTTAAAACATCCAGAAGCAAAGTCTGACCTGGTATTTTTGCAGGTATTCTTTTTCAATGCATTTTTTTTTTTATCATGAAATAATTCAACCCCCAAGAAGGGATATAACACAATGATAACTTTATACCCACTTCCCAGCTTGATCAAATATTAACCCTTGGCAATTGTTATGGACCGAATGTTTGTGTCTCCCCCAAATTCATATGTTAAATCCTAGTGCCCAATGGGATGGTATGAGGAGGTGGGGCCTTTGGGAGGCGATTTAGTCTTTAGATTCCACATGAAAGTAAAATCATATGGTACTTACCTGTCTGACTTATTTCACTTAGCCTAATACCCTCTAGATCCATCTATGCTGTGGCAAAAGGTAAGATTTCCTTCATTATGGCCAAGTAGTATTCCACTGTGTAAATACACTACAGCTTTTTTTTTTTTTTTTTAAACTTAGCCCTTTAAAAAATATATTTTTACTGATTTCAGAGAGGAAGGGAGAGGAAGAGGAAGAGAGAGGGGGGATGGGAGAGGAAGATGCAGAGGGAGAGAGAAAGAAACATCAATGAGAGAATCATTAATCAGCTGCCTCATGCATGCCCCACACTAGGGATTGAGCCTGCAGCCTGCCCATGTGCCCTGACCAGGAATTGAACCGTGATTTCCTGGTTCATAGGTCGATGCTCAACCACTGAACAACCAGGTGGGCTGCACTACAGCTTTTTTATCCACTCACCTGGGTTGCTTGCATGTCTTGGCTAATATAAACAATGTAGAGAAACCTGAAGTTTCATAGTAAAATCATCTCACATTCACTGTTAGGTGAGTGAACCCTTCATCTTTGTTACCTCATTTATCTCTAAACACACAGGTAGATTATTTTCCCAACTTCAGAGGGGAGAAAAGGGGCTTAGAGGGGTTGACTTGGCCATGGTAGCACATCCATGAAGAGGCTTAGGTGGACTCAGGTCCATGTCTGTGATGGTTTATATTGAGCTACACTGCGCTAGCCTCTGTGGGATCCAGTAACATATGACAATGGCTCTGTCATCAAGGAGCTTTATTGTTTAGTTGGAAAGATAAGACATCTGCAACTGAAAGGTCATGTGAAATCAGGGAACATATGCTTTGTGTTTAGAATATGTTAAAGGACCAGTCACCTTGTGCCCTGATAGTTTTGGCTTGGCTGCTTCCTACAATCAAATAGAGTAAATAATCACAACCTTGGTCTTCCTTTGCTGTATAGTGAAATGATGTCATATTTCCTTTTGGGGAAAAAGATTGCTCAGCCTGTAGACAATCCTCAAATACTCTGAGGGAAGTTCTTTGGAATGAAGGCAATTGGGTATAGTTATATTCTGGATAAAAATGATCCTTAGTCACAGCCTTAGTCACAGCCTCTGAGCTCCTTCAGGATTGAGGTTGGGCATTTCGCACCGGTACAGCACATAACCTGGCCCAGAGTGACGACTCAGTAATGTCTGTTGTTAACATTGTAGATTTTCTCCACCTGGGGATAAACAGAGATTGGTGGTGGTGGGGATATCTAACTCATCCTAATAGAGGAAAAACTCATTGCATTCTTGATAAATCTGTAACTCTCGAAATTTCATTTCACCCTATTCCAGAGTTAGAGCCAGAGACCTTGGCAAAGAGTCTAGCTGGCATGTGACCTTCTTTGGTTTGCTCCTCATCCTCCACTGGTACTTGTCCAATTAGTCTACAAACTTGGGATATCCATGTAGCTTCTTCACATCCTCTGGGAAAGAAATTTTCCATGATTTATTATTGTCTTTCCTTAGTTGTCTGAGTGCTTCAAACCTCCATTGAGACCTGATCCCATGGGCCACCCCTGGGGTGTTAGAGGCACATAGACAGGTATGAGTCATTTTATAGTCAGTGACAAACCCAGTTGCCTCCCTTTCCAGTTCAGCTGATGATGGATCTTTGCCCTGTTCCTTTGGTTCAGGAAAGCTGTGATCCTTGAAGTTGGGGCCCTTGTTTCACAATGAGACCCAGGTACTGAGAATGTTGGGTTTTTGTGTTCCACCCAGAGAAGAAGAAACAAAGAAATAGTACGAGACAGGTGAGTGGCTCTTCTAGAAACCCTTGAGCACCTGGATATGGGCTCTTTAGCTTTTGGTTTACAGCAATTCTGGAAACTAACAGGCATATATCCAAAGAGCAATCAGAAGGTGGTGTATGGAAATAATGTCATCAATCAAAGATAAACCAAACCTAGAGTAAAGGTTTCTGACTTCAGATTCACCTGATCTTTTCTTCACAGTTCTGCAATTTTATTTTATTTTTATTCTTTCAAAAGCTCTTTTACAGAGTCACTGTGGTTTTAAATATCAACCCATTTTCAAGTGAGAAAACAGAGGCACACAGAATCCAACTGATTTGCCTAAGCTTGCATATTATAGGGGGTTTGCCAAGGATGTTTGGGGGTCTTTGTTCCTCATTGTCTCTGTCCACCTCAAATAAACCTAAAATCTAAACAAAATTAATGTGCTTATTATTTCAAGTGCAGCTCCAAGGCCATCCCCAGGGCCCCACTGATACTACCATCCCCTGGGCCTTTCCATTATTGAAATTCTGCAGTAATAGCATAGTCCATAGCAATAGAGGCAAGGTAATAAGAAGGTCTTCCCAGAGTGTCCCTTTAACATTTCAAAAGGCCTGCCTACTCACTATCGCATTGATTCCCATAATGTCCTGGGAACATTGTTCAGCAGTTAGTATTCCTATTTGGACATTAGGAGCCAGAAGCTCAGGGAGTTTGATTCTCTCCTTGATTATTTTTGCTGTAGTGAACTCTTCAGTGTGTCTGGAGATGGGGCCTCTGCTGCATGTATGACTGCAGAGACCTCAATTTCTTTTCTTATGTTCCAATTTCCCATTTGTTTTCTTCATGAAGAGACCATCTGGGAGCAGCTTTGAGGAGCAGGTCATGCCTGCTCATTCTGGAAGCTGCTGGAATAATGAGAGAAGCACTCAGTTAATTTGGTTTGAGCAATGCCAGCACCCCAGGGAGGTGGTGTGGTGGAAAGATGGTAAGTTGTGGGGTCAGGCTGGGCTGTATTCTTGTCTGGACCTACCATCTACCAGCTGCCACTTACCAGCTGGTTGAAGCAAGGTTCATAGGAGCCCCACATGCTAGGTCCCTTTCTCCTGACTATAATTCTTGGCAACTGGAGAAATATGGGGCTTGGTGGAGCAGACTTTGAAAAGAGCATATTTTTCTAGAAAATTTAAATTCAGTAGCTAAGAAAAAGAAATTATATGTAAAAATCAATTCAACTGGTCCCCCAACACAAGACCAAATGAAAGTGGATGCCTGCAGTGTTGGAGCTGATTGGCAGGATAGTCCTAAGGACTTCAACACTCAAATTGGATAGCTCGTCCTTAAGTATTAGTAGGCTTCCTTCCTTTCCTTTTTCCTTGAAACAGGTAATTGGAAGTGGAAAGAAAACAACACTTTGGGCCAGCATGATGCTTGGAGCAAGTGCTCATTCTTTTATGATGACATCAGTATGTTTACTGCATATAAACTACAACCCAGTGACTCTTTATGCCACTGGCAATACAGTGATGAGTAAACAGAGAGGTACTATTTTCAAGAACCTTAGGGGTGTACGTGTATGTGTTTGTGTGATATTATAGACAAATACTAGTAAATACCTGACTGATGACAATGAGGCTGTGACAAAAATATCAAGCTGAGGAAGGGGGTCAGAGAGTTGTGTTTTCAGATGGGTGGTCAGAAAGGGCCTCTCCGTTGAGATAGCCTCAGGCAGAGAATTGGAGGAAGTGCTGGAGGAAGCCACACAGAAAGCAAAGGGAACAATAAGAGCAAAGGCCCCAAATTTTCACTTAATGCTGTTCCCTTCCATCTTTAGATGAGCCTTGCAAATGTATGGACTATGCTTTCCATTTGAGGATGACAATACCGACACTATTTAAGTGACTTTCCCAAAATATAGCTGGAACCTGATGGATCCAGGCTCAAACTTCACTCCTCTAATTCTAGGGAGCGTGCTGTGACCTCAGAGGGTTGTCTGTGCACCTGGAAGTGAGTTATGCTATTGCTGTCACGTTGCAGTGAACAGGGAGGTGGCTACAGTGAGTGAGAGCGAAGAGGAAGCTGAGAGCAGCACCCAGGGCATCTTGCGGCCTCTTCCACCCGTCTCATGGCGCCCATCCTCCATTATCTGCTCACCTGGATCTGGTGCTTGTTTTTGGAAATCATTGTCCAGATCTTAGTAAGTTCATTTTTTCAATTCTTTTCACGTTTGGGGACAAGTCTCCCAGAGGCCAGGTGGAGAGAGAACTGAACCGGGGAGAAAGCCAGCTTCTCACCAGGCCCGTCATGTGTCTGCACAAGCACGTCACCACAGAAGCCAAGTTTTAATTTCCCTGCATGGGTCCCAAACTGTTTTTCCATATTTGTTAGGGAAAACCTTAACCCAGAGAGCTTCATTCTGAGGACACCAAATTAGGCCAAGTTCCTGTTTGTCTCTCTCCTCATTCAGTGATTGTGCCCTATGACCCACTCCAGTTGGCAGCTTGCTTCCTAGGTGTCACTTGGTTGATAAATTCTTTCAGCCTCAGGGAGGAAGCTCATGTGTTTAATAGGCCTGGGAGCTTCACGGTGCCCCTGCAGGTCGCTGGAATCTGTGGCAGATTCCACCAATGGGTATCCAAGACACAGACACATTAACCTCACAGGAGAGCTGGCAGCCAGGGCTGCAGGTGTGTCATTCAGAGACATGAAATGACAGAGGGAGAGGTATCCCTGTGGGGGAAGCTCAGGGTTTTCTGTTTGAATCCCAACTCTGCCACTCACTAGTTCTTTGATCGGATGCGAATTTTTTTCTTTCTCTGAGCTTCAGTGTTTTGTGCATGAAACCCAGCAGCAGTGAAGGATAGGCCATAGGACCAAAGTATGGTTGTGAGGATTAAACCAGATAATCTAAGCCCAGCAGAATCTGGCCATGGGAGGGGCTCAATAAAAAACCCCTCTTCTCTCTTTTTTTTTTGGAGGGAAGCTCATCTGCTTACCACACGTGATCTGAGAGCTCATGTGTGAGGCTGAGTTCATCCTGAAACTCTTGTCCAAAAAGCTCTCCTCATTTTAACTCATGGCTGTTGACTTAAAGGTTCCCTCAGAAATTCATTCCATTGGATTAGGCGTTGCCTTCAATGCAGATCTTTTCTTTGCATTTTGGTTGGGAGGCAGTGGACCTGGGGCTGGAAGGCTCCAGGTAATCTAACGCCTGACTGGTTTTAACCACTCTGCGTTCCTGCCTCTAGTGGACTCACAATCTCTTCTCATGGATTTATCTTCCACACCTCTCTCCCCTGGTTTGCTGGGAGCACCTCATTCCCTTGCTAAACTTGGTTTTGTTGGTTAAAGGTTGCCTTCTTCACTATCCCACACACTGTGATCTGATTGGGAAATTGTTTTTCTTTTTCCTAAAATTAAAAATGCCAAACCCTAGCAAGTTTGGTTCTGTGGATAGAGAGTCAGCCTGCAGACTGAAGGGTCCTGGGTTTGATTCCAGTCAAGGGCATGCACCTCAGTTGTAGGCTCGGTCATACTCGGGAGGCAACCAATTGGTTTGTCTCTCTCACCTCAATGTTTCTCTCTCTGTATCTCTCCCCCGCCCTTCTACTCTGTCTAAAAATCAATGGGAAAAATATCCTCAGGTGAGGATTAAAATAAATAAAAAATAAAACAAAAAAAAATTAAAAATGTCAAGACTGAAATTTGAATTCAGGTTTGTTAGGCTCTAATAATTTTTACGGTTTCCCTAAAAATTATTAAGAAAGGTTCCCTCTGGCTTCAATGTTCCATGATTTCATGGCAATGAAAGCATGAAGATACACAAAGTCAGAAATGAATAACGTCAAAGACTTCAGATTTCTGTACCTGTCTCTACCAGGCCTAAGTCCAGGCCCCCACATAGCCTCAGTGGATGGTCTATGAACACTGGCTTCCTGGCCAAATAATTGCATTGCAGCTCCAAATGCTTCATGGTTCTGGTGGCTCTAGGAAATTTCAGAGCACAATTGCTGCACATCCGCCCGCCCCCCCCACCCCCTCCTTAGCAATTTGGCTTACAATGTTGTAGCCTAGGAACAATGCTCACTCTATGGAGGTGCCCTTCCTCACAGAGACACTCACTATTGCAGAAGCCTGACTTTGTATTATAGACAGTAAATTTTCATAATAAAGTTTTCTGAAATGTTTATTCTTCTTCATGGTCATTAAAAGCATGAGATTCAGAATCAAACACATCTGGGATCAAACCCTGGCTCTGCAACTGACTAGCTAGGCTGCTTCATCCATGTATTGCTATTATTACTCCTAAATATTTTTAAAAATATATTTTACTGCCGAAACTGATTTGGCTCAGTGGATAGAGCGTCGGCCTGCGGACTGAAGGGTCCCAGGTTTGAGTCCGGTCAAGGGCATGTACCTTGGTTGCGGGCACATCCCCAGTAGGAGGTGTGCAAGAGGCAGCTGATCAATGATTCTCTCTCATTGATGTTTCTAACTCTCTATCCTTCTCCCTTCCTCTCTGTAAAAAAAAAAAAAATCAATAAAATATACTAAAAAATATATATTCATCCATGCATTGCTATTATTATTCCTAAATCTTTAAAAAAATATATTTTATTGCTGAAACTGGTTTGGCTCAGTAGATAGAGCGTTGGCCTGCGGACTGAAAAAATATATTTTAAAAATTATATTTTATTGATTTTTTTACAGAGAGGAAGGGAGAGGGAAAGAAAGTTAGAAACATCAGTGAGAGAATCATCGATCAGCTGCCTCTTGCACTCCCCCTACTGGGGATGTGCCTGCCACTGATGTATAGATATATGCCCTTGACCAGAATCAAACCTGGAACACTTCAGTCCACAGGCCAATGCTCTATCTACTGAGCCAAACCAGTTAGGGCTATTCCTAAATATTACCTGTCCTCTCTGCTCTACTTGAGTTTGATAGTTCTGTCTTCACTAGGAAGATTTTTTTCTTCCCTCATTTCTCCAAACTTGTATGCAGTTCCGGTCAACACATGACAGGGCACCTGCTTTGAACCGGGCAGGATACATGGTGGTGCTGAGAGGCTTCCTGGCACAGAGCATCTGTCCCCAAGCATCCAAGACAGGGCCTGGTACAGAGATGGCACCTCCAGCATCCACCATTATACCTGGTACAGAGTAGGTATTGTCTTATAATAGTTTTAGTTCTCTTATCTGTGACTTAGAGAGAGGATGCCAGACCCTGAGGATGTTTGTTTCCTGTCCAGGTAAGTTATATAGGAAAAAACTGCTTTTATTCTTCAACACACACACACACACACACACACACACACACACACACACACAGACAGAGAGAGAAAGAGAGAGAGAGAGAGAGAGAGAGAGAGAGAGAGAGAGAGAGAGAGAGAGAGAGAGAGAGAGAGAGAGGAGTCATATTTTCCTTGCTTCAGTGTGGAGTCCTGGCCAGGTATGTGTGATCAGAAAGCTAAGTTCTTAAGCTCGGTAGTAAACTAGAACAGCCTGAAGTTTCTCAAATGCACAATGTTCTCTCTGGCATCTAAGATTTTATGCTTATTTCATCTCTACATCACTATCTTTATCTCAGTAACTTACAATTATTTTTCTGATTCCAGTTTAGATAACCCTTTCTCCAGGAAGATTTCTCAGATTCCTCAAGACTGGTTGAGCTTCTGGTCTATTTCCTCCCATTATACCCTGTCTTATTGTTATGTAGAACTTTGCACTTTCTTGTAGCCCTAAATGACTATAAATTCTTTGAGGGGATAGTGTCTTAACTTCACTTTCCTCTTCTGAAGTGGAAGATATTTCAGTTCAACATCCTCATAGGTTCTCTCTCAGTTGTCATTATCTACAAGACTATGAGTCTACTGAGCTCCCACTTTCAATATGCAGCCATATACCCCAAATTGGACCCACGTGACAGAGTTTGTCATGGTGGGATTTGCCGGGGTGCATGAAACACGCCTTCTCTTCTTTACACTCTTCCTCATCATGTACCTGTTTACCTTACTGGAGAACTTGGCCATCATCATGGTGGTGATTTTGGACCCTCGGCTCCGGAGACCCATGTACTTCTTTTTGACACACTTGTCCTGCCTTGAAATTGGGTATACCTCAGTCACAGTGCCCAAGATGCTGGCTGGTTTTATTGGAGGAGAAGGGGACAAGAATATCTCCTATGCTGGATGCCTTTCCCAGCTCTTCATCTTCACCTTTCTTGGGGCAACTGAATGTTTCTTACTGGCTGCCATGGCCTATGATCGTTATGTGGCCATTTGTATGCCTCTCCGATATGGGGCCTTGGTGTCCTTGGGCACCTGCATCCGTCTGGCTGGTGCTTGTTGGCTGGTAGGCTTCCTCACACCTATGTTGCCTATCTACCTCATGTCCCAGCTGACATTTTGTGGCTCCAATGTTATCGACCACTTCTTCTGTGATGCCTCACCTTTGCTAGCCTTGTCTTGCTCGGATGTCACCCTGAAGGAGACCACAGACTTCCTGGTCTCTCTGGCGGTGCTCCTGACCTCCTCTGTGGTCATTGCTGTGTCCTACAGCAACATTGTCTGGACGCTGATGCATATCCGCTCTGTGGCTGAGCGCTGGAAGGCCTTCTCCACATGTACAGCTCACCTGACTGTAGTGAGCCTCTTCTATGGCACTCTTTTCTTTATGTATGTCCGAACCAAAGTGGCCTCCTCCATCAACTTCAACAAGGTGGTGTCTGTCTTCTACTCCATTGTCACACCAATGCTCAATCCCCTCATCTACAGTCTTCGAAATAAGGAGGTGAAGGGAGCTCTGAGCAGAGCCATTTCCCTCAAGTCTTGGAAAGGCCAGTGAGGGGGCAGGTAGGGACCAGTTTCCTTGCCCTTTAGAAAGAGGGTGGTGAGGACTATGGAATGCAGCAGAGGTCTGAGTAGTTAAGCATTATGGACTATGTATTAGTTAAAATAAAATGCTAATCTGCTATAATAAAAGAAATCTAACTATAATGTACCTTAAAGAATGAAGGAGATTTTATCTTTCCTACAGGAGTCAAAGTTGAGTGCTCTTGGTTGGTGGGTGACTCTGCTCAACAGCATTTAAGGATCCAAACTCCCTTCATCTTGTGGCCCATGAAACCAATTCAGTTCAACACTTGTTTTTAATGACCTGTGAGCTAAGAATGGTTTTCATACTTTAAAATGGTTGGAAACTACCCTGGCTGATGTGGTTAGAACATTGTCCCATGCACTGAAGGGTCATGGGTTGGATTCTTGGTCAAGGGCTTGTACCTGGGTTGCAGGTCCATGCTGGAGGCAATCAATCAATGTATCTCTCTCACATTTATATTTCTCTCTCCTTTGTCTCTCACCTTCCTTTCTACTCTTTCTGAAAAGCAATGGAAAAAACATCTCAGGTGAGTATTAACAACAATGACAACAACAAAATAAAAGTTTGGGAACCAATCAAAAGTAGAATGATATTTCATTACACATAAACATTTTCTATAGTTAAAAATGTCAGGGTCCATAAACCAAGTTTTATCAGAACACTGTCACACCATATAAGTTGTCTCTGGCCTCGTTTGTGTTACCATGATAGAGTTTAGTTGTTGTGACAAAGACCATTTGCCAACCCCCAACTTAGCACCTTCTTGTAATTCACATTGTCAACACTGGCAGGAAGGGTGAGAATGGAGCATGGAGGAGAGACTTAAGGTTTCTCCATTAGATGTGGCAATTATCACTTCCACACACCTCTGTTGGTAAGAAGTTAGCCACAGGTCACATCTAATTGCAAAGATGGTAAATACAGTCTATAGCTAAACTGCCTGATATCTAACCAGAACTGATTATTGTAGAAAAGAGATTATTGTATATTATTGTTTATTGTACAAATTTTGGTAGACAACCAGCAATTTCCATCACAATGTCCCCAGAATCACAACTGATTTTCCATGTGACCCATGGCATTTATCTGCTTTGTAATGACGTTATCTTATTTGAAATATAGAATGGTCCTTCCTCTGTACCACATGGCTCCTTGAAAATTGTTTTAAAAGCATATCTATGGAAATGTCAGCTCCCTTGGAATAAAATTTAAAAAGACAATTACAAGGGGAAAAAAAAGCAATTGTACTCCCCTTGATACTTCCAGCACTACCTGGTACCTACCATTCACAGTCATGGCAACATTATTGACTGCATTTCCTATGGACAGCTAGAGTTTTAAAAGCTGCTGCTAATAAAAATAAACCATGAAATCATGTCAGGGAAAATGCATGTGTTTTTGTTTTTTTTTGCATACAGAAAATTTCTGAGAATATAACTCCTTCTTTAGGGGTATATTTATTCACAGAGTGAAAAATAGTCTTGGGAGGTGCTAACTATGTTAAGCATAGTCACAACTTCATTGGTATCCAGGAAATGTCACAGGGAGTAATTCCAGAGAGAAACAAGAGTTATTAAGATAGAATTCTATAAGCAGTGCTGTTTATCTTGCTTTACCTATTCTGCATATCAGGATATTGACTTAATTATTAGTAAGGAACAACCTGGTTTCTATCTTGGAGATGGTACTTTGATTTGGGACTTGGTGAGAATGACCACAGATACACTCTGAAATCAGTACTCTACAGTTTGCTGTGTACCATTATCTAAGACCATCAAAGGCTTTGATGTGCGTCTACTTCACTGCGGCCCATCTGGATGGACCTGCTTCTCTGGTGCCATAATCTTTTTATTCCTTGCATCTGTAATTTGGTTACCATTTCTCTTTTCAGGGTTTGTAGTTGTTGTTTAGTCCCTTGCCTTTGAATTTGCACATGCCAACTATTTAGAAGTTTATTTCCAAGGCACAATTATGGAGATTCTGTCTTTGACCCTGGGATGCTACAGCTCTCTGTTTCTCTAAAATGAGTCTTCTTTATCTATAGATTTTCCCCCCTTTTGCTGGCTTCACTGATATTGGTGTAAAAACATTGTCAACCAGCCATGGCAAGGTAGAAGCATTTTAAACCCCTGTCAGCAGGAACTTAGGATGGATCTCAGTATTCAGAAATGTGGATGCCTTGACACCTTGAGACATTCAACTCTGTCCCTTCCCGGAGAGCAGTCCAAGAGGATTATCACTTAATTAATTGATGCCCAGTACTTGTGGGCTTCATTAACATCCCACCTTCTCTTGGGAGTGGTGGGCCTTCATTTAGAGCAGATTTTGTTCTAGTGGTTGCTCAACTGTGCCTCTTAACACCAAAGACAAGCAGCTAACCAGAGTAGGTACAGGTCATTGACTTCTTATAAAAGAGTTTCATATATATATATATATATATATATATATATATATATATATATTGTTTACTACAATCAGGTTGGGAGTATTACCCTGTTTCCCCGAAAATAAGACAATGTCTTATATTAATTTTTGCTCCCAAAGATGCGCTAGGTCTTATTTTCAGGGGATGTCTTATTTTTCCATGAAGAAGAATACAGTACACATTTATTGTTAAATGAAAATAAAGAAAATTTATTACCTGTATATGGTACGGTAGTACGGTAGTTGTCAACGCAAACCAGACAAACTGTGAATCCTACAGTATCAAGAATTTACTCATTTATTCAATGACAATCATGTCATCATCTTCTTGAACATCATCATAACAATCCAATTCCTGAATTTCCTGGTGAATTTCTTGTGACTCCATTTCTTTCAGAATCAGTGGACCAAATCTCTCATGTTTAGCCTAGGGGGGCCTTATTTTCAGGGGGATGCCTTATATTTCAGTCAGAAGGAAACCTGTAAGTAGGTCTTATTTTCGGAGGATGTCTTATTTTCGGGGAAACACGGTAGATCATAAGCTCTTTGCTTGTAAGGATACACGTTAGTCTGTATGAAGGTCCCTCCCAAAACTTATTAAGATAGAATAACTTGAAGCAAGGGTCTCATAAAAATTTCAGTTATTCAGCAATGAATCAAGAGATACAGGAAGGTTGGGTCCCTTTTTGCCTCAGTCACAGCAAAGGAATACCTAGGATGTGCAGGAATAAGCAGATTTTGAATCTTATAGAGGGTGAAGGACAGGGGTTATTAGAATCAGTCAGCAGTATTTGAAAGAGCTGCCCAAAACGCCCTGAGAATCTCTCCTTGGGAGTAGTGAGGGCCGGATGATATGGGATTGATATTAAATTATATGATGGGGCAAAATTGGTAATTTTCTTAGGTGTGATAATGGTATTATAATATTATGGTCATGTAGAGGAATATGCTTAATGACCATGATATTTTAAAAAATGTCATTGAATTATGCACTATTTTAGCTTGTTTATTTTATTTAGTTTTCCCCATCCAGTGTAAGGGATAAATTTCAATGCCTTCCAGTTTGCAAGATTTGTTTTCAATACTTGGAACTTGCTAAACCTTCAAAAGTTGAAGGCTTTTGTGCTCCATTCATTATATGCTTTGATAAAAGATACAAGATTTCTGACTGATTTAAAATGAATACAATAGAAATTTTGAGAACATTTTAGCAAATGAGCCCTATGTTATTGCAGATCACTTAGGCTGATTAAAAGGTAGCACTTCAAAGGCTTACATACTTTTACCATCTTGTGGATAAGAAGCAAGAAAGAAATGTTGAGCTAAATTACCTTTGATGGGACTGAAAAGTCACGTTTCCCAGAGTGAAATGTAAACACACCTGCTATTTTAAGCCACGATCAGCAGGCTCAGTGTTTGAAAGCAAGTGTTGATATACCTACAGCAGATTTGTATCTTCTACTTTTCAAGTCCTCATTTTGACTCCCATAATGGATGATAAAAGCAGACAAACATTTTGTGCAAAATACGTGTTCATCATCAACTTTCTTGAGTAACACACATGTCTATTTTGAGTCTATTGCTACCAAAAATGTTTACTGCAAAAACTCTCAGACTGCTCTATATATTTCTCTATTTTTTGCACATTTTCCATTTATTCCTACGAAACTACAGTGGACAACCTGTTGGCTTCATGTGCTATGAAATGGGTCACAATATACTGGTTGGCACACCAGTAGATGCTGGAATTGATTATTTCTCTCACCATTGATCTAGACTGGATAAACAAACCTTCCCTTATGTTTTCATTCCAGTAGTCTGTTCTCTCTCTTTTTCTCATTCTTTCTCAATTAGTATCACAACTTTAAGCCTAGGTAGATAAGAAACTCAGTTCTAGTCAAGGGGAAATAATTTATCTGTCAGTGTAATTTGGAATGCCATAGTTCAAATGCTGGGTTTTGTTTTTATTATCTTAGCCCTTAAGGCTGAAAGAGTTCAGATATTTTAAAATATATAATTTATAGTCTCTGATTTTTATTGTTTCTTATCAAGAAATTAAAACTATCCAAATGCCTTTAGAAGCAACCACCTACCACACCATCTTGGATTCCTCATTCCTTACCATTTGTTGCGTTACAGAGACCTCATAGTTCCCAAAGCTTTGCTTTTACTGGCCATCACATTTTAAGAGACCGTTGTTCATTATCTATTGGTTGGCCAACCACGATGAACTATGGAATGAAAGAGCAGTAGTCTGCATCCTATATCATAATACTAGGTAGTTCTTACTGATTTAGGCAACATAGCCAATGTTGTGATGATTAATTTTATGTGACAACTTGACTGGGGTGCCAAGATATTTGTGGGTGTGCCTGTGAGGGTGTTTTTGGGTGAGATAACATCCAATTTGGTGAATTGAGTAATGCATCTGGTCCTCCTCAATGTGGGTGAACCTCATCCAATGTATTGAGGGCCTGAATAGAGAAAAAAAAAAGCTCAATGAAGAAGAATTTGCTCTCTCTTCCTGACTGTCTTTGAGCTTGAACATAGGCTTTCTTGTGCCTTAGGACTCAGGTCCAACACAACTTACACCACTGGCTCTCCTGTTTCTTAGGCCTTTGAACTTGAACTGGAATTATATTATTGGCTGTCCTAGGTCTCCAGTTTGCTGACTGCACATTGTGGAATTTCTCAGCTTCCATAATTGCATGAGCCAATTCCTTATAATAAATATATTTATACATCCTATATAATAAAAGACTAATATGCAAGTCAACTGAATTTGTGGAATGACTGGTTGCTATCATGCGCACTGACCACCAGGGGGCAGATGCTCAACGCAGGACCTGCCCCCTGGTGGTCAGTGTGCTCCCAACAGGGGGAGTGCTGCTTAGCTAGAAGCTGGGCTGATGGCTGGTGAGCGCAAGGCCCACTCCCTGAGGGCTCCCAGATTGTGAGAGGGTGCAGGCTGGGCTGAGGGACCCACCTCCCTTCCCCTCACTGAGTGCATGGATTTCGTGTACAATAATAATTTACTTGATTCTTCCAAATTCTCTGGTGGTTTCTTGCTTGCAATAATCCTGCTACTAATTACCAAATAAAAAACTGTGAATTATAAATAAAACCTTTGTTTTAGAGCTGATTGTTGCCATAGCAAACCCAGTCTGTTCTGACTAATCTAAATCTCAAAATTGATTTTTATCATCTTCCTTAATCTTTATAACAATTATTTCAAAAAGGAAATATTAATTGAGTATTTTCTCCAGAACTTTTTCAGGAAATGGATGTTATTTGGCTGACACATGATTAGTAACTCCAGGATGCTTAATTTATTGGACAGAGGTAGTATTAACTATTTTAAAGATCAAGTGATTAAGTGGGGACATTTATAAAGCTAGATATTATATATTTTATTTTTTATACATGTATGATATATAAATTATGGAAATTCCATTTGTAGGACTGAATTGACACACCCATCCTGACAATATATGCTAGTCTTCTAATTTTTAAAAAATAGTTCTTTATTGTTGAAAATATTACATATCTTCCCTTTTTTCCTCCATTGACCCCCTCCAGCCTGTCCCCACCCGTAGCCGTAGGCCCTCATCACTCCATTGTCTATGTCCATGAGCAATGCATATATGCATACAAGGTCCTTGGTTGATTATCTCCCACTTACTCCTCCTCCCCACCTTCCCTCCAAGATTTTGCACTCTGTTCCATGCTTCCATGTCTCTGGATTCACTCGATGACAGAATTTTGATTAAAGTGCACTGGAAGATGAAAATTAAATAAAAAAGAGAAATAGTAATTGGTTTTTTATTTGAAGAAACTGATGTTCTAAAAAGATAAGATATGTACAACAGAAAAATTATGGCCTGAAAAACTTATAATATTTACTTTATAATCCTTTACAGAAAAAAAATCGCCACCTCCTGGTCTAGAACAATAGCTTGTCTGACGGAACAAACAGTCTTAAAGATGAGGCCCACCTTCATTTAAAAAAAATATATATATTTTATTGATTTTTTTTGCCCCCCTCCCTCCTATACATACCCTCCCTCCCCAGAGTTTTATGTCCATTGGTTGTACTTATATGCATGTATACAAGTCCTTCGATTGATCTATTATCTTCCCCAGATCTCCTTCCCCTCCCTGCTGTAATTTGACAGTTTGCTTGTTGCTTTACTGTCTCTATATCTATCTTTTGGTTCATCAGTTTATAATGTTCTTTATTATCCATAAATGAGTGAGGTCATGTGGTGTTTCTCTTTCATTGATTGGCTTATTTCACTCAGCATGATGTTCTCCAATTCCATCCAGGTTGCTGCAAATGATGAGAATTCCTTCTTTTTTATGGCATAGTATTCCATTGTGTAGATGTATCATAGTTTTTCCACCTTCATTTTTTATTGATTTGATTTCTTACAGAATAGTAGTCTTTGTTTTCCCCAACACCTACCAACTTAGCTTTTAAGTATTTTCTTTTAGAGATTCAGATTAGCTTGATACACTGACATTTGGGCAGTGTTTGGATGAGTGCCTTGGAATATAAAATACTTTCTGAGTAAGATCATTCAGCACAGTCTGGTTTTCTGGCCTTGTGGGGTATATGTCCCTGTCACACCATATCTCTCAGAACTAGGTCATTGAGTAGATAGCCCCAAAGATAAGATGGTTTAGTTAATCTTGAAGATGTCAGAAAAGCATTAAATCAGGAACACAAAATCAATGAGTGTTCAAGCGGGAAGGAAATTTACAAATTTAGAAATTCTATTCTTTTGGTACTAGCAAGAAGGAAGACATCCCTGGAAAGGGGCGGGAGGGGGAGACACCCAAGTTTCTAGAATGGTGAAGAGGAAAGCCTGTTTATCAAACAATCCCCTCCTTTGACCATTTAAAGACTCAGTTTTATCTTATACCAGTGCAACACGCCCTATTTGCTAAGATAACCAGTTACTCAGCTATTCAAAGAAAAAAAAAAATTAATGGGATGGAAAGAGAAAAACTGAAGGCACACCAGGCCCCGGAGATTCTATAAGTCATGATGTCAGAGTGTAACATGAGACTTTTGAGTTCTAGGAATGGATCTGAGGTGGGATATGGGGAGAAGAAGAAAGTTCTATAGGGTTGCTGGAAACAAATGTTATCACATTTGCATTTTTTTTCTTGTGTGCCTCGTGGTTCCTTCTTTCTGTTGGTGGGTAGAGGTTGCATATAATGTTGGTGTCTTTTATACTATATTGATATAGTATAGGAAAGAAAATGGACCCAGAGGTCCTCTCTCTCAGCTATACATGTTCCAAAACACCTGGAATCTACCAATGACCCTTTTGAAAGCTGCTTTCACATCCTTGTTTCTCAGGCTATAGATCAGAGGATTCAGCATGGGGATGACCACAGTGTAGAAGACAGATACAACCTTGTCTTCCTCTAGGGATTTGTTTGAGCCACTACGCAGATACATGAAAATGAGAGTCCCAAAGTAAAGGACTACAGCAATGAGATGGGAGGCACATGTGGAGAAAGACTTGGCCCTGCCACCTGAAGTTTTCACTCTCAAAATGGCCTTGATGATGAGTAGGTAGGAAATCAGGATGACCAAGGCATTGGCTAAAAACACAAAGTTGCAATAGAAAATGATAACCTCACTGTTTGTTGTGTCATCACAGGCAAGCTTCAGCAGGGGTGGGAGGTCACAGAAGAAGAAATTGATTTGATTGTTATCACAGAAGGAGAGGGTGAAGGTACATGTGGTTCGAAGAATGGCCCCTGATATCCCACAGACATAGGCTCCCACCACTAACCTCCAGCAGATTCTGGGATTCATGGCTATGGTGTAGTGCAGTGGGTTGCTGACAGCAACACAGCGGTCATAGGCCATCACCGCCAGCAGGAAACACTCTGTACCTGCGCAAATGGTGAAGAAAAAGAACTGGGCAGCGCATTGGCTATAGGAGATGACCGTCTTGCCTGTGGCCAGTGTGGCCAAAATCTGAGGAGTGATGACTGAGGTGTAGCAGGCATCTAGAAGGGAGAGGTGACTCAGGAAAAAGTACATTGGGGTGTGGAGTTGGACATCCAGTTGGATCAGAATAATCATCCCCACATTCCCCAGAAAGGTAACTATATAGAAATTCAGAAACACCAGAAAGAGGAGAATCTCCAACCTAGGGTAGTCAGTAAAGCCCATGAGAATGAACTCTGTTACTGTGGTGAGATTATTCTTGGCCATGGATTCAATGCGCACTTTGGATGAGAATAAAATAAAGAATAAGAAAACCTTAGAATTAAAATACAGTTTCTTTCTCTGGAGCTTTAGGTTTATATTTTCAGGCAAATTTATCGAACTTGTTTTTGAGAAATCCTTTACCTGGCTGATTCTTCTTGGCCTGTATTTTTGGAACTGAGCCATGAGCTGGTGCTTCAATTCAAACAAATTTTGGTTTATATTTGGAAAATTCTGTGAAGATAAGAGAAACATAGAGTTAGATTTGGAAAGAATCTATTCAGCATTAGTTCTAGTCCCCGTTGGATGCTGGAGTCTCCTCTACCACATACTGTCTACATGGCCTTAAGTTGCTGGGTGAGCCTCCTTCTGTGGACAGCTCTACTTGTTAATTCTATTTTGGAACCTGGATTCTTTCTACCTTTATCTTCCACACATTGGCTTAGTTTTTACACCTTTCAGACAATCATGACAATTTAATTCCTGCTCATGAAAACCTTTCAGAAGTTGGGAGATGATGAATCTGCGTTGTATATTGACTATTCCCTCATCTTATCTATTGATATATTTTTTCTAATTGCATAATTATGTGGTCAAAATTGCTCAGTCACATGATATTAAATGTTATTTAAGGCTACAGCTTTGTAGCTAGAAGATATATGTTCTGGAGATCTAATGCACAGCATAATGATTATAATCAACAATACTGTATTATAAACTCCGAAGTTGCCAAGAGACTAGTTTTTAATTGTTCCCACCACAAAGAAGACATAATTATGTGACATGATGGAGATGTTAGTTTACACTATGGTGGTAATCATATTGTTATATATAAATGTATCAAATCAACACATTGTACACCTTAAACTTACACAATGTTTTGCCAGTTATATCACATCATATTAATAAAAAGTTTGATTTTGGAGTTTTTTTTTTGTTGTTTTTTTTTTGTAGTTCATGTCTTTTCTTCTTTCTCTTTTTAAGGTTAAGATAGTCTTGTTGGGCCATATCTCATCTTTGTTATGTTCTTGGGAAAACTGCTTAACCGAATTAGAGTCCAAGTTTTCTCAATAATAAAATGGAAACATAATCATGATTTTTGAAAACCTAACTGGATTTTTACCTAATTTGGTAGAGTGTGCTTATTTTTCAGAAAGTCAATTTCCAGAATATTTCCCAGAAGGAAAAAATTCAGGACCAGAATGGTGGCACCCAGTTTTGTATGATTTTATTTAAGAAGGGGTTTGGGTGTCAGTAGCTTGTATGGGCCCAAAGTAGAGGGCAAGAACAGGTTCCTTGAGCTTAGAACACTTTTCAAGAGGAAAAGCCAAGGTCTATGACCAGTAGACATTTTAAGAAGGCCAAGGGACACATGGATTGACATCCCCACTTATAAAATGTTTTGATTATAATAGGTAATGTAGAAAAATATGAGATCTCTGGAGAGAGTCTGGAAAAAGTGTCAGTCTTACCAAGAGGAACCCTTCAGAAAAGAGATGCCCTGAAACATTGTGCTTACTTTAAATTGAAACCTATCCCAAACTCTTCTTTCTCTTGCCTCCAAAGGTTGAGTTCATTGGGGAGAATGAAGGAGCTCAACAAAATTTCTCCTTACCTTATTGAGATTGGTTTCTCAAAATGTTTTGTTAACATTTACTGAGCTATTGGCCTGACTCAGGAAACATGTAAAGCACTTGAAAAGCTTTATTTCATTTCAACTTGACATTATGAGAGTAAAATATTTATCTTCATTTTTACAGTTGAAGAAACTGAGACTTAGAAACATTAAGCACTTTACCTGAGGTTTCATAGAAAGACAAGATGTTTAGCTAGAAAGACAAGATGTTTAGCTCTTACTCTTGGTCTCCTGGATCCAAGAATTATGGGGCTGAACCACTATGGTGTGCTGCTCTTCCTAATATTGGTAGTCATTTATTAAGCACCTGCTATGTGCCGATCAGGATGTTAAACATTCTACATACATTATCTTACATAACCCACACAATGACCCCGTGACAAAGGTATTATTTTGTCTTGAAGAAAATGAAAACTTGGCCTAAAACGACATGATTAGTCATGGAAAAAGCCCAGATTCTAACTCATTTCTGTCTTATTCTAAGGCCAATGCTATAGTACATATGACCAATCCCACTTCCAGCATATTACAGGCAGTATCACAATTTACAGTAATGTCCCTTGTCTAAGTATTGCACTCCAATACCCCACTCTTGCCCCATGAAAGTGTTTATATTTTCTAAAATTTACCTCATGACACATAAGTCTCAAGAGATTACAACTATATATCTAAACAAATCCACCCAATCTTACTTGCATATTTTATACAAGAGCTAAAATTCCAGACTGGACACAGTCCCATTTAATGACAAGTTACAATGACAATGACCAGATTCTCTGCCCAGTTTCACCTTCCTTAGTTTGTGCAAATCATACTTCAGAGCCAGTATCCTCTCAATGTCACCAAAGTCACAATTCCATCTTAATTACCTGATGAAATAATCCATTTGGGTTTATCTTAGGTTTGGAATCAAAGTAATTCAAGGTAATTTAAGCATTTTGTAGAAAGCAGCTACTATTGCTCAAATAGATGAATGTAGCTGACAGATTTTTACTGAGAAAACCGGTGAGATATTTAAAGTGCTTTTGGGGATGGTCTTGTGGGAGGGAGTCAGTGAGCACAAATGTTATTTCAGAACCATAAATCAACACTCGGGACAGCCCCCATGACTCTTGGGAAAAGCCAGTCTTATCTGGGAGAACACACTTCAGCAGGAGCTCATTATCTCATCTTCTCCACACATCTGAAAGGATTAAAAACAAATCATGTGGAAATAAATGAACAAACAAAACAGAAACAAACTCATAGATACAAAGAACATTTTGATGGTTGCCAGATGAGAGGGTGGGGGTTTTGGGAATGGGTGAAAAAGGGGAAGGGAATCAGATGTGCAAATTGCCAGTTATGAAAACAGTCACACGGATGTAAAGTACAGCATAGGGAATATAGTCAATAATATTGTAATAACTATATGTGGTGCCAGGTGGGTACTAGGCTTATCAGGGTGATCACTTCATAAGTTATATAAGTGTCTAATCACTATATTGTACACGTGAAATGAATATAATATTGTGTGCCAATTGTAATTGAAAAATAAAAATATTGCTAAGAAAACAGAAATCTTGTGGGATTTTGTGGCAACTTGTAAGTCTCATTAGTCTGAAAGCTCATTTGCAGATTCTATAGGGAATGAATTATCTTAGTTCCTCTTTGCCAGTGGCCCTCAATGTCCCGCTGTATCAGTTCATCAGTGCTAGTGCCAGGACCGGAACTCAGAGCTGAGGACTGTGTGAAGTTCTCTTTCACCTGTATCCATCTTTAGACTTGATGGTCTTGTTGCAGCCGCTGAAACCTAGCTCTGTTGTCTGCTCAGAATTTCATAAGGAAGAATTATTGGTTCAGGAGGGAATGAGGCTAGGATGGTATAAATATGAGTCATTTGAATCTATATGCAGAGTAGCTTGTTAGTTAGCCTTCTGTAAAGATCTATTTCCAGAGTTTCTACTGGCAGCTTTCTCTGGCTATTTCAGCTTGCATGTCTTCCCTGGTCTCTGAGGCCTGTACTTTTGTTATCACCACACAGTTTGGCACTTAGTTCCACTTGCCTTACATTGTTCATGGCTGTTCCTTAGTGGTTAGTTTCATCTTCCCAGCTAGACTGTGTGTTTCTGGAGAATCAGTCTTGTTTCCTTCTAATAACTTGTATTCTGCTTCCAGAGACACTCAGTCTGCTCAGGAGAATTGCCCCGTTGCTCTGTATGTGTTCATCCATTCATTAATGTAGGATCAGAAGTTTTTTAGCAAGAGGGCAGTCAGAGAGGTCATTTACTGTACCCATCCACTCCAAAGTGATATGGCTGGGATAAATCCTTTCGGTAATTAACAAGCATTCAGCCAGGCCAGGGTGGTTTTTGCAACTGAAGATGTCTAATGATGCAAGAATATATTACAAAGAAGGGAGGCAGCCATAGATCAGAACTTTTGGTAGAACTGACAATTCTATCTTCCCTGGAGTAATTTACAAGGGACAGTGACAATTGGGGACAAGGTAGAGAAGGAGATTGAATATGCTATAATAATTGTATTCCACGGAACCTCCCCTGGGGAACTTGTGGAAATGGGTGATTTTAGAGTATTTATTACCTTTCTTCTTTGGGGGAATCTGTACTAATAAAAGGGTAATATGCTAATTAGACTGGAAAGACCGGATGCCCTTCCAGACGTCCTACTGGACAAATCAGGCAGGCAGGCATGTGAGCAGTTAGGAGCCAGCAGTCCCAGATTGCGAGAAGGATGTAGGACTCCCGGTTCAGGCCGGATCCCCGGCAGTCAGACAACTCCCAAGGGCCCCAGATTGGAAAGGGTACAAGCCGGGCTGAGAGTTCCCCCTGCCCCCACATGATTTTCATGTACTGGGCCTCTAGTCAGAATATAATATTGTGTCTTTGGTTGGGTTCCTTAAAAAAGACCAGAAACAGAGATTTTTGGGCAAGTGTTTCATGGAGGGGTGCTCTTAGAAGAACCCTGTAGAGGAGTGAAGGGTACAGAAAATAAATAAGCAAAGATGCAGTCTCCACTGGAATCTACCTTTGGTCTGATCCTTAGGGGAACTCTGGAGTATGAAATACACCACATGCTCAGTTCTGCCTTTAGTCAAGGGAGTTGGCCTTTTATAGCCTATGTCAATTATTCATTGACTGTGGACTGCCCCTAAGATGTGGAGGTGTAACCCCCTAGACATTTCTGGGAGAAGCAGATTCCTTGGTTGAGGTCAATACTTCAGAGAAGGCTGTATCTATTTCATAGCTTACAAACTTCAGATATATCAAAGGTTATAAATATAGGTGAATCTTAGTCAGCTTTTAATGGGGGAACTGTATTTTTAAACAAACAAACAAACAAACAAACACACACACACAGAAAGAAACCATAAAAGGCATATGTATTTATCTACATACTAGTAAAACGTTTAAAATTTTATCTGTCAAGTACACCCTTTATGGTTAAAAATAAAACCATAAAGAAGTTTTCCTGACATATGTGGAAGGCATCTCGTTGGATTTACCTCCTAGGAGTAAGTGAGAGGGGGTGGAGTATAAATGCAAATGTGACCTCATATGACCTCTTCCCAGTTCTGTATGTAATTGGGCTGAGGTCCTGGAGAGATATCTTAGGGGGCTAAGGTTTCCCCCTGAGGAGAGTGGGTTCTCAATCTCAAGCTGGGGTTCCCAGGCCAGAACACCAGATCTGGGAAGGATTGCCCACATAAAATCTGGCTGTGAAAATCAGTATATTTTATTGTGTTTGCTACCCAAAGTCAAATCTTCTATCACCATAAATTTGACTTTCTTTACTCTTTACTACCCCCATTCCCATTCCCTCTAGTAACTCCCATACTATTATTCTGTTTTCTACAAGTTTGTATTTGTTCATTTTATGCTTTCCATTTTATAACTCACATATAAGTGAAATCATAGGCTCTTAACATTTTCTATTTGATTTATTTTGCTTAGCATAATATTATCAAGATCCTTCCATATTATTGCAAATGGCAGTATTTTATCTTTTTTTATGGCTGAGTAATATTCTGTTATATACAATATATGTATCACATCTTCTTTATCCAATTAGCTAGTGAGGGACACTTTGGTTGTTTCCATGTTTGACCACCATGAATAATCCTGCAATGAACAGACGGGTGCTTGTGTTTGCGAATGTTTTCAAATTTTTCGGGTAGATACCCAGAATAGGGGTTGCACTCCTATGAGTCAGGTACTGTTCATGTCCATCTTACAGAGAAAGAGCTGAAATTCAGAGAATTTAAGCAACTGGCTGGGATTTGACTCCCCGGTGGTAGACTTTCAAAGCATTCCAGTTCCATGACACCAGGCTGGTCTGCTATTTTATAGCAGAATTGCCCTCCTAATAATTTCTTCCAAGTTTAAATGTTTTTACTGGAGAATATATTTTTTATATATTTGTGAGCTTTAATTCAACTGAAGTTTTTCCAAACAAGTTTCTAAGGAAAAGGAAAAATAGAAACTATTTTCATTTCTAGATTGAGCAACTTCTTTACTTGAACACAGAGAGCGTGGGTGGAGGGACCTATGGTTGTTTTTCACCTTTCAAATATTTTGAGTCCCAAGTCCACACTGACAATTTCAAGTGACCATCAAAGCATCTTCTAACTCCTTTCCTTATTCCCCTTTCCTCTTTAAGCCACCACAAACAGATGATGCCAGTTCTATTTTAGCGGCAGTGGGAGAACCATTGTCATCTATGTCCATTTTGTTCTGTATATTCATCTACCTCCACAGTGTCCAGCTTATAGAGTATAAAGGCATGTCTTTTATGAATCTCTGTTGCATACTTCCAGCTGAGAGCAATGGCTACTTACCTTTCGACACATCATACAAACTTTATTCTTCACCATTTTTAAATAACTTTAAGCCTGACTTGGAGGATCAAAGTAGGTTAGTTTTGCTGAGCTATATAAATACTCTTCAGATGCATGGTGATACACTCCCCACAGAATGTGTTATTATAAAGCTGGTGTCTGGGCCTTCCTAACAATTTCTTCCAAGTGCAAATGTTTTTACTTTTAGAATCATCTTCCTGTCAGTTTTCTTGTTTGATCCATAGTAGCCTCTTGACTCCTAGCTCAGTGCTTTCTCTGCTCTAAGATGATTAAACACCAACGCCTGCTGGGATTCCTCTCTTCTGAAACCCCTGTGAGTTTTCTGAGGTTTAGTGGATGTTTGTTTTGGGGAGCATTAGTAATCTCAAGGTCTTTCTCCTTTAGCTTTGGAATTCCACATCCTAGGTGTGTTTGCCTAGGCTGACATAAAAATGGGGCCGTGGGTCTTGGGCAGACATAACTAATGTGGGAGAAAGATAACCCTAGGGTTACAGAAGTGCACCAGAGGAGGCCTGTGTGGGAGAGAAGCTCTTCTGTGCCTGATCAACAATTAGATAACAGGTCTCTGAGAATATGAAATGCTGACGTTACTACCGTGGAGCTTGGTGGGTTCATAGCATTAAGGATTCACTTTCTTCCTATGCATCCTTAAGAGCCAGCAATTTCAACTATTTTGTGGGCTTCAAAAAATAAGAAACTGCTGCTCTGTTCATATTTCCCCAGCAACTTAGTTTATCTAAATGGCCTAGGACCAAATACTTCCCTCTAAGGCTGCACTGATTCATGGTTCTTCTCCCCGTCTGGAGACTTTGTGGAGCTGCTGTTTGTTTTCCTTAATTTTAATCAGGGAATGGATCTGCTGTTCTGTGTGGAATTATCAATCATTTCGGACCAGTTCAGGAATGTAAACAATGCATCACTAGGCAAAGCGGCATTGTTCTTGGAGAGAACCGAACTTTCCAACTCCTCGGAAGGTCAGGCAACACTGGGAAACCTCAGTTTTCTCTAAAGTTTTCCTCTGCCCTTTTCAAAATGGGCACACTGGTGAGTGGAGGATCACATGGAGTCGTATTGAGATAAGGGACCTTCCCTGCTGCTCACTGTCTCAATGTGGAGGCCCAGGTCACTGCCTGGACACTTGGATTTATTATATGTGTTATCATAAAGCTGGTGTCTGGGCCCTCCTAACAATTTCTCCCAAGTGCAAATGTTTTTACTTTTAGAATCATCTTCCTGTCAGTTTTCTCATTTGATCCATAGTAGCCTCTTGACTCCTAGCTCAGTGCTTTCTCTGCTCTAAGATGATTAAACACCAATGCCTGCTGGGCTTTCTTCTGAAACCCCTGTGGTGTCAGGGGCACAGTCCTGGAGAGCTCTCCAAGCTTTCCATGTTCTCTCTCGAGCCTCTGTCTTTCTTAGACTGATTTAGGTTAAACCACTGTGTATGTACTGTCTTACCAGAACCCATCTGGCCAAGTCCTCTGGCGGCACTATTATTGGTCTGCGGCTGATAGGACCAATCCTTCTGATTATACTGGCTCCTGGTCAACAAGCCATTTTATTTTGCATTTACTGATTCATCAATATCTATTTACAAAAGAGATGTAAAGTGGTTTGTAAGAATGCATGGCATGAAGCAAGATAAAAGATTAAAAATGAGGAATGAGATCTGGGCAAAGGGAAAGGACAGGTAGGCAGGTGATAATGAGGAAGTAGCAGCAAGGTTGGCTTGCATGGTTTTTGTCTGATCCCTTTAACCTGTACTAGAGGGGATGGTTCCTCGGTGGCTGCACCTTCCTCATTAGAGTTCAATTTGATGTGACTCTTTTCTCCCCTCCCCTCCCTTCAGGCAAGATATGAAAAAAAGGAGATACTACAAAAAGAACACCTATAGTGTTTCCAATTCTGAATTGGGGTCATTTTCCAAAACCTTTATTAAACTTATGTTACTGTCCTTCTTGCTCAAATGCAGAGAGCAATATAAATTCTGGTCATAAAAAGGTGCTTACTACATGGCAACTCATTATTACCATGCTCATGAGCAATGGGATGGCAGGTGGGAGCTGGGGTCTGACAGACTGAGGTTCAAATCCCTGCTCAGTGGTTTACTTAAACCAAATGGCTTAATCTCTATAAGGCCCTGCTTCCCAGTCTGTAAATTGGGATAATAAGACTATTAGTGTTTGGGTGTTGTGAGAAGTATAATGAGGCAGTTTGTGTATAATAAAACACCTAGAACAATATCTGACACAGAGTGAGCGTTGTCTTAATGTCATTATTAATATACTAGAGGCCCAGTGTACAAAATTCATGAACAGGCAGGGTCCCTAGTGGCTGCTGGCTGCAGCTTGCTGGCTGGGGCCTTCCTTCATTTCACACCGCCCCCTAGTGGTGGTGGGGGAGAACATCAGATGCGGACCTTTATTTCACCAGTAGTACAGATTTTGTCAAACAGTGATCAAAGTTTCATTTCCTTATTTAGCTGAAATCCTATGAGATCTTTCTCAAATTCAATTTTTATTTCCAGGTTGGAAGAATTACAAGAAGAACCACCTTTGAAGTGCACATTCAGTATTTCCAGCAACCCAAATTATCAGCACCCAAAGGTACTGAGGCAAGATTGTCCAAGTAAGTGGCAAGAACTTCATCTATATTAGAATTCTAAACTCGGTGTGATGGCTTTGTCCCTTGATGGGCTGTGCAGGCTAATTCTGGAATGTCTTGATTCATGTATCTTTTGAATTGATACTGATCTGGCATTAAAAAAAATGGGGCCGGTCCTTTGGAATAAGAGAAGAACTTGGAAACCAGGCCATGGTGCTTGGCAGGAACAGAGAGGAAAAAGTGACTTGGCCTGTACAGTTTGTAGAGGTCCTAACAGTGCTTGCTCTTCACGGCTCGCTGCTCACTGTCTTGCACCCAATTCCATTTGTTTACATGCACATCAAAAGAACTGCAAAGGATGATAGGGTTGATATTGGGACTCCCGGGGGCTGTGGATTAGGAGATAAGATTCCAAAATGTTCATGAACCTAGAAGCATGTTACATTGTTGCATAATTTAGAAAAAAATAATTCTCAATGTGTGAGTCAGACTATGTGCTAGGCACAGTATGTACATTATGTGTTTCACAATGACATTGTGACTTTGGTGTTGAAATCCCCATTAATTCAATAGGAGATTAAGGCTTAGAAAGATGAATTAACTTGCCCAAGGTCTCTAGGAATTTGACCTAAGGTTTGATTTCAAAGTTTATGACCTTAAAACTCTACCAGTAGGGTTTCTTTAACAATGTGGAATTCTCTGGCTCTGCGGTGAGGCTGATGAAGGTTTTAATTTGGAACCTTTCAGAAGTATGGAAATGTCTAAGGAACTGAACTCTAGCTCTGGCTTTTCCTCTTAACTAACTGTGAAATCATGCACTAGTCACTTTACTTCTTTGACCCTCATGTTCTTCTCTTGAAAATTTGTGCTTCTGAGGTCAAATGAAATAAAGTTTGTGAAGAATGTCAAGTGCTTTACAAATTTAGAATATTATCATAACTATTATAAAAATGATCAAATCCAGCCATATTTACCATGACTTATCTTCAATGAGACTTTAAAAAAAATTTCAGTGTGCAATCTAGGATTCATGGCAGAGAATGGCTCTGTGGTGACAGAATTTATTCTGATGGGGTCCCAGATGTAAGGAGAGCTGCAGCTATGTCTCATCTTTGTGGTCTTGGTTCTTTATCTCATTACCAGAGGGGCAACCTGAGTATGATAGTGTTGAGTCAGAGTGACCCTTGCTTCCAGATTCCCAGGTACACTCTCAGCCACCTTTCCTTCCTGGACATTTGCTACTCTTAGGCTATTGTCCCTCAGTTGCTTGAGACCTTGGATACTGATAAGATGGTCATTACCTATGAGTGCTGTGTGACCCAGTGCTTTTTGTTCACACTCTGTGCTAGTACTGAATAGTTTCTTTTGACTGTGATGGACTCTGATCATTATGTGACTGTGTGTAACCCCCTTTTTTATACCACTGCCATGACACCACAGACATGCCTGGTGCTGGTGCCGGTACATATGCTAGTGGCATGCTCAATTCCTTGACCCCTAGAGAAGTCAATCTTCTCAATCTCCTTCTGTAAGTCCAACCAGGTTGAACAACTTCTTTTGTGACCTTCCACCCCTGCTAAACTTTCCTGTAGTGTGAGCAGGCTATGGGAATAAGTGATCTACCTCTTTGCTTTCTTGGTCAAAGCATTTTAGTGATTCTTATATCCTACTTGTTTATCATTTGGGCCATTCTGAAGATTTGTACAGAAGGTGGCAAAGCCAAGATTTTCTCCATCTGAGCTTCTCACATGACTGCAGCTTGGGACATTCATATTCATATTCCTGAAAGGTAACATGAGCAAATCCCTCAGGGAGGACAAGATGGTGTCAGTATTTTACACTGTGGTCACTCCTACATTGGACCCAAAGATCTATAGCCTGAGAAATGAGGAAGTGAAGGAGGCTCTGAAGAAGAACCTTCATAGGGTGAGGGTTTCCAAGTAGCAAAAAAATTTTAAAAGTTTCTACAAATCAATCATCTTTTTGGGCTTTGGCTTGTTCCCTTGACACATGATCCAGAGCTCATAATTACAAAGACACATTGAGGCGGACAATTACAGTTTGAATTTTAGCGATTTATTTATTAGCTCTATGACCTTGATCCAGAAATTCTCTGCCTCTGTTTTCACATCAGTAAAAAGTTCTGCCTTCCTGTGATTATAGTCAGGATTAAGAGAGATGGAATGTCAAAGGACTTAATGAATAATAACAGGCTATAAAATGTAAAATTTATTTTTCTGACCTGACCTGGATATTGTTGAGTGTTTTCATAGGAATTCAATTTTTTTCCCTGCAAAGTTAATTTTTGCACCTGGAGTAATTACAAAACAATAGCTTATTGTTTACTTAGTAAGGGCAGTCACATTCTTTGGTTGTGGGTAGTGAGGTGGAAATCAGCCTTGACCAAAAGAAAAACTTTTTCTCAACATTAAATCATATCCAATTTAATTATTTGTCATGGAAAATACAAGTAGTTAAACAGAGAAAGAAAAAATAGAGGGGAAATGTGACTGTGAAATGTTGAACTATAATGTGTTAGTCTACTTACAAAGATAACATAGAGGATCAAGACACAGTAGAATAAAAGAAAGATGTAATGATTTGCATTAATTACTAGAAACGATTTGGTCTTGATATAGAGCTGAATTGAGTATCATATATGACTTTTGAAATATTTCTTGATCACCAAAGATCAGAACTATTTTATTTCTGAAGCATTTTCCATGGACCATCTGCCTCAATCAACTCAAGCTGTTTTATATTCCCCCATAATGAAAACCACTATCTACTTCCATCTCCTGTAGGACATTTACTTTATTATCAGAAGACAGATAACTATGAATGCGAGTGCCACCTTTTAATGACCTCTGCATCTGCTAAAATATTACTTGGGAAACATCTTCATGGAGATTCAATCTTATTGACCATGTTAGAAAATATTTACTGACAATCTATTATGTATTTAACATAATACTAGGTTCCAGTATATAGTAGTAAATAAGATAGACACAGTTCCTCCTAGAGATTAGAACCATCCTAGATATTAAACTATTATACAGTTAATTGATTTTTTCATATGATATTGGAAAATGGAACAAAAGAAGCACAGAATATTGTTATACTACATAATGGGATCCTGACCTATTTTGATGTGGTCAGAAAAGGCTTCACTGAAAGAACTAATATTTAAGTTGAGTCTTAAGGAATAAGTATGGCAGAATCATGGGTGGGGGAGACTATTCCAGATTGAAAGAGTTGCAAATGCAAGGGCCTGTAAAATAGGATGCCTTGAGGAACTGAGAGAAGTGAGAGACTGCAGCATAAGGAGTGAGGGGATTTATGTGAGATGCAGCCTGTGAACTCAGGACAAACGAGGGCACAGAGAGCCTTAAAGGCTCATTCAGGGACTTGTGAACTTGACTCCAAAAATAAGGCATGAAATGATCCTATCAGAATTTTAAAAAGATCCCTTTGACTTCAGTATGATGGATAAGGTGATGGAAGGAGGCACACCTATTTCATCTAAGAAACAAATGGTGTATCCAGGGCATAGTGCTTCCTTTGCATACAATATTGTGTACTTCATTCTAGAATACATGTTAGGCCATGGAAAGTTAGTGGGAGCATGGCCATTCTAGGAGAGATTCTTGGCACAATGGTGAAACTGGGGAAATATGGTTTTGGAGGCATCTAGTTTTTCATTGGTACACCTTTTCTTTCCTGAACTGTGACCTTCTTCAGATATACTCAGGTACACACCATGTGTTCCTCATCCAAATGGTCACCAACCACTCCCTCTTAAGAGGCCGGCACATTTTCATTAACCTCTACTATATGCCAGATTGTGCTAATAGGCTGAAGAATTACCCCTTGCAAGGTTTCTTGCATACTTAAAGGCAGGGGAAACTTTCAACTTAAAAAAATGAATAAATGGGCAAAATACTAAACAGTGAGTGTGCTATTTTGGTAGCTGTGGGAGCTTGCTTCACACTCCTTCCACCTTCTATTTGGTAAGCGGCAACCAACTCCATCCATAAATAAATGACCTTTGATACATGCATGATATGTGATGAATAGACAATTGTGGCAGGAATGCACAAAGTGGATAAAATAAAATGAATTTAAATGTGTTTTAGGGAAATGTTTTCTTTTATTTATTTATTTTTTATTGATTATGATATCACATAATTGTCCTCATCCCCCCATTCCCATCCCAAACCCCTCCCCACATATAACCCACCTCCCTGTTGTCCATGGCCACTGGTTAGGCCCATATGCATGCACACAAGTCCTTTGGTTGATCTCTTCTAGGGGACTATCTTCTGATTAATGTAAGAAGGCACTGGAATAAATAACATTTATGTTGAATTTCCAATTATATCCTATATAATAAAGAGCTAATATGCTAATTAGACTTAACAGCAGAACGACCATCAGTACAAAGCTGGGACTGCGAGGGCTGAGCCCTTTGTACGAATTTTGTGGATCAGGTCTCTAGTATATAAATAAATGAATGAAATATGCATAAATTACCTATTGTGTGCCAAGAGTTTTTATTTATGATATCTCATTCTTAAAATGGATTTTACACATAATCTTTTAGAAAACAGAATCTTGTGATGGTTGATTTTCTTGTGTCAATTTAACTGAGTCACAGGGTGTCCAGGGATTTGGCTAAACATGATTTCTAGGTATTTGTGAGGATGCTTTCAGATGAGCTTAGCATTTAAATTGATGAACTCTGTAAAATAGGTTGTTCTCCCCAGTGTGGGCGGGCACCATCCAATTGGTTGAAAACTTGAATAGAATAAAAGGTGGAAGAAGGGAGAGTTCATTCCTTCCCTGCATGACTGCATGAGCTAGAACACTGGTCTTCTGCAATTGGAGTGGGATTCTCAGATCTTCAGACTAAACCTCACCACTGATTTCCTGGGTCTTCTGGAGCGTAGGACTTCTCAGTTTCCATGTGAAGAATCATATGAGACAATTCCTTATTATAAATCTCCTTCCATGCAATAAAAAAATCATCACCTCCATATCATCACATTATTTTATTACTAGAGGCCCAGTGCATGAAATTCTTACACAGGGGAGGAGTGTGTGTCCTTCAACTCAGCCTGTACTCTCTCCAATCTGAGACCCCTAAACCGGCAGTTAGACATCCCTCTCATAATCCGGAACTGCTGGCTTCTAACTGTTTGCCTGCCTGCCTGCCTGCCTGATTGCCCCTAAGTGCTTCTGCCTGCCAGCCCAATTGCCCCCTAACCACTCTGCTGCCAGCCTGATTAATGCCTAACTGCTCCCCCGATGGTCCGATTGCCCCCAACTGCCCTCACCTGCTGATCTGATCACCCACAACTGCTCTCCCCTGCTGGCCATCTTGTGGTGGCCATCTTGTGATGACATGAGAGTGGCCATCTTGTGGTGGCCATCTTGTGATGACATTGCATGAAGGTGTGATGCCACCTAGGCTTTTTATTATATAGGGTTATTAATTATTATTATTTTGTGATAAGAACACAATATAATATATACCTTCTTAGCAAAATTTTAAGTATATAATATAGATTGTGGTGATGGTTTCATGGATATATACTTGTTGCCAAACTCAGCCAGTTGTATACATTAAATATGTACAATTTTTAATATATCCATTTGCATTAACAAAGTGGCTTAAAAAACATATTCATAATACTATCCTAAAATTATTTATATATATATATATATATGCAAATAGACTGAATGGCAGAACAATTGAACAACTGAACAACCAAACAACCAATTACTATGATGTGCACTGACCACTAGGAGGCACACACAATGGCAGGCATCAGTAGCAGGCAGCAGAGTGTGAAACATGGTGGGCATTGGCCATGGTGGGATGGTGGAGCAGGTGAGCGGGGGTGCCAAACCAAGATGGGACACTAGTCACAGTCATTGGGGCGAGGCTTTCGTGGTTACTGTAAATTTTTGCTCCCATATGCTACAGTCCTGCCTTGAAGTGCTCACACTGGTTGCATCTGCTGCTGGCACCTGGCGCCGGCCCATCACTCAGCACCATCAGTGGGTGTGAGCGGGATGGTGTCATGAACACCTGGGAGCGGCAGTGGTGGAAGCAGGGCTACCAGCAGACAGGGGACTGGGCAGGGGTGTGGAGGATGGGCAAAGACCACCGCAGCCTTGGCCACAGTTCCTTTCCAGGTGCACAAATTCATGCACTGGGCCCCTAGTTAAAACACAAAATTCCAGTCCCAAATCCTGCAGCCAGCCCCCAATGCTATGCAAGTACTTGCAGGCATGGCTTCCATCACTGGACTCCACTGCTGCAAGTGTGCTTGTGGCTAGACCCTGCAGCAGCAAGAATATAGCCAGGGTCTGACAGCTGTTTATGGGCCTGGAT
Organism: Pipistrellus kuhlii; assembly: GCF_014108245.1. NCBI lineage: Eukaryota > Metazoa > Chordata > Mammalia > Chiroptera > Vespertilionidae > Pipistrellus > Pipistrellus kuhlii. Next base: position 11,830,327 of record NW_023425595.1, read on the forward strand.
CTCGCTCTGACTCCTGTTACTGGTCTGTGACACTGGGCTCACCTGAACTAGCCCCTCCAGCTGTGCACATTCCCACTTCCAGCTTGACTCCCATCACTGGCCTCTTCTGCTGTGCACGTGCCTGTAGCAAGCCTCTGCAGCCACAAGAATGCATGCCAACAGCCTTTGACATTAAAAGCAAAGACAAAAAGGCAAAAATCAACAAGCAACTCTGCATTAAACTAAAAAGATTTTGCAAAGCAAACAACAACAAAATAAAAAGGCAATCTACAGAATAAGAGAAAATATTTGCAAACCATACATCAGATAAGGAATTAATGCCAAAACGTTTAGAGAACTCATGTAACTCAATAGCAATTAAACAAATAATTCAGAGCATCCAAATAGACATTTTGCCAAAGAAAACATACAAATGGGCAGCAGGTACAGGAAACAATGCTGAACATCATTAAATGTAAGGGAAATGCAAATCAAAATGACTACAGAGATGTTGCCTCATTACTGTTAGAATGGCTATCACCAAAAAGACAAGAGATAGCAAATGCTGGCAGGGAATTGAAGAAAGTAATTTCTTGTGCACTGTAAATTGGTGCAGCCACGATAGAAAATAGTATGGAAGTTTCTAAAAAAATTAAAAACACACACAAAACTACCATATAATTTAGCAATCCCATTTCTGAGTATATATCCAAAAAACTGAAATTAGTACTAGAAGAGATATCTGCTCTCCCATGTTCATTGCTGTGTTTTTCACAATAGCCAAACCATAGAAAGAACCTAAGTGTCCATCGATAGATGAATATGTGACAACACACACACACACACACACACACACACACACACACACACTGTTCATCCATAAACATAAAAAAGCCTAAATTCTGCAACAACATGGATAGACTTTGGCAACATTATGCTAAGTGAAATAAGTCAGAGAAAGATAAATACTGCATGATCTCACTTTTATGCAGAATCTAAAAAGTTGAACTCCTGGAAACAGAGTAGATTGATGGCTACCAGGAATGGGGAGTTGGGGAAATGGGGAAAGTTGATCAAAGGCTGTAAACTTTCCATTATAAGATGAATAAGCTCTGGATCTAATGTACAACATCATGACTATCCTATATACTAAAAGGCTAATATGCAAATCAACCAAATGATGGAATGACCAGTCTCTTTGACATGCACTGACCACTAGGGGGAAGACGCTCAATGCAAGAGCAACCTCCTGGTAGTCAATGTACTCCCTCAGAAGGAGTGCCACTCAGCCAGAAGCCCTGAGCTGGGCTCATGACTGGCAATGCAGTGGCTGTGGCAGGAGCCTCTCCTGCCTCCACGGCAGTGCTAAGGATGTCCAACTGATGGCTTAGGCCTGCTTGCTTTCAGTTGGACATCCCCTGAGAGCTCCTGGACTGTGAAAGGGCACAGGCTGGGCCGAGGGCATGAATTTCATGCACTGGGCCTCTAGTAGTTCATAATCATACACTTGAAAGTTGCTGTAAGAATAGATCTCAATTGTTTCCCCCATAATAACAAAAACAAAATGGTCATTCTGTGAGATGAAGAGTATGTTAACTAATCTCATTGTGGTAAACATTTCACAGCCTTTGATGCACTATGTGCATCAAACCATCACACTGTACATTTTAAACTTGGTCAATTAGATGTCAATAGAGCTAGGGGGAGAAAAGAACACCACTAATACTTTTTATTCCCCCCCCCCCCCACATATATTAATATTAATTTGAATGAATAAATGCAGGTATAAAGCCAAGTTAATTGGATTATTACATAAGGGCATGGGTACAGGGTAGAATGATATATAACTCACACAATACATATATTTGGTATTTGGTTAGGGTGTATATATATTTATTTTTGTATATGGATATGACTATCATCAGGGAGAATCATAATGCTGTATTAAAATCAACAACCACAAATAAATTATTCTTATTACTAGAGGCAAGGTGCACAAAATTCATGCACTGTGGTGGGGTGTCCCTCAGCCCAGCCTGCACTCTCTCCAATCTGGGACCCCTTGGGAGATATCATACTACTAGCAGTCAGATACTTCTCTCACAGTCTGGGACTGCTGGCTCCTAACAACTTGCCTGGCTGTCTGCCTGATTGCCTCCTAACCGCTCCCCTGCCAGCCTGATTGATATTGAACTGCTCCCTGTGGGCCTGATCATCCCCAACTGCCCTTCCCTGCCAGCCATCTTGTGACAATGTGGGGGAGGCCATCTTGTGATGAAATGGGGTGCCCATCTTGTGATGACATGGGGCAGCCATCTTGTGACAACATGGGAGTGGCCATCTTGTGACATGAGGGCATGAGGGTCAATTTGCATATCACCTTTTTATTATATAGGATTTTGTCATGGAGATTTATACAGTACAGATAGAAATACTGCTTAGATTTCTTTTTCTGCCCCCCTTGCTCACAACCTATTTGTCTAACCTAAAGAGAAGGGATAATACCATCATAGCCTTGTGCAAATGACCATAAGCTGCTCAGGCCCCAGCATCAATCCCCATTCTCACCTCATGGATCTTCCATATCTTTTTGGCAGCAATAGTAGTAGAAGGTAAAAAGAAAATAAAGCATTATGGTTAAAAGTTTTTTTGTTTGTTTGTGTGTTGATGGAGTTCAAAGAAGATAAGATAGCTCTAGGTTCTTTTCCTTCAAATTTATTGGGGTGGCATTGGTCAATAGGATTATAGGATTATATAAGTTTCAAGTGATAACTCTAGACTCTGAATCTCATTTTGCCTCATCAAATCCCCAACAGTATTTTCTCCTAAATCTTAAGTAGGGAGTGTAGGAGGATGAATCACTTGGGAAACTGGGGAAAGCTGACTGAAGTTGAAAGGAAAGAAGGCTGCCTGCCTCCCCGGGGTGCATCTGCCAGCCTGTGCATGGAGCCCAAGATGCTTCAAGGACACTATACAAACCATCCTTTAATCCTCTCAGGGAAGAAGGCCTCAGCTGTTTTCACTCTTCTCTCTTCAAAAAACAGGATCTGTTTTGAAAACTGTTGAAAAGAACATTGTGTCTTTTTTACAACTTACCTTTATCCTTATATAAAACATAATATTGCAAATGCTCAAAAAAAATGACAGTGACAGCTACAGTAGAAGTGCTTTGCCCCCTGTAATAGAATGGACACTGAAATCTTTCTGATTTTGCCCTTAGTAAATGTGCTTTTTTGGGATTGACACCCCCTTTCCCCCAAAAGATATTGTATAAGTAGCCTGCCTGCACCTGTTACTTATATTTTCACTATAGACATAGTCTAAAATATTTATTAATTCAATAAATTAACTATTTTCTAAGAGGATAATGTATGTGGGGCACAGTGCTAGCAGTTTAGGAGCTCGATCAATGAAGAAAATAGGCAAAAATTTCTTCCCTTGTGGAGCATGTATCCTAGTGAAGGTTATAGGCAATAAACTGAATATAATAAATACATAAATGATTTAGAAAGTAGTATAGTATGTTAAAATGTGTTAAATGTAATAGAAAAAAATGGAGGCATAACTTTTATAACCTGAGTGAGTAATTCCCTGTGTCAGAGATATTGGATGAAGAGCTAGGAGGTAGTTATTTCCTTTCTAGGATGAACACAATCTCAACCATATCCATTGAATAGCTACTCCTCATTTTGTCTACTCTCCAGTCCTTGAAAACCACTATTGCATTCTCTGCTGCTATGAGGTTGACTATTTCAGATGCCTCATATAAGTAGAATCATGCAGTATTTGTCCTTCTGTGACTGGCTTATTTCACTAAATGTCAGGATTTCCTTCTTTTTTAAGGCTGAATAATATTTTACTGCATGTATATGACACATTTTCTTTATTCATTTATTCTTTGATGGCCATTTTGGTTGTTTCTATATCTTGGCTATTGAGAATAATGCTGTTATGAATATTGGTGTACATTTATCTGTTAAGTCCCCGTTTTCCACTCTTTTGGGTGGAATGCCTAGAGGTGGAATTACTGGATCATATGGTAAATCTTTGCTTAACATTTTGAGGAATGACTTACTATTTTGCACAGTGGCTGCACCATTTTGCATTCCCATTAGCAATGCACTAAGGCTCTAATTTTGCCATATCCTCACTGACACTTGATATTTTCTGTTTTTTTTTTTTCTTCTTTGATAGCCATTACAATCGGTGTGAGGTGGTATATAATTGTAGTTTTGATTTTCATTACTCTAATGATTACTGATGTTGATTTTCTTTCCTTTGAAAAAATATTTTTATTGATTTCAGAGAGAAGGGAGAGAGAGAGATAGAAACATCAATGATGAGAGAGAACCATTGATCGGCTGCCTCATACATATCCCCTACAGGTGATCAAGCCCACAACCTTGGCATGTGCCAGACGGGGAATTGACCATGACCTCCTGGTTCATAGGTTGATGCTCAATCACTGAGCAACAACAGCCTGGTGTGATGCTGATTTTATTACTCTGATGAATTCTCTGCAGAGGGGCTGTTTCTACATGTACTGAATGGGAGAGCCAAATGCCAGACACATTGACAGCAGCAGGGAGTTCAAATTTAAAATATCATGGCCAAGCCCTCGCTGGTTTGGCTCAGTGGATAGAGCATCAGTCTATGGACTAAAGCATCCCAGGTTTGATTCTGGTTAAGGGCATATGCATAGGTTGTGGGCTCAATCCCCAGTGGGGGGCATGCAAGAAGCATCCAATGAATGATTCTCTCTCATCATTGATGTTTCTATCTCTCTCCCTCTCCCTTCCTCTCTGAAATCAATAAAAAAATAGTAAAATATCATGGCCAATATTTACTTGGAAAACATCTCTTTGTATTTATTTCATTATTAATGAAGTTTAGAATGGTCTCATTTGTTTGCATCATTTATATTCCTTTTGTAAATTTTTTATGTGCTTTGTCGATTGATTTGTAAGAGTAATTTGTATAATGGGGAAATCAGTCCTTCGTCTGTAATTTGTGTTGCAAATCTTTTCCCAAGTTTATCTTTTGTCTTTGCTTGTGTTGCGGTTAGCCTTAAAAAAAAAAAAGTTAAAATTTGATGAAGTTAGATTTATCCCTTTTTTCCCTTTGTAGCTTCTAAGTTTCCTTTTGTGATTAGAAAGACCTCTCTAAGATTATTATATTGTTAAAATATATTTTTATTGATTTCAGAGAGAAAGGGAGAGGAAGAGGAGATCCAAGATGGCTGCGCCCAGGTGAACACCTAGCCACAGCCGCACACAACAATTTCAATAAAATACAACTAAAATATAAAACGAACAGTGCCCAGAACTACAGGAAGGTTGACTGACTGGAAATTCTACAGCGAGAAGCAAGGAGAAAACCAGAAGGAGGTGCGGAGGAGCTGGAAAAGCCCAAGGTACGGAGACATGGTGCGCAGAGAGGACGGAGCCGGAGAGGAGGGAGGCCGAGAGCCTGGCGGGCGTTCCCTAGCGGAAAGGAGATAAAACTCCGACTGTGCTGGGCCCCCGACTGCTCTGAACCCCAGTTTTAGGCCAGACCCGAGGACTCAGGCTCAGCCATAGGGAGCCTGGCTGTAAGGCGGAACCCCGGGGGAAGCGGCGAAAGGAGGTCCCAGGGGCGCGCACACTGCGTGCAGAGAAGGGACGGTTGGCTGTGCCGTGGGATTGCCCTGACGGGAAGGAGACTGGGGCTCCAGACTTCTCTGAACGCCATCTCCAACTCCACTTCCGACAGAACTGAACCCCAATACCGGGCTCATTGTGTGAGAGCATAGACTGTTTGGCAGCAGGCGAAAATCGAGGGCACCTTTCTCTCAGAGGCACCGGCAGCGAGCAATGAAGGACCAGAATAGGGCGGGGCTGACGGAAGCCAAAGCTGCAGGCTCCACCCTGAAACCCCGTCCCATCTGTAATTGCGAAATGCGACAACAAAATAGATCACAAACGAAAGAAATGGAGGACAAAAAGCGTCTGGATATAGAGTTCAAATCTACGCTTATAAGGTTTTTCAAGAATTTTCTAGAAAAGATGGATAAGGCCTATGAGGATATGAAAAGAGATCAACTAGAATTAATAAGGAGTCAACAAGAAATGATAAGGGATCAACAAGAAATAAAGAATACATTGTCTGAAATAAAAAATATTTTACAGAGTCCTAAAAACAGAAAGGAAGATCGCAAGAATCAAGTCAAAGATTTGGAACATAAAGAGCCAGAAGACACTCCTCCACAGAAGCCAGAAGGCAAGAGAATCCAGAAAATTGAAGATAATGTAAGAAACCTCTGGGACAACTTCAAGTGAACCAACATCAGAATTATGGGAATCCCAGAAGATGAGAGAGAGCAAGATATCGAAAACATACTGAAAGAAATAGTGACAGAAAACTTCCTCCACCTGGTGAAAGAATTAGACTTACAAGTCCAGGAAGCGCACAGAACTCCAAACAAAAGGAATCCAAAGAGGACCACACCGAGACACATTATTATTAAAATTCCAAGAGCAAAAGACAAAGAGAGAATATTAAAAGAAGCAAGAGCAAAGAAGGTAGTAACCTATAAAGGAGCACCTATACGATTGTCAGCTGATTTCTCAACAGAAACCATGCAGGCCAGAAGGGAATGGCAAGAAATATTCAAGGTGATGAATAGCAAGAACCTACAGCCAAAAATAATCTACCCAGCAAAGCTATCACTCAGAATCGAAGGCCAGATAAAGAGCTTCACTATTAAAAAAAAGCTAAAGGAGTTCATCACCGCCAAACTAGAATTATATGAATTGCTGAAGGGGGTTCTTTCAGAAGAGAAAGTAAACAAAGATAAATATTATGAACAACAAATACGTAACTATCAACAAGTGAATCTAAAAACCAAGGAAATTAAAAAAATCTGATGTACAATATTAATTGTTGAATATAATAGAATCAGAGGTATGGAAGGGGAGTGAACTGACGATTCTTGGGGAAAAGGGGAGAGGGGGGCGTGGGAAGAGACTGAACATAAACTGTGCACCTATGGATGAGGACAATGGGGAGAGGGGAAAGGGCAGAGGGTGGGGTGGGAACCTGGTGGAGGAGAGCAATGGTGGGGGGGAAAAAAGGAACATTTGTAATAATATGAACAATAAAAGCTTATAACAAAAAAGAGAAAGGGAGAGGAAGAGATAGCTAGAAACATCAATGATAAGAGAGAATCATCAATTGGCTGCCTCCTGCACTCTCCCTAATGGGGACTGAGCCCGCAAGTCCGGCATGTGCCCTTGGCCAAAATTGAACCTGGGTCCCTCCAGTCACCAGACCAACGTGCTATCAACTGAGCCAAACAAGCTAGGGCTAAGATTATCATATTATTCACCCACCTTTACCCATAGATTTGTTTAATTTTTATTTTCTTTCCATGCCCGAATTCTTGGATGCATCTGGAATTTATTTTGTATTTGTATGGGAGATCACTCAGTAACACTGTCTCCCTACTGGAACGTGAGCTTCAGGAAGGCACTGAGCTGTCACTGCTTGTCAGTGTGATGCCATTGCCTGGCATCTCATAAGGGTTTAATACACCTTTAATTTGTACTTGAATGCAATTCTAAAAGATAAAGGGATGAGCTGAATCTATCAGAAGGAAAACCTTCACTTCTGGATTTTATACTTTAAAAGGAATAAAAACAGAGTGGACCATGTCCAGGAAATGAAAACCAAGATAGTGAAGGAACTTGAAAACAAGCTAGACAAGGAGCTGGGATGCTGTCATGGAGAAAACTCACTGGGGAGCTCTTCCTTTGTCCAGTAATAAAAAGAAGGGCTAGAGCCAGCGGGGGATGCTTCGGCTTTCAGAGTTGAAGGAAGAGCTGGGAATGAACTGCTCAAAGAGGGAATGGATTGTGTTTGCAGGTGGTGAGTTCTTTTTCCCCAGGGTGCTCAAGCATACACTATGGGATTCTTGAGGATTGTTGTAGAAGAGTAAAACATAAGGGACTGATTTCCCCAACAAAGAGTCAAACAACAGAGCAATATGGTTTGAAGTTAACTCTATAGGGGGGTGGTGGGGAATTGTGAATCTGACAGGCTCTGTCCTGCCTAAAGCAGCAACCACTTCTCAGCTCTAGCCAAGTGTTACCCTAAAACAAGACTTTTTTCACAAGAAAAGTTTAAAATTAAATTTTAAATGTGAAGTTTCTTTCTTTTTTTTTTTTTTTTTAAAAAAAACACTTAAAAAAAATGTGCCAAACCAAATTTATCTGTCTGGATTTCTCTTCTGGCCCACCAGTTTGCGGCCCCTGCTTCAGATAGGAGAGAGATTGTATACAGAGTGTCAGTGTCTAGATTAGATGACTTTTCAAAATTCTTCTACCCTTGCCTCTCCGGTTTCCTGAGCTATATAAATATGAGGGATTACTAATAGTGTCAGTGTATCATTCGAGTATGTCTCAGCATACAAGAAAAGTGGACAGAAGAAATAACTAGGGTTTGATGGAGGGAAGAGGGTCTCTGGGATTAGTCTGTTATGTATAACCAATTATCATTTTATGATAATACATATTAATTGCTGGTAATAATTGAGTGTAAGGAAGTTATACAAGCAAGTCTTAATAAGAGAGAGTCAGGAAACATTTTAAGTGGCAATGAAGAGATAGATAGGAAGAGATGTGGAGGAAAAAGAGAGAGAGAGAGAGAGAGAGAGAGAGAGAGAGAGAGAGAGAGAGAGAGAGAGAGAGAGAGAGAAAGAGAAAGAGTGTCTTGGAGATACAGAGTCTTCCGCAGATTGCATTATTCATTATAAAGGTGGAGTGTTTGGCTTAGTAATAAAAATCGATGCTATGGACTTTTTATTCTGTTATGAAGCTGAGAGAGCCTAAAAGGAGTGGGAGTTGGAGTGTTTCTCAACCCAACATGATGTTAGCACATCTTTTTATCCATTATTGGGTCAGTAGGCTAAATGCACTGACACGGAGAGATGGTTTTTCTTCACATGGCACGTGTGGCTCAAAAGAGAGAATTTCTTCACTAACCTCCTGACCATTCTTTCTGGAGAAGGAATTATGGAAGTGAGGTCAGACTCACCATCTAGCCCAGGGATCTGCAACCTTTAAGACATAAAGAGCCACTTGGACCTGTTTCCGAAGGAAAAAAAAACCTGGGAGCCGCAAAACCATTGCCACATTTAAAACAAATATAACACTGCATATATTGTTTCTTACCTTAATGCTATATACTGGATCGTGCAGTTAGCTGTCAATCTGAAGAAAAAAAGGACCTTTTCACTTAGCAAAGTAAAATATATTTTTGCAAATTAATAGCTAATTAAAATATTTAATTTACCTGGCTAATGGGATTTTTGCTCCTGAACCTCAGTGCACAGTGTCAGCACATCAGGGCTGTAAGACGTTACCTTCATTTTCACACAGGCTTGCAAGTTGTCGGAGCCGTGGTAAAGCTTCAAAAGAGCCGTATGCAGCTCTGGAGCCGTAGGTTGCCGACACCTGATCTAGCCTCTCTCTGGTATGAAGTCTCAATTCCATCTTGATATGACTTGTGTATAGCAACATGGTCTATTTCTTGAAGGTATGATTTGAGTAGTAGTTCAGGACTTTTGTAATTCAATTGAATTAATTAATTTGTTGATGTCTACTGGGTATCAGATGCTGTGGCCAGTTAGGAATGAAGGCAAACATCTGTCTTTAAATATTTATTGCTGGTTTCTTTTTTATTCTCAATATATAATATTTATCTATAATCCCCAGGGTTCTTAATCTTAGAGGGGTTTCTTGCCCCCAAGACTTTGATAACTTGATAATAGCTATGTGCCTTTATCTCAGAAAAACAAACACACACTTATACAGCCAAATTTTTCAATCAAGAACATAAATAAAGGCGGGGCTTATGTTTATTTATGGGGAAATAAAGGAAAAGTTTTCCATAATTAGAGTTTACTTTATATAAACTACTTAATTTCAGGCCTTCTAAGGGCAAGTCCCTATAAATTGTCAGACTATTGAATTCTTATTTTATCACGATCCAATTTTTCCAGCTAGATAAGGCCTGACTATGGTTATTGGATACTACTATGAACTGAATTTTATTCCTCCCAATCCATACGGTGGAACCTAATCCTCAGTGTGATTGCATTTGGAGTAAGGAAATAATTGAGGCTAAATGGGGTCATAAGGTTGGGGCCCTAACCTGATGGGATCAGTGTCCTTGTAAGAGGAGACAACAGAGACATCTCTCTCCACCATGTGAGGGCACAGCAGGAAGGCGGTCATCTGATACAACAAGGAAGCCAGAAAGAGAGCTCCCACAAGAATGTAGCATGTTGACAATCTGGTCTTGGATTCCAGACTCCAGAACTGTGAGAAAATAAATTCCCATCGTTTAAGCCACACAGTCCATGGCATTTTGTTACGGCAGCCCCCGCAGACTAATATAGGTACAGAACTTGAGGCAAAGAGAACTTCCAAGTACTAATGAGAATGGTGAACACTTGGCCTGTGTTCCTGTAAAAATAAGAATGACCTTAAAGTTAAATTTCATTCTGAGGCCAATGGCACTGATGCATAAAGTGACATTTGATGGAAGGCATGCTGATCTTTGGCAAAGGGAAGTTCCATAAGAAATATGAAATAACCCTCCTTTATGTAACTGACTTTCAGAATGATGTGGCCTCTACTAGAAGAGACAAAAATAACACTGGCATTACAGGGGGCTACAAATTAATAGCCTAATTAAAAAGATTCTATTTAAGAGCAGTCTTTTTGTTGTCTTTTAGGGTTTAGCCTGTCTTCTGAATAAGGATTTGATGTGATCATTGCAATGGAGCTTTCAGTTCTTACATGGAACTTTTTGATTTATAGTCTAGTGACCCAAGAAAAAGACGCAGTGCTTGAGGAAGGCTCTCAACAGTTATTCTCACCTTCTTCATAACTGTGTAACATGTTCACAAGTCATTATTATTACTAGTTACCAGTATAAGGCATAAGTAGAAATGTCCAAACATTCCTGAGAAACTCATTTTTCATCTTTTAGAAATATTGTATGTCTGCATCTGTTTTATGTGATGATACATAGAAAGAATGTCATTTTAACAATGAACTGTCAGGGTGGTAAAACGCAGGATCTCTGATTTGTGACTCTAAGAATGTGGTTCATGAATACATTATAATCACTATTACAATTTTTTTTAGAAGCGAGGAACAGGCAGCAGCCTTGCATTAGTGAAGCTGCCTCTACCATCCTCTGTTAGTTGGAAAAAAGTCTTTCTGGGTCTTTGTGAAAGCTAGGGCACTGAAGTGAAGGATGGTTTTATTTTCTGTAAGGAGGCAGGAAAGGCAAAGGGGTCAGAAAAATATTCACAGTTCTAGATGGTAGTACTAAGAATGTAATTTAATACCTTTCCCCCCTTGCAAAATGGGATATAAGAAAAATGAAATAATGACTTCTGTAGTTTGAGAGCTTCCTATACGCCAGGAGAAATTCTAGTGACATCTCTATTATGTTGGTGGGTATTAGGCGAATGACCTTGAGTAACCTTCCATCCTTCTTCCCCACCCCCCTGCCTATATTACTGCTCCAGCAGAATAGAAGGCTCACATGATATCTGTTCTTCACAGAGCTCATCTGAGATGAGATATTGCTCTGAAAAGTCAAAGGTACTCTCCAAATATAAGAGCCCATTCATTTTTCTTTCTTTGCATTTTTCTCAACTAGGAGCAATGCACTGGGAAAAAAAGTGAAGGAGCAGCCTTGGCGAGAGTTAGCATAGGGGTGAGGGGGATAGACGATAAATGTAATAAGTGAATTATATCTTATTTTAGAAAGTTGTAATTTCTCTGGAGAAAGATAAGATGGCAAGAAGAATAGGGAGTTTGAAATTTTATGTGACAAGCTTCAGTCCAAATGCCACTTCCTTGGGAATCATCTCCCTGAATTTCTTTCCTGGTGTGGAAATGATTGATTACATATATAACAATTACAATCAAGTGATTGATTACAGGATAGCCTATAAAATTCTTGAAAGCAGGAAATAGGTGTGTGTGTGTGTACGCAAGTTTCATTCTCATGGTCTGTAGAGCACCTTCCACAGTAAACAATGACAATATGACTGAATGTGCAGGTGGCTACCACCTGTCCCCTTCCTTGTCCCATTTTTATCAAAGGATTTCTTCCTGACCTTGTGCCTTTCCTTTTTCTTACCTGGACATTTTGAGACTCATAAAAAATGCTTGTGCATCAGATGCTAAGAATAATTGCCACAATTTCTCAGCTGCATAGAGCTGGTAAAGGTCATGCCATCCTGCAGACTGTGCCAGTTGCTTCTCTGGGCAATGTACTTGTCCTACTTATTTTTCCCCCTGAAGTTTCTCTTGTGTTAAAGATTAAAGGGAGAAACCTGATGAAGCACCTAACCCCAAGAGGGCAAACTGTGGCTACAATAGGCCTTGTCTTTCCCCAGGTGAATAGGTTCCCATTATACCATCTTTGGGTAAAGCATAGAGGCGGGGGTGGGGGGTTGGGGTGGCTATGTTTACGAAATGTCTTTCTTTTAGTCACAGTCGGTGAGGGGGGCAGAGCCTGTGATTCGTCATTATTCCAAACGCGGGAATCGGACCTTGGAAGACAAGTGACTCCTCATGGAACAAATCAGAACCAGAATTTAGATTCCCTCAATCATTGTTAGAGATGGTCCAAATGGGCAAATGCTTTTTAGAAATGGGGAGAGAAGAGGCCCTTTCTATTCTCATATTAAGGGTGCCATTTGCATGTAAGGAATCCCAATATATAGCAATAATCTCTTCTTGGGGACCCAGGTCAGCCACTGGTAGAATACAACAGTGTATTCTACTAGAACATACTGCCAAGGCCGGTTTGGCTCAGTGGTAGAACGTCAGTCTGCGGACTGAAAGGTCCCATGTTCGATTCCGGTCAAGGGCATGTACATTGGTTTCGGGCACATCCCCGGTAGGGAGTGTGCAAGAGGCAGCTGGTCGATGTTTCTCTCTCATTGACATTTCTATCTCTCTATCTCTCTCCCTTCCTCTCTGTAAAAAAAAAAATCAATAAAATATATTAGAAAAAAAAAAAAGAACATACTACTAGAGTCTTATGCTGGAGCCAGGAGTCCAAGACGAAGAGTATTTCTATTCCCCCTTCTTCCCTGTGCTCGCATGGGGTTAGGGGTGGACATACAGTAACCACAGGTAGGAATTCATGGAAAGGGAAATAGGAAGAAAAGTTAGTTACCTCCAGCTTCCTGTCTACAGGTGGCTAAGTCATGACTATCATATATATATATATATATATTTTGGGTGCATAATGAACAGCTGAGGAAGTGGAAGCTTAGAGAGCTTTTAGGACACAGTCAGGAAAGGAACAGCTAGTCAAGGAGAGTGGTGAGGATGGGGCTGGGGGTGGGGATGAGGATCCAGGTGACTGACCACCCCATATGGTGCTGTTTTTCTACACCCTCAGCTGGAGATTACAATCAGTGGAAGAGCACAAGGTCATGAGCAATGAAAGAACAATAAACAAGGAGGGAAAGAGTGTCCAGAGAAAGGTGAAGTGGGGTTCAGGTGAGGAAACGGATCAGGTTTACTTGGTCCACACCCATCTCAAAGCTGCCAAATCACATTTTTCCCCCCCACTTGTCATGTGCACAAAGGTTTAGTTTAACATTGACCTTGCTGCCCACTGCTGCCAGCAATATCAGACATTCTCATTCCGCAGTCTCACACCAGAATTCTGGCACAGCTCCCCATAATTAATTAACAAAATTCCCAGCATCATTACTTGTCACATTGAATTATTAAATAGTTCCTTTTTTGAATGATTGTTTCTTCTCCTAGACTCTGAACTACTTGCTGACCTTTGAACATAGTAGACATCATCTCACTTTAGGACATTTGCACTTGCTGTTCCCTCTACTAGAATCTCATTCCTCTAGTTATTGTCTAACTTACTCCCTCCAAACCATCATTCAGATATCTCCTGATGAGGTTTTCATGATCATCCTATTTAAAATGGCAAACAACCTCCCTAACATTCTTTCGTGCTATAATTCCATGTGTAGCTCTTGTTACTATCTGACATAATATGTTTTCCTTTTGTGCTTTGCTGTCGCCACACAGTTATGTAAATTCTCTGCTGTGTGTTCAGTGCCTAATATAGCCTGGCATGTAGTAAGTACCCAGTAAACATACGTGGACGATGTGACAAGTGCATGAATGCACTCCTTCAGGTTGAACACACACCTCACCGTTCCTTGCACCTTACACAGGCTCGATGTCTGCGGCATACAAGAAGACACACCTTGTTTCTTCCAAGGGTTCTATTTAAAAGTATCCTGATCATTTACTATCACTTCCCATGGCTTCATGACTTCTCGATCCCTTTTGTTAGATATTTCTAAATAACTTGAAATTTCAGGATGAGTGCCACTTTATCCTGAGTGTAACTGAACCAGCTATTTCAACATGTCAAATCGTTGATATCCTTTTTGGCTAAACCTTTGTTAAATGCTGTATGCCTTACACTGTGGTCAGAAAATGTATTGTATGATTAATGAACATTTGAATGATAGTTTGGGAATTAAATTTTAAATTCAAAATCATTTTGTCTGATCTTTATGGGCAATTTTCTTTCCTTTGACTTTTAGTGTTCAGTACAGTAGGTGAAAAATTGATGGCAGTTTGTCTCTTGTCCCCTTTATAGATCACTTGTTCATTTTTTTCCTCCCCATTAATGTGTAGTATACACATTTTACCCTTTAGTCTGGAAATATGCTTGCTCTTAAAGGGAAAGTGCATGACAAGTAATCCCTGCTTCCTGAGTCCTGGAGGTAAAACCAGGGCTGTAAGGAACATAGGGCATTGGGTTGGAAGAATTGATGGTGGTGGAAAGAAGCTGCTTAAAATTCTAAAATAATACTTGAGTGAAATTAAGGTCTCATCTTTGGAAATAATAGTTAGGTTTTCAGATGTGTATGATTATCTTTCAGCCATTGTCAACCCCTGCTTTATGTCATCACCATAACTCCATGGCAGAAGCTGGTGACTTCATCTTTTAGGAGGTTTGACAAATGTAATTAAGCCTGTGTACACAGTTCACTGTCTCTCTTTCTCTCCTTCCAGGGCCCTCATCAATTGATTTCATTTTCTGTGACCTCCCATCGCTGCTGGCACTGACCTGGGTGGATTGCTTCCTGCAGCAGCTGCTGCTATGTGATTTCTGCTACTCCATATGATTTGTTCTATATATAATTCTGACCAGACTATCTGTGATCCTGTTGACCTACCTGTTCATCAACAAGGCCATTTAACATCTGCAACTCAGGTCACCAGGCTAAGACCTGCTCTACCTTTGCCTCATATATAACTGCAGTTTTGGTTGCTCTTGGGAAGCTGAGCTTTAATCTATGCATGCGATGGTTTAGGAAAGGCCCTGGAAGGGAAAAAGCTGTGACCATGTTCTACCTACTCGTGAGTCCCAGGCTGAACTTTCTGATTTTATAGCCTGACGAATAAGGAAGAGAAGGAGGCCCAGAGGAAAGCGCTTAATAAACCAGGTTGTACTAATTATCTTTACAGCTCTGCAAAATGCTCATCAAAAGCCTCCTCTGTTGTACTACCCATCTGGGCTGTCATTATCATTTGCAAGTGTTTGCAGCACATAACAGCATGGAATCAGGCCCCAGAGGCAGAGAATCCTCAGGTAAGGAGTTTTCTATGAAGCCTGTCTCCAGAGAAACCCATGAAAGACAAAATGTCAACAAAGGAAATCCCACATTTAATGGGGAGAAATAATGATAAAGATTTGAAATTAAATTATATAATGGCAACAACAAGGAAGGTGACATCAGCAGTAACATGAATATTGAGCTAGGGAAGAGCAAAATGAAATAGGGAGGGGATGAGATGACAGTTGCATAATGAATTTATGGGGACTACTACCATAAGAATGCTTTATCTTTGAGGAGGATATTTTCACATATGATTAGAAATGTTACATTTTGTTCTAATTATTTGTGTTTAATTTTTAAGTTACATGTGAAGTGCTTGGCATGTTGCCTGGCACACAGTGCACATTTGGGATTGTTGGCTATTTCTGTGGACCTCAGAATTATTATTAGTAGCATCTACATTCATTATAACCCAGATAGGAAGTTTTAAAAATTATTATTATTATTATTATTATCTAAAATATTACAAATAGTCTCCTTCCCCCCCCCCCCATTGACTTTCCCACAGCTTCTCCCACCTCCCCCCGCACATGCCCTCACTCCCCAGCCTCCCAGTGTCTTGCGTCCATTGGTTATGCTTATATGCATGCATACAAGTCCTTCATTTGATCTCTTACTTCACCCCATACCTAGCCTTCCCGCTGTAATTTGACAGTCTGTTGATGCTTCTCTGACTCTGTATCTCAGATAGGAAGTCTTATTGCTATTTTGAAATAACCCGTTGGTTTGAACTCTACAATGTCATTGAATGTGTAAAGATTCAGATAAGAAGTTGAAGAAAGATTGAATTTGGGTAGTGGTCTGGGGAACACCCTTCTGATGGTGAAGATTAGTATACATTACTGAAGCATGGCTTTACTTTCTCTCATTTCTATTTCATTTGGTTCCTTTAATAACTTTTTGAGGTTGGTACTGTTATTTGAATTTGCAGATGAGGAAGTTGAAGAAGTGAAATTATGCATATATTCCAAAATCATACTGCTAGCAAAAGATGGATCGAGGATTTAAGCCTGAGCAGCCCAATACCAGAATCCATACTCTTAACCAAAACTTATAATGTCTTCTTTCTGGTAAACTCTAAGTGCTTAGAGAATGCTAATGGCAAGAGAAAAGGCTAAAATAGAAGTTATCTGCATTTAGGATTAAAGCATGTTTGAGTATGAAAAATGTCCAATGGTCATATTTTTTCTAAGACCCACGAGGAATACCCAGTGGGGTGCTCTACCTACACCAGGGAGTAGGTTAATGGCCTAACAAGGTACTTATTCTGAGGAAAGAGGAACATGGCAATATTTGCCCAGTAGGAGTTCAGAATTGCTGTGGACCAGTAATTGCCACGTGACTGTCACTCTTCCCCTTTTCTAGTGCATTTGTTTACGGAGGTTATCCTGCCTGGTTCACCAATGCATGGTGGGTGTTTGTAGGGCAGGTATATAACGTGTCTTTTTAGTTCATGGTTCTCTACAGCAAGGGGAGCTGCATTTAGACTGATAGAGATTTCAAGATCCTAGACTTTGATTCCAATGATGTAATTTGTTGGAGCTTGTGGGTGGGGGTCTCAGGATGGTGATGAATCAATTTTGCATGCGATTGGGGTGGTTGGGCATGAGTATTTATGGATGATAGGAAAGACTGGATTATTACTTGGAAAATATTTACTCCAGTCTTCTCTCACTGCTTTAGGATGTTAAACTTGACAATGGGACTTTCTTTGGCAGATGGACTTTAGCAGACCCGATTAAATGTGTCTTGGTCATTGGACTTTGCCCACCTGTGCTTCTGCCATTGTTAGAAAAAGAAGATGTACTGAGTATTTTGCTGACCCAAAGTTGATGAGAGATAATGAAACAAATCAGGAATTGAGCTCCAGTTTGGCCAAGTAAACCAACCTCAATCCAGATGAGTCACATCCTAGCTAACCTGTAGGTTTTCTATAATATCTTTATTATAAGTCTGTTACCCAAACAAGCACTGTGTTAATTTTGTTTTAAAGAATGAAGAAAAAAAAAAACAAACAGAAAAAATACAATTTTTCTGATCTGCACAATGTGATACTGGGTAGGGTGAGTAGTCATGGGAAGGGGGTACAATGTAAGTAATGCTTTAGTGGAAAAGGAAAAATGGAGAGCCATATGAATGCAATAGTGAGCCCTTGAGTGTCCTCGAAAATTTTGCGGTGGGTTCCAGAAATTAAACTCAACAAAGAAAGAGGGTTGTGGCAGAGATTTTAGCCCCAATATTTGTTTGCACAGATATTCACACGTGCCTGTACATTTTCTAGATCCCCTGTAGTGATGTAGAGACCATGTGATTGTATTCTGGTCACTGGGATGTGGGAAAAAGTGAAGTAGAACACTTTCAGGTCTGGTCCTTTAGCGATATTTTACCTGACCATCACCTGCTCTTCACTTGTACTAGTAGTCTTAAAGGCCACTTGTTCTAAATGGCATAGCTACCAGATGAAAGAGAACTACCTAACTCATGCTAGATTTTTTTTTCCTGTGGCAAATAATTGTATTATTTTTAATTTTATTAAATTGTTGAGATTTGTTGAGGTTAATAAGATTATATAAGTTTCAAGTGCACAATTTTATAATACATAGTGTATATCAATATATTGCACAGTGTCTTCAGCACACTAGATTTTTCATGGGTAAAAATTTTATTGTATAAGGTCACTATAGTTTTTTTTTTTAATTGAAGTTTACTTTATTGCATTTCACAGATCTTGTGCTTCCTTTTTAATTTTAATTTTTAAAATATTTATTAAATTATTATATGTGTACATGTCTTACTATTGCCTCCACCCCACTCCCATACATGCCCTTTCTCTCCAGAGTTTTGTGTCCATTGGTTATACTTATATGCATCCTTCGGTTGATCTCTTATCTCCCCCATATCTCCCTCCCCTCCCCACTGTAATTTGACAGTCTGCTTGTTGCTTTACTATCTCTATATCTATCTTTTGGTTCATCAGTTTATAATGTTCTTATTATCCATAAATGAGTGAGATCATGTGGTGTTTCTCTTTCATTGACTGGCTTATTTCACTAAGCATGATGTTCTCCAATTCCATCCAGATCGCTGCAAGTGATAAGAATTCCTTTTTTTTTATGGCAGCAAAGTATTCCATTGTGTAGATGGACCATAGTTTTTTTGATCCAATCATCTGCTGACGGGCACCTAGGCTGTTTCCAAATCTTGGCTATTGTAAATTGTACTGCTATGAACATAGGGGTGCATATATCCTTTCTGATTGGTGTTTCTAGTTTCTTGGGATATAATCCTAGGAGTGGGATTACTGGGTCAAATGGGAGTTCCATTTTCAGTTTTTTGAGGAAACTCCATACTGTTCTCCACAGTGGTTGCACCAGTTTGCATTCCCACCAGCAGTGCCAGAGGGTTCCTTTTCTCTGCAACCTCGCCAACACTTGTCGTTTGTTGATTTGTTGATGTTGGCCATTCTGACAGGTGTGAGATGGTACCACATTGTTGTTTTGATTTGCATCTTTTGGATAATTAGGGTCACTATAGTTTTAAGGAAATTTGTTAATATAGCATAGCCCAGAGGATTCACCTCTTCACCTAATGAACTCTGGCATGCATATACAGGTGTGTGCATGTGGTCATAAATAAATGTCCCTTTGGGCACTGAGGGCTCTGGCTTAGGCAGAGTCCATTAGCAATATGTATAGAATAGGCAGAATTTCTAGTCCACTTAACAAGTAACTAACTATATGTCCTTGGGCTCTTTTTTTTAAAATATATATTTTATTGATTTTTTACAGAGAGGAAGAGAGAGGGATAGAGAGTTAGAAACATTGATGAGAGAGAATCATCGATCAGTTGCCTCTTGCACACCCCCTACTGGGGATGTACTCACAACCAAGGTATGTGCCCTTGACCTGAATCGAACCCGGTACCCTTCAGTCCGCAGGCCAACGCTCTATCCACTGAGCCAAACCGGTTTCAGCCCTTGGGCTCTTCTTGTTTTGTTTTTACATCAAGACAAATGAGGAGTCCATTATTTCTCTCAATAATTAGGGCTCTTGTGAAAGTAGATGAAGAGAGTGCTTTGAAATGGTGAAAATACTCTGCAAGTATTCAATCTCATGAAGTTGACCTTTCTATATTTTCTTTTCTTTCTTATGTGGAGGAAAGAGAGGAAAGAAGTGGAATATTCCTAGATGATTAAAAGACATTTTTTAAAAAAGCCAGCCGCCTGAAAGCCATTTGGTCTTACCCTCCCTTTTAAAGCATTATCTCCTAATACTAGTGCTATGCTAAGACATA
Source organism: Pipistrellus kuhlii (assembly GCF_014108245.1). NCBI lineage: Eukaryota > Metazoa > Chordata > Mammalia > Chiroptera > Vespertilionidae > Pipistrellus > Pipistrellus kuhlii. The sequence goes on from NW_023425595.1 coordinate 11,850,341, forward strand.
TTAGAGACTGAGGCAAAATGAAAAATTAATAATACTTGCTATATTTGTTTAAAATGATATTTTGTTCATAGTAAAATTTTTTTTTTTAATATATATTTTATTGATATTTCACAGAGAGGAGGAAGGGAGAGAGATAGAGAGCTAGAAACGTCGATGAGAGAGAAGCATCGACCAGCTGCCTCTTGCACACCCCCCACCGGGGATGTGCTCGCAACCAATGTACATGCCCTTGACCGGAATCGAACCTGGGACCTTTCAGTCCGCAGACCGACGCTCTACCACTGAGCCAAACCGGCTTCGGCCATAGTAAAATTTTTGCATTGATTTTTAAATGATATTATTTACCTTGTTTACTAATGTTTTTGGTGCCTCCTTAACTTTTGTACCTAAGGAGAGCAGCTCACTCACCTTGCCCTAGCTCTGGACTTGCCTAGTGACAACCTGTTCTGTTGCCAAAGTTCCTTGCACTCATCATCCCAGGAGTATTCCCTGGGATGTTCTACCCTGTGAATTTGCTCACATTGGTCCCCTTTCCTGAAGAGTGTTCCCATCACCTTTCCACCCCAACCTCTGTCTAAACTAACTGTCACCTCCTCTGGGAAGTCACTCTTGATTCACCCCATGTAAGTTATGTTGCCTACATCGAATCCCCATGGCATCTTATCTTGCTTTGGAGTTTAGGCCTTGTTATATTATAGAATGTATACTTATCTATTAGGCTGCACATTCCTTATAGACAGGCATTGTGGGTGTTTTTTTTTTTTTTTTTTGAGGGCTTTGTTTCATTTTGTATCTCTTGCTCTTTGTTTAGAACTCTTAATACAATGATGAATCAAAGAACTATGTGGTCTTTCTCTTGTTTCTCATTTCCTTTTCTAAATTGGGACATGTTGAAATTCAGTGACTTAACAAAATACCTATGAATTTGGGGCTAAAAATACTTCAGTGTCAAAGATGCAGAGAGCTGGCAAAGGTCATGCCAACAAGAGCTTGCCAATTTCTCCTCTGGGCAACATCCCAGACTATTGTTTTCCCTATAATTTCATTTGCTTTTAAGGAGAAAAAAAGGGGTAAACCTAGTAAAACACCTGACCCACATGGAGGGCAAAGTTAGAAGATATGTTGGGTCTTATTGAGGTCTCTGTAGAGTCCCCAGTGTGTCCACCAACAAAGCCTTGTGTTTGCAAAATACCCCTCTTCTAGGATATGGCTAGGCTGATGAGAATGGCAACAGGCACCATTTCTGACGTTGTTCTGTTAGGAGAAGTTAAAGCAGAGGTATCTCACTCCTCAAGGGACTGTGCAGAACTGGGGCTCAGGGCTTTTAGACTATACTCAGTGTGTCTTAGGGCTTTGGGAGTTGGGACTGGGAGTTGAGAGTACCATATGCAATAATTGCCTTTCCTTAGAGACCACTTTAGCATCAATTGGGGACTTCAGAGTTTTTGTAGCAACTGTTAGTGTCTTCTTCATAAGGGAATTGTGTTGGGGCCAGGAGCCCATAGGAAGAGGCTGTTTTCCAACTTCTGCTATTTCATCCTGCACCTGCACAAAACCCACAGTGAGGACTGCATATTAACCAGATAGACTAGGTCTTGGAAACAGAAATATTAAGGAAACACAGAGAAAAAAGTGTTTGACAGATTAGTATTGAGAAAGATATGGTACAGGGACCGACATTCAAGCAGCTTTGACATTATTGTCCCCATGTTGACTCACTGAGGAGAGTGTAGGAGGAGGTGGAAGGGCACGAAGGCCTCAAGAGATTAGGTAACTTGCTCATCATTGTAACTGAGCAGGTATGGGAGGGTGAGAACCACTCAGACTACGGTTCTCCCCTACACACTTAGGATGCTTCTCCAAGTAGTGAAAGAGAAATGACCTTTAGAGATAGAGGAAAATTAGTGGACAAAGAGAGAAAAGGACTTGCCTGGTGAAGGTGAAGTGGAATTCAGGTGAGAATACTGATCCAGTTCTTCTGATTTAAGCTCAGTATGGATCACCAGATCCAATTTCTTTTATTTATCATCTTCCCCAATATGTCAGTCCAACACTGGAATAGCTGCCAATAATGCTTTAAGATGATCAAATATCTTCTTTATCCTGCAACACTGCAACTCTGCCAAAGGACTTCTGTCCATTAGCACAAATATCTCCATCAGCTTTCAGGTATGAATAGACTGGCAGAGCTGTTTATTGAAAGGTAGACATTTTCTAAGTCCTGCTGGGCTGCTGGAGTAGATACATGATGAATGTGAAATTCTTTTATAAGATGAATAGTGCTTCTGTGGTAGTTTTGCTCCTAATGACAGCTCTGCCATGTACTGGTACAATGTTGGTCCGATTACTTAAACTCTTATTGTCTCAGTTTCCTTATCTATAAAATGAGGATAATAAAAGTTTTTACCTAAAAAAAGTGGTTTTGGGGATTAAATGAGTGAATATGTAGATCACTTAAAATAGTTTTGTTCTATGTGTCTCTGTTATTTAGTACAATACTAGTTCTTATAGAATTTTTTTTTTTTCAAACTAAGAGACTATAATTAAGACAGCAGCTTTCTGTTAATTAAGGCCATTGGTAAGTTGAGAATGGAAATATCAAACTAAATGAAATAGGAATTTCTAGGGGTGAAATAGGCAGATTTAGGGAATCTTTTAAAATTAAGGTGGTCCATGGAAAAAAAAAACACAGGGCTACAGAGCTGCAAAAGTGTACATTTCCATAAGACAAGGGAGCAGGGAGCCAGCAGAAGTTACATTTCCATAAGACAAGGAAGTTGGGAGAGGCAGCAGTTGCATTTCTGAAAGACAGGGGAACTGGGAGTAGCCAAATGTCTATATTTACAAAATAAAGAAGGAGGGCCTTACAGTCCCTTGTGAGGTTTGACCTATCAAAGGGAATAGTGGCTAATCAGAGAGGATAGCGAGGCACAAAAATTGCAGCCTTTATAAACTGGGGCAAAAGAAACTGGGTGGGACTCTTTCTCCCTTCCCATGTGGGAGTCTGTGCTGTGAGACTCTTTCCCCTCCCCATGTGGGAATCTGTACTTGGTCTTCAATAAATTTCCATCTTTGCTATACCATCTTCTGTCCGGGGATTTCTTTCTTTGACTCGGTAGCCCTGTGCCACCTCAATAAATTCAATTTAAAAAAAGAGTGGTTATCTGAGTCACAAGGGATCACACAGTGAGTAATAAGGGTGGGAAAATATGTATTCTTATTCTAAAAATGTCTACCTGTATTGGTTTTTCTTGATATACCAGAATGACTTTATGACTTAAGATATTCAGAGAATATCTTTAAAGGTATGAGCTAAGCCCAGTCATCTCTGAAGCCCCACACAGCATCTGGCATATTTTGTCCATAGTACATGTTTAATAAAATATAAACCAGAAATGCAGTTAAGTCCTATTGATAGCTTCCTAACTTGCTTCTCATCCGAGCCCTCTCAGGTACCTCTGGCTTCATGGCAAAGAAGAACCTCACTTTAGTGACCGAATTCCTCCTTATAGCGTTCACTGACCATCCTGATCGGGCATTCCCTCTCTTTCTCCTCTTTCTATTTATATATCTCACCACCTTATTGGGGAACTTGGGCATGATTATCCTGATCCATGTGGACCACCGGCTCCACACCCCAATGTACTTCCTTTTGAGTCACCTCTCTTTTATGGACATCTGCTATTCGTCTGTCACCGTTCCTCAGATGATGGCTGTGTTGCTGGAGCTGGGGGCAGCCTTATCCTACACACGCTGTGCTGCTCAGTTCTTCCTCTTCACCTTCTTTGGCTCCATTGACTGCTATCTTCTGGCCCTCATGGCTTATGACCGCTATGTGGCTGTGTGCCAACCCCTACTGTATGTCACCATCATGACGCAGAAGGCCCGTGTGGGTTTTGTGGCTGGGGCTTACCTTGCTGGTCTCCTCAGTGCCTTGGTGCGGACAGTCTCAGCTTTCACTCTCTCATTCTGCGGAACCAATGAGATCGACTTTATTTTCTGTGACCTCCCTCCTCTTTTAAAGCTGACCTGTGGGGATAGTTACAATCAGGAAGTGGTCATCATTGTATTTGCTATCTTTGTTATCCCTGCCTGCCTGGTGGTGATTTTGGTGTCCTACCTGTTTATCATCGTGGCCATAATGAGGATCCCCTCAGCTGGAGGCAGGGCCAAAACTTTCTCTACCTGTACCTCCCACCTCATAGCTGTGTCACTCTTCTTTGGCACCCTCATCTTCATGTACCTGCGGGATAACTCAGGCCAGTCCTCAGAGGAGGACCGGGTGGTGTCTGTGTTCTATACAACTGTCATCCCTATGTTGAACCCCCTCATTTACAGCCTGAGGAACAAAGAAGTGAAGGAGGCCCTGAGGAAAATTCTCAACAGAGCCAAGTTGTTCTAACTATCCCCTACGTTGGGCAGTCCTGGGAATCACCTCCTCTTTAAGTGCCAGCATTCTGGTTACATTGTTTATAGCACACTCAGTGTTTAAATGAATGTGCCTTGGTAAAAGGACCAGAAATTTTAGTTTCAGTGAGAGAAAGGGAGAAAAGGAAGAGGCAGCCTCAGAAGAGAGATTATGGTGAGAGCTTTAACTCCCAGGAAAAATGTCAAAAGCATCTGAACTTAAATCCTATGTGATCTAGTTGTGACATACGTCACAGGTCTATGACTATAAAACACAATTACATTTTTTTGGGAAAAATTTCCTATAAAATATTTCCGTAATAGACATATTGAAATAAGCCCAGCTGGTGTGGCTCAGTGGTTGAGGGTCAACCTATGAACCAGGAGGTCATGGTTCGATTCCTATCAGGGCACATGACTGGGTTGCAGGTTCAGTCCCCATTGTTGGGCTTGCAGGAGGCAGCTGATCAATGATTCTCTCTCATCATTGATATTTTGCTCTCCCTCTCCCTTCCTTTCTGAAATCAATAAAATATATTTAAAAATATTGAAAATAATGTAGAGTGTATCTCCTAGACTCAATACTTAGATTCACAACTCCTAATATTTTGTCATATTTGCTTTACCACATATATATAAAATCTATTTATTCATTTATCAAGCCAACAAATTATCCATCAATATGCTTTACTTTTTGATACATTTGAAAATGAATTGCAGATATTGGTATTAGTACTCTTCACCCCTATATACTACAGTATAATATCATCAATTAGAATTCAACATTTAGATTACACTTATTTTTAATGATTAAATTAAGGTAGTATTCTGATGGTCTTGTTAATAAAGCTCACCCTGGGAGGGGAGGAGGATCTGGGGGAGATAATAGATCAACCGAAGGACTTGTATACATGCATATAAGTACAACCAATGGACATAAAACTATGGGGAGGGAGGGGCTATGGGGGAGGGAGGGAGGGGGACAAAAAAAAAAACATTAAAATATGTAAAAAAAAAATAAATAATTAAATTAAAAAAAAAAAAAAAAAAAAAGCTCACCCTGATCAAAGTATTTTTCAGACTTTTGTGCTAGTTCACCAGTGATGCCTCTTTTGAATCAGTAAAAAAAAAAAATAAAAATAAAAAAATCCACAATAACATGTCTGTGAATTACCGTATTTTTCGGCCCATAAGACGCACCGGACCATAAGATGCACCAGTTTTTAGAGAAGGGAAATGAAGAAAAAAAGATTCTGAAACAAATAGTGTCCTAAAATATTTTATGTGCATTAAAACCCAACATCACAGTCATAAACACATGTAATCAACCCTGTAAAGTAAATAGCAGCATTTAGAACCATTTTAGAGCCGGGCAAGCACACAGAGACCACACAGAGCTGGGCAAGTAAAAAAACTCTTTTTTTAAAGTATATGTGTAGGCTATATTTGGACCATAAGACGCAGGGACTTTCACCCCCCCACTTCTGGGGGGAAAAAAGTGCGTCTTATGGTCCGAAAAATACGGTACTATCCAGATAGAGATATCTCTGTTCTTTCTTCTTCTTCTTCTTCTTCTTCTCCTTCTTCTTCTTCTTCTTCTTCTTCTTCTTCTTCTTCTTCTTCTTCTTCTTCTTCTTCTTCTTCTCCTTCTTCTCCATCTGTTCTATCTCCCACTCATCACATGCTTTGCCTGAATGTCCACTTGGTCAATTTATACCATTACCATTGCTTATAATAGTATCTGCAGTGTCTGTACTGTAGATATCAACACACTATATCCTTAGCTTTTGTTCTTGGGAGGCAGAGCATTGCTGCATTCCACACAGAGGTGGGCAGGAGGGAATCCTGGCCTGCACAGTGTCACTGTACTCTGCAAGGGCTCAGCCTGTGGCCAAAGCCTCCCAGAATCTGATGGCTCACTTCTCTAACTGTAGGTGCCTCAATCAAACTCCATGTACTGGAAGGAACAGGTCTCATCTACTCATTCTGTTCTGTTCTTTCTTTTATCCTTATTCCCAGAACTCAAACTCCTTTTCTTCCTGTTCCTTGCATTAGCAAAACACATGATCCCAGGTATGGGATCATGATATAAACCCCCCAGCAGCTTATTTCATCTGGGGATGAGGTAAGGTAGATTCAGACATTGGACTGCCAGGCTCAGCCATTGGACTCACTTCACAACTGAAGGAAAAGTCGTTCTTTATAATTCCCAGGGGATCCATCTGGATGGATGGTGCTCCCCTCCTGGCTGCCTCCCAGCTCCTTTCCCAGTAGGAACCACTGTTCTTGGGGCAGCCAGTCAGACAGAGACTTAAAGGAGCCAGATTCTGAGATGAGTCATCAGGAGATGTCTTTTCTTGGAAGGGTTACTGCTTTGCTCTTTGGCATTTGGACAATTGCTGAGATTTTTTAGAGCTGTGCTGCCTAAGTGGCATCCTTCCTTAGGAACTTTATTTCTGCAGCATGCTAATCTACTTTCAGTGAAAAAAGAGTACATTTGGTCAAGTATTTTTGATAAATAGTGGGTTAAAGAAAGTTAACAAGGTTTCTTCAGAATAGCACTTTATAGACCCTTTAAAATGATTAAATGAAACACGATTTTCCATGTGGGAATATAACATGCAGTGATTTTCGAACTTATGAGAACAATAAATTTATTATCTATCTAAGACACCTGGAGGAAATAAGACTTTGCAAGGTAGGAGCCATTTGTGGTGGTATTCAAACCTTACTGCACATTGCAATTATCTGGGGACTAAAAAATTCTTATGTCTGGCTTCTACACGCATTCTGACTTAATTGTTATGGAGTACATTCTGAGCCTTGGGATTTTTTTTTTTAAATTCTCACTTGAGGATATTTTCCCATTGACTTTTAGAGAGAGTGAAATAGAGGGTTAAGACAGAGAGAAATATTGTTCTGAGAGAAACACATCAATGGGTTGCCCCCAGCATGTGCCCTGACCAGGGCCGAGGTCGGGGAAGAGCCTGCAACCAAGATACATGCTCTTGACTGAAATTGAACCCGGACCATTTGGTCCACAGGCTGACACTCTATCCACTGAGCAAACCGGTTTTGGGCCTTGGATTTTCAAAGCTCCACAGCCCAGGTCATTCTAATTTGCATCAAAGTTGAGAACCACTGCCCTTGACTCTTCTTGTCTTGTATCATTCTCTGAATAGACTTAGTCAACAGGCCATTGACCTAGTTCAAGTCATTGTTTTACCAACAAGTAGCTGCATAACCTGTTCTGTATTTACATTTTAAAATTTATAATACAGAGAACCATCAAGCCTACCCTGACTAACTTGTCTCTTGTGAGGAAGGGAGGTGCTAATGGGACTTAGAAGGAATCATGCTCTTCAAGAACACACCTTTAATATTTTTGTTTACAGTACAATGCACAGGAGGTCAAACAGAGTTAGAGCTCCTGAGAACACTTCCCAAGGCATTGTCTCAAGATATAATTTCTTGGCATTAGCTGTGCCAGAACCATCTGGGATGGCCATTAATCTAGATGCCTTGTCCCATAGCAGACACTGCATCAGAATTTATGGGAGTGGGATGATAATATTCGACTTTTCAGTAAATTCTTTGGCTGATTCTTATACACAGTAAAGTTTGAGAGCCAGTGCTCTGGGGGAGAGGTTGGTCACTATTAAGAATTTAAATGGAACTGGAGAGCATTATACTAAGTGAAATAAGCCAGGCAGAGAAAAATAAATATCACATGATCTCACTCATTTATGGAATATAAGGAACAACATAAACTGATGAACAAAAATAGATCCAGAGGCAGAGAAACATCAACTAGACCATTAAACTCAGAAGGAAGGTAGGGAAGGGTGGGGATAAGGGGGAGAGATCAACCAAAGGACTTGTATGCATGCATATAAGCCTAACCATGGACAAAAACAATGGGGGTGGGGGTGGGAGTGGGAAGGGGTGTGTGAGAGTATGAGGGGGGGTGGTAGGGAGGTAATAGGGGAATAAGGACACATACAAACAAAACAAAAAAAGAATTTGGGCAGTTTGGCTGGTAGAAGTCTGTTCATGACCTGCTCACACCTGCCTTTCCATCATTTCATCTCATGACTCCTGCACTTGCACCATCATGTTTCTGCCAAATGGTGAACTTTTGGAATTACCCATTACAGTGTGTCTCAATAATGAGAAGCAAAAGCTTCTGCCAATAAAACAGCCTCCTTTTGGGATCCATTTGTGCCAGCCAGGGTACCATTGTGCAAAACCGTTGACTAAATTTCCAAGCAAGATATAGAAAACATCAAAGAAATTCATTTCTTTTGGCACAAGGCAGAGATAAGCCAAAAGTAGGAACTAGCCCCATGAGGCCCTGCTGAGTGATGACAGGACATGGGATGGGGGCTTTGGGAGTTTGAAATAAAAGAGTATAAAATTCAAAGATATTAGATGACTTGTTTGGAAGTCACATGAAGATAAATTGCCTGTCCTTGGAGACTCACCTTAGGAACCAATTAGTGAGCAGTGCTGGTGCAGTTACTATAAGAAGCACCACCAGCAAGGTCTAGTGCTGAATCAGAAGCTCAGTGAAAGAATCTGGGTCCCTAGCGCTATGATCCTGGGCTGAGTCTGGAAAAAAAAAATAGAAAGGAAAAAAGATCCCAGGGAACTCTAGTGTCAGGGATGTACTGTTTTGTGAAGGGTGAGAAGAAAGAGAGGGACTCCATGAAGTGAGAATAGAACATAGAGGTTCTGGGAGTGACCCCATCTCAAGCAGATTGCTATGATGAACATCTCATACTGCATTGTTCTTTATTGAAAGGGAACAGAGAGAAGGCAGTTGAAGTCCAGAGAGGAAAAGTGATTTGTCCAGGCTCACACGTCTAGTGTGGGTGATATAGAATCCAGGTCTCCCCTGGGTCAGCAGGTCACCAGCAGAAGAAACGCTAAACAAACGAGGAAACCACTAACAAAGTGCAATCCAGATGAGGATGGTTCATGCCCAGCTCATGGCTTCCAGATCTAATTTCTTTTATTTGTTACCCTTAAGGTGTTAGCTGGTATTGATCTGACTGATGTTCTATCAGGTAATGAAACTTGATTAAAACATTTTTTTTTACAGCCTATTATAGAACTCTATTAGGACCTACAGATCCATTAACTCAGGTTCCTCCAAAAACAACACCAGAGCTATCTCTGCTTTCAAATTCAGATACCATTTCTCATCATACTACTGCTTTTATTAATACTGCGAGGACACCCAGGCTATGATTATGGAGCTTTGTTAGGGGCTAAAATGAGCTAATGTTTGCTCTTGATTTCAAGGTTAATGCTAGTATTTTCAAAAAACAAAAAAACAAACACAAGCCAGCCAGCTCTAATTAGTATAACAGCTGTTTGTTAAACATTCATGTTGATTGAAAATAGAAATATTTCTAAAAGCAGAGCCCATTGCTGATTGCTAATGGTTTTTTTTTGGGTTCATGCTCTTTTGTTCGTAGCATATACATTTTCCTTCTTTAAAATGCTCATTTAAAAATTTAAATAGCTACCATATCTATGTGGATGCCTTTAGCTTTCCAAAGCATTTTCTCATCTGTTTTAATCTAGTCATTAACCTTATCTCATAAAGCAGAGCGGATGTTATGATTCCCTTTTGGCAGAAGAGGAAATTGAAGTTCAGAGAGGTTAAGTGCCTTATGTAAGATCAAACAGCTAATTGGGGTCAGATTTGCAAAAACAAGGGCTGACTTGTAAGGCAGGGAATCATTGGCTTTCCATTCTTAGCATTAAGAGAAGCATTCACCACTTTTTACCTTATATTACAGTGAGATCTATATTCACCTACTTCCACATCAGACTGCAGTTTGTTGAAGTCAAGTACCTACATGTCACCCAACTTAAAGCTTTACTACTTGCAATGACTTGAATGTTCCTCTCCAGCTGGCCCTTGTCTTAGCCCTCTCACATACACCGCTGAATGGATGGCTGGGAGGAATCAAACCCTAGTGACCGAATTCCTCCTTATTGCATTCACCGAACATCCCCAGTGGGGACTGCCTCTCTTCCTGTTATTTCTGAGTTTCTATTTTGTCACTCTGCTGGGGAACGCAGGGATGATCATCCTGATCCACAAAGATCACCAGCTCCACACCCCCATGTACTTCTTCCTCGGTCACCTTTCCTTCGTGGACATGTGCTACTCCTCTGTCATCGTCCCTCAGCTGCTGGCTGTGCTGCTGGACCACGGCACAGTCATCTCACAGGCTCGCTGCGCAGCTCAGTTCTTCCTCTTCACCTTCTTTGCGTCCATCGACTGTTACTTCCTGGCCATCATGGCCTATGATCGCTATGTGGCCGTGTGCCAACCTCTGCTTTATGTCACCATCATGACCGAGAAGGCCCGCTGGGGCTCAGTAGCTGGGGCCTACATTGCTGGTTTTTCCAGTGCCTTTGTGCGAACGGTCACAGCCTTCACGCTCTCCTTTTGTGGAAACAATGAGATTGACTTTATTTTCTGTGACCTCCCTCCTCTGTTAGAACTCACTTGTGGAGAAAGCTTCACGCAGGAGGTAGTGATCATAGTGTTTGCCATTTTTGTCATGCCTGCTTGTATAGTGGTGATCTCGGTGTCCTATCTGTTTATCATCGTGGCCATCATGCAGATCCGCTCTGCTGGGGGTCGGGCCAAGACCTTCTCTACCTGTGCTTCCCACCTCATGGCTGTGTCACTGTTCTTTGGCACCCTCATCTTCATGTACCTGCGGGATAACTCAGGCCAGTCCTCAGCGGGGGACCGAGTGGTGTCTGTACTCTACACAGTGGTGACCCCAATGCTGAACCCTTTCATATACAGCCTGAGGAATAAGGAGGTAAAGGCAGCTGTCAGGAAAGCCCTGAGCAGATCAGAGGCTCCTGGAAGGCCCTAGATCAAGCATGTCAAACTGATGGCCTTTCAGGCTGCATGTGGCCCATAATGAATATTTTTGCAGCCCAGCCAACATAACGGTATGTAAGAAATGTTTTAATAAAAATTTCATAACTTAATTTATACAATATCCTGTTATACATAATTATTAATAACGAACTACAACATTCGCTAATGACTGGTTACTATCATCATGTTGTATTCATTTCCCTTAGGTGCTTTACCTATCGGTGCACCATTTCTCTCCACTAATTCTAGCAGTGAATATTTTAGTAGCCAATTGCCATGCCATTAGTCTTGGACTGACTTGTTTGATGTGTGCAACAGAAAATATTTTGCTTTTGAAGAACAAGAAAAATAGGTTTATTTGTGTTACACTTATTAATTTGTGTAGTTATTCAGTGTCTGATAAGTTAATGTTCAAGAAAAGTATTAATTTTTATTAAAGGTTCTATTATTTTATGTTAATGAATATGCATTTATTTCAGCCCTTTGTATTCAGCATGTCTATCAAAATAAATCTATGCTTCCATGAAAATTGAAGGTTTTTTTTTTAACGGCCTACATAAACTCAAATCTTATTTATTTGGCTCGTGTTAGCCTTTGAGTTTGACATGCTTGCCCTAGATGGATCCTTAGCAAATATGTCATTCCTTAGTTTCTCCATCCTCTGTTTTTCTTCAAATATCACCTACATGGGAAGACTTTCCCAGCCCTACTTAAAATTGCACCCAAACTTTCCACTTCCACTTATTAATTTATTAATCTATGTAATGCTTTTCACCATTGGATGTACTATGTTTTACGTATTTAATATTGTGTAAATTACATGAGTAAGCATTTTTACCTGTGCAATTCATTTTTGTATGCCAGTGCTTAGCAAAGCACTTAGCACATAAAGGTTCCAGTATTTGTTGAATAAATAAATTAACATCAGGTTCCAGTGCCTATTTTTGAGTTCTAACTTCTTCAGTCCTCATTTTTTTAATCTGCCAAGTGAGTTTATCTACTTTATAGGACTATGTTTAGGGGATTTAGTGCATAAATGGGAAGGGTGACATCTGTCTTATTCGTTAGTGTCTGTTGAATGAAGTACATTGCCTGGCACAACAAATACTAGATGAATTGAGCAAAAATATTTTGGAAAATAAAAAAGTTATCTACACATGCAACTAATCTTTTTCCAAATATCTTTTTTAATATTTGGAAAATATTTATTCTTTAATTCTTCATTTATTCTTTAATTGTTTTCTTTCTTATTGTTTCTGTGGTTTTGAATGACAATGATGATGATGACATATAGAAACTAACATTTACTAGGCAGTTATCATCTTCCAGGAATTGTGATGTTTGCTAGAGGAATTATCTGATTCAATTCTCATCACAACCTTATGAAGTGTGTTCTATTATCCCTGCTTCATTGTAGATGAGGCACCTGAGACTTAGAAAGGTCCAGCAATTTTCCCAAGGTCAGCAAACATGTAAGTGGTAGAGTGGGGCTTCCACCCAATCAGAGCCTGAGCACTTAATTGCCATACGCACAGTCTCCTGCTATGATCTACTGTCTACTCTGTGCAGTCACTCCTTTGGAATTCATTGTTATTGCATTTCTTTTATTTCTTTTACCTGGCGAAGAAAAGGCAAAAGTTCAAACTTAAGCCGAAACCAGTTTGGCTCAGTGGTAGAGCGTCAGTCTGCAGACTGAAAGGTCCCGGGTTCGATTCCGGTCAAGGGCATGTACCTTGGTTGCGGGCACATCCCCTGTAGGGGGTGTGCAAGAGGCAACTGGTCGATGTTTCTCTCTCATCAACGTTTCTAGCTCTCTATCTCTCTCCCTTACTCTCTGTAAAAAAATCAATAAAATATATATTAAAAAAAAAGTTCAAACTTAAAAAAAAGTAATTTATTTCTCATTTAAAGTTGACATACACTATTATATTAGTTTCAGGTGTACAACATAATGATCAGACATTTATGCACCATATAAAGTGATCACCCCAATAAGTCTAGTACCCATCTGACACCATACATAGTTATTACATTATTATTGACTGTATTCCTTATACTATAATGGTAAAAGTCCAATCTGTAGAGGTCTGAGGCAGTAAAAAACAGTCACTTTATAGCCCCAATGTGCTAGTATTTTGTAATGTGACAGAGCATGTTGGTTTGTGTGTATGTGTGTGTATATATGTGCGCATGTAGTTGTATATGAGAAGCTGATGTGTGTAGATTCAATAAATGGCAGTTTCTGGACTCTAGGAACTTTCTTTTTAAGGACATATGACAAAAATTTAGGAAAGAATTGGGTGAGCATGTCTACAAAAAGATTCATGGAAAAAACTGCACTGGTGCCAAAGAGATTTGGGTCCACACATCAACTTTTATTATTGTTTTTGCACAAATCACTTAAAAAGTGCAGAATAAGGGTGGAAGAACTCTAAAGAGTGTATCTGGGGACCATTTTACAAATCAACTTCTGTAGCAGGTGATAGAGGCATTTATGTTGTAGAACGAGCTCAGAATTTGACACCAAAGTGTGCAGTCTATTGCTTCTCAGCTATAGAGCTTCAAATTGGTTAGTGCCTTTCGGCCTGCTTTCTCAACAGTGAAATAAAAAAATTATAGAGCATTTACTCTGGACCAGATTTTATTAATATATGTATCTCATTTATTCTCACAACAACTTGGTGTCCATAGAGAATGGGAAGATGCTGGGTGAATTACGCAAACATTAATTAGTGTTGTTATGGTAACTATCTCAGGATCCACAACCAAATAAGCATTGATAGGCATAGGGACCCACAGCTGATCAGTGGACCTCTTCACTTCAGAACTTTTGGAACTATCTCTCCAGGACTGAGATCAGCCTTGAATCCACACATCTCCAGAAATGGAGAGTTCGCTAATAATTTAAACTTAATTCTTAAACTCATACACACCTAAATAAACACTTAAATAAATTATTAATCACTATGCTAAAAGCTTTACATGAATCATTTATTTTAGCTCTCCTGACAACTTTAACAGAAAGTAATTATTATTGACCTCTTTTAGCAAAAGGAAGAAATAAGACCCAAAGAAGTTACGTAACTCGCCCAAGTTTATTCATCAAGAAAATGGCAGTCCAGGGAGGATCCAATCTCGCCTTTCTTACTCCAAAGTATGTACCCTTTTTTAAAATTACAAATTTTTTCAATTGCAGTTGGTATACAATATTATATTAGTTTCAGGTGGACTACACCGTGATTAGACATTTATATGCCTTAGGGAGCAGTCCCCCCCTAATTCTAGTAGAAGTATGTATGTTTACATGCTATCTGCCCTTCTGCATTTTCTCCCTTCTCTACCAAGTCCCAATTCTCAGTTGAAGTTTGCTTTGGAAGTGTCTGGATTTCAACTGTATTCTTGGTCTCAATATTTGATAGGTCTGGGCTGGGTGCATCTTATGGCCAGACATAAATGTGAAAATCATGGAATTTACCTTTGCCCTCTTGTAGGTCAATGAGGAGGATATGAGGGAATTTACAACTGCCTCAGGAAGAGCAGGATTACTCAGATGAACTATTGCCTTCTGAAGTCCTTCAAGAGCATCTATCTCTGAGTCAAAGCTCCCTCCAATAAATATTTCATCCATAAAGTGCCTCCAAGCAGTCACCAACCTTGCCTTTGTATCTTCTTTTTCAACTTTCAGTGATTGCCTGAGAAGTCAAGATTCTTTTTCAGACTTTGTTACCTTTAAAAATATACATAAGATTATTTTGTTCTATCTATCTATCTATCTATCTATCTATCTATCTATCTATCATCTATCTATCTATCTATCTATCTATCTAATCATATGTCATCTATAACCTATCATAAGATTACTCAAAGGATGTGTCTGAAATCTCTTCTCTTTCAAAAAAACAGCTACACTGAAGTACAATTGACATGCATAAACTGCACACATTTAAATGCACTATTTGGTAAGTTTTAACATATGCATACACCCATGAAATCATCACCACAATCAGGATAATAACATATACATCACTTCCAAAAGTTTCCTTTATTCTACTGTATTTTCTCCTACATGCCCCTTCCACCACCCTCCCCTTCAGAACACTAATCTGATTTTTACTATACGTTAGTTAGAATTTAATATAAATTTTATACAAATAGAATTACATCTGACTTCTTTCACTTAGCATAATGATTCTGAGGTTCATTCATGTTATTGCAGTTATCAGTAGTTGATTACTTATTGCTGGGTGTTTTTTCATTTAATGGATATACCATAATTTGTTTATTCATTCACATGTCAATTGGAATCTGGGTAGTTTCTAGTTTTTGGTTATTTTAAATAATGCTGCTATAGACATTCCTGAAATCTTTGTATGAATATATACTTCCATTTCTCTTAGTTAACTATCTAGGGGTAGTATGGTTGGATCATATAGTAAGTATATGATTAATTTTTAAAGAAACTACTAAACTGTTCTGCAAAGTGGTTGTATTACTTAACATTTCCACCAGCAACACATGAACATTTCAGGTCTTCCACATCCCCGTCAACACTTGTTATGGCCAACCTTTTTAATGTTAGCATTCTAATAGCTACCTCTCTGTGGTTTTAGTTTGTAATAATGTTGATACTTAATCTTTTAATGTGCTCAGCTGCCACTAGTAAATCTTTGATGAAGTGTCTGTTTAAATCTTTTGCTCAAATTTAAGTGGACTTTGTATTTTCTTATAATTAACATATTGAAAGTTCTTTATATTTCTGGATACAAGTTCTTTATCAGATATGTGATCAGCAAATATTTCCTCCCAGTTCTTGCACTGTCTTCTGTTGCTCTTAGCAGTGTCCTTCAAAGAACAAATATTTTAATTTTGATAAAGTCCTACTTATCAATTTTGCCATTTATGGCTTGTGCTTTTATTGTTATATTTAAGAAATCTTTGCTTATTCTCATGTTCACAAAGATTTTCTCTTCTGTTTTCATCTAGAAGTTTATAGTTTTAGGTTTTTACATTTAAGTTTAGGAACTATTTTGAATTGTGTTTTATAGATGGAACCAGGTATGGGTCAAAATAAATATTTTTGCATATGCATATCCAATTATTTCAGCACCATTTGTTGAAAAGATTATCTTTTTAAAAAATATATTTTATTGATTTTTTACAGATAGGAAGAGAGGGATAGAGAGTTAGAAACATCGATGAGAGAGAATCATCGACCAGCTGCCTCTTGCACACCTACTGGGGGTGTGCCCGCAACCAAGGTACATGCCCTTGACCGGAATTGAACCTGGGATCTTTCAGTCCGCAGACCGACGCTCTACCACTGAGCCAAACCGGTTTTGGCTGATTATCTTTTTTTCCCACTAAGTTGTCTTCGAATCTTTGTTGAAAATCAATTATCCAGATATGTTGGAAATATATTGTCCATATATTTGGGCCTATTTCTGAACTCAATTCGATCTCAATGCTCTATTTTGTCTGCTGTTATGCCAATACCACACAGTCTTGAATACGAATAAGTCTAGAAATCAGTTAGGGCTAGTACTTCAACTTCACCCATTTTAATTACTTAAGGCCCTTTAAATTTTTATATAATTAAAAAATACAATTTTCCAAAGTCCATAAGAATGTTTATTATAATTTTGGTTGGGATTGTATTGATTTTTATTGATCTATTTGGGGAAAACTGACAAATTGACTTTTCTAATCCATGAACTTAATGTATACTTAATGTATTTCTCTTTTTTTATTTATGTCTTTTTTAAGTTATCTCATCATTGCTTTGTGTTTTTCAGTGTATGTAGCTTTTTCAAGTTTTTGTCACATCTATTCTTTCTTCTTTTCTTTTGTTAATCCTCACCTGAGGATATTTTTTCCATTGATTTTTAGAGAGAGTGGAAGGGAAGGGGAGAGACATTTGTTTATTTGTTGATGATAGCCATTCTGACAGGTGTGAGGTGGTACTTTATTGCTTTGATTTGCATCTCTTGGATGATTGGTTTATCCCAGGATAAACCACGCTTAGTTTCATGTAGTACCATATTCTTTTTATTTTATTTTATTTTTTAAATATATTTTATTGTTGATAATATTACAGATATCTCCCATGTCCACCACTCCTTATCCCCCTCTCCTAACCTCTGTCCCAGGTCTTCAAGATCCTATTGCTTGTGCCTATGGACTATGCATATAAATATATAAGTTCTTTGGTTTATCTCTTCATGCTTCTGGTCTTATTTTGTTATCAATTCATTTTGTTCATTAGATTCCACAAACAGGTGAAATCATGTGATGTTTGTCTTTCTCAGTTTGGCTAGACAGCATGATGGACCTGGAAAATATTATGCTAAATGAAATATTTAGCATAATATTTTCTAGGTCCGTCAGACTGTCTAGAGTTCTTTTTATTATCAAAGAAAGTAGATGTTCCTGAGACTTCTTGGTTGGTTAAAGTCACAGATGGTATTTTCTAACACCATATGCCAATTTTAAAAGGGGTTTGTAGTTTTTTTTTGTTGCAAAAGTTTTATTGTTTCAATGCATGGGAGTGGGCTTCAGGGTGGTTAAAAGAATGGCTAGTAGTTTCAGGGAGAGGCTCAGGAAAAAGCCAGACACGGGGGGAGACAGAGGAGTCCCTCAAAGGCTTCTGGGCTCCAAAGGCTCCTAGTCCTGTTGAGGGTGAGCCTTTTGAAGAGATACTCGCCCAGCCCAGCCTGGGGGCCGCCAGCCTGCAGAGGTGAGTCAGGTGTCGCCCATCTTCTTGATGAGTTTCACCTCCTCACCCAGGAAGTGGTTCTCCCGGAAGTCACAGAGCTGAGCGTCTGCGCGGGTAGAACCGGGCTCGCAGCTCCAGAAGGGCCTGGTTCAGGTTTCTTTCCAAGGCCAGGGCGGCTTCCCTGGCGTCCTGAGTTTTGCCCACTCATCCTGGGAGGCCTCAGCACGTCCTGGAAGAGAATGCGGCCATCGCGCTTGTTTTGCAGTTTTGAGAGATGCTCAGCGCCCTCTTGCTTCTTGCCAACTCGCAGAAGTAGCCCACACCCTCGAGAGCCATATCATCCATGGAAGCCCTGAGAGAGGTAGGTGTCGGGGCCCGCAGATGCAGGTTGGCCAGGTGGTTGACCGCAGCCTACACCTGGAATAATCCTGACGAATTTGGGAGCTCATGGTTGTTCGGCAATAAGGAGTTAATGTAGAAAAAAACCCTGGTGTGTTGACTGATCCGGGAGGTGGTTCTGAAGTTGGTGACTGGATAAGACGCAGGAGAGTGGTCAGCGGCTGGAAGAAGAGGTGTCCCTGGGTCTGTTCATTCCAAACATGGTTGAAGCAAGAGTCAGATCCGAGACCACTGAGGGCACTGGATTTGTAGTTTTGAGTCCTCTAAATTTCTCTATTAAAAAGAGAATAAGAGGGAGTCAGTAAAAGGAAGATGGAGGGAAAAAGGAAATGAAGGACATTTTAATCTTCTAAGAAATATGTTCTGAATTAGACAATTTCACTTAGAATTTAACCCTGAGGATGAAGGACTGGTTGAGAAATCACTAGGAGTGATAGCTGCAAGGTTTAAAGAGGGCAGATTAGAAAGCGTGATTTCAGGAGCGATGATTTGGCTCCAGTGGTATTTAAAACAGTTGGTACCTTCTTTTCATCGGCAGACTTTTCAGTTTCTTCTTCCATCTTCTAGACACCAATTGTTCTATGATAGTTTCCTCCCTCTTTCATTGCAGTTTCTCAGACTTCCATGT
This sequence comes from Pipistrellus kuhlii, assembly GCF_014108245.1. Classification (NCBI taxonomy): domain Eukaryota; kingdom Metazoa; phylum Chordata; class Mammalia; order Chiroptera; family Vespertilionidae; genus Pipistrellus; species Pipistrellus kuhlii. The sequence continues at coordinate 11,869,406 of NW_023425595.1, forward strand.
TGGGTTCTTATTTCTAAATGTGAGTTACCCAGGGCTTAGTCATAGGTCTTTCCCTATGTAGTCATTCCTTAGGCTAATTTCATCCAGTCCCATGGGTTTAAATATTTACTTAAGGTATCTATATAAAATTCAAAGTTCTTGCCATCAACTATGATATTTAGCCAGTTTGGGTCCCCAACTGCCTTCATGATTATCTCTTCCTCTACTTCCTTCTATTATAGTTCAAGCCAACCAGTTCCCATATTAGGATCTTTACACCTGCTCTTCATTTTCTTGGGGTGTGTTTTCCCCAGATCTTCTCATGGCTCACTTCCTTATTTTATTCAGTTCTCAGTCAAATAACTGAGAGGCCTTCCCCAACTGCTAAACCCTCCTACCTACAATAGCTATCCACCCTATGTTATCGTCTGTACTCTGACCTTGCTTGATTTTTTTTTTAAATCATAACCTTCTTTCTCCTTCATATTTGTGGCCATTGCTTATTTATTTATCTATATGTTCATTGTCTGTGCTCTGCACTGTGATAGAAGAGCCAGGATCTTTCATTTTAACTCTCACTAGGTACTCAAAAAAGATTTGTTTAGTGACTAAATAAGTGGATATTTTACTGACATATTTTATATGTTAGGTTGAACAAGTAAATTCTACCCAATGCATAGTGTATTTTTGGTTTGCTTTTCTAGGTATTTCTTTTGCATTTAAGTTACCTATGCTAAGATGACAAGGGTTTCTGCTCATTTACTTATAAGATCACAAGTTGATTAATACAAAAGAACAAGGATAGCATAAAACTCAGTTGGATGTGTCTTGCACATTTTATGCTTTCTAAATTTCATGATGTTAAATATTGTCTTTTGATTATCTGGTCTTAAAAATTATTTTTGTGTCAGTTTCTCTCTAGTTTGTGAGTGCATTGAGGGCATGGAATGTGAATAATTCACCCTTTTAGTCTCAGGGCCAAACTCAGAGCCTAGTAAAGTGAAGGTTTACAATAGATTTTTGTTGAAAATGACAAATAGGAGAAGGATTTAGGGAAGTACAAGCATCTAGGTACAGATTTATGCTTCTCTTCTGTGAAAACTTATCAAGGTTTTTATAAAAGTTTGTGATCCCTCATTTTCTTAATCAGTTGCCCTTTGTGTCCCAAACTTAATCCTAATTCACTTTGTCAGGCAAACTCCCAATTTTCATACAAGTCTATTCCTAGCCAAATCAACTTCCCATTACTCACTGCAGATGGAGCTATACCTCAGTATGGATACAGCCTCTCATAGACTCTACAAGTTGGAAGTAATAGAGGGCCAGGACAGGTCCACAGGGATGGCAACCAAATTAAACTAAATGACTTTGGTTTAACCTACTGCTTCTTATATCAAATATGGGCTAGATGAAACCAGAATAAACAGTGCAAATTGCATAGTGGCCCAACTGATGTTTATGTAACAGAAGATTCTGGTACATGCTGGTTTAATAGATTTAATAGGCAAGAGAGTTTATTTTCCTTAAAATAAAAAAAAGTTATTTTCACCCTAGCTGGTTTTGCTGCACAGTAGTTAGAGTGTCAGCCACAGACAGAAGCGTCTCAGGTTCAATTCAAGAGCATGGACCTGGGTTGCATGTTTGATCCCCAGCCCTGATCAGGGTGAGTGCAGGAGGCAACCTATCAATGTTTCTCTCTCTCTGTCTCTCCCTGTATACTTTCTCTAAAAATCAATGGGAAAAATATCCTTGGGTGAGGATTAACAACAACAAGAAGTTATTTTCTTCCTAATGTGATAGTTATTCTAAAAATTTAAAGCAATAACAAGGTATAATATGAATCACTCTATTCTTTGAAATAAAACCCACTGTTTTGGTTACATATTGCTATATAACAAATCAGCCCCAAATGGAGTGACTTAAAAACAGTAATAATCATTTTATTGCTATCTCTCACAGTTCTAGAAGTTGGCTGGATTTTGGTAGGCAGTTTTCACTTGGAGACAGAGCAGAGACAGATCAGCTTAAGTTTCATTGCTCATAAGTTGGATGACTGACTAGGGGGACTCAGAGACTTGTAGTCTGAAACAGCTAGGGCTCCTTGGGCATCTCTCTCTCTAAGACTCTGTAGTCTCTCCACATGTCCTTTCCAGCATGGTGGCTCCAGAGTAGTGGGACCTTTTACATGGTAACTCATGGTTCCAGAGGTGCATGTTCATAAAGAAAGAGTGCCAGGTGGCAGCTGTGTTGACTTTTCTTAGATGGTTCTTGAAAACCATGCAGTACCACTTCTGGGGTACTCTATTTGTGAAAGGAGTCCCCCAAACCCTCCAGGTTGAAAGGGGAGGAACACAACCTCCATTTCATGATGGGGAAATGGCCAAGTTCTTCAAGAGCATGTGGAATGGAAAATGTTGTGAGCATTTTTGAACAATACAATCTGCCACAACTACTGTTAATATTTTATTGACTCTCCTCCTAGGCATTTCTTTCTATTTTATGTAAATGGGTTTTCGTGAAACATGCTCTTATAGAACCTGCTGTTATATTAGACCAATGGTCCTATTATAGAAAAAGAAACTGAGATTAGTAACATGGCTTGTCATATGGTGAGTTAGCTGCAAAGTTGGGCCAGACTCCACGTCTCCTGATTACAAATCTAGGACTCTCTGCTATTCTAAGTGGAAAAATGAAAGCGGAGCTCTGTGATGCTTCATGTTGAAGCTATGGGTAGAATACAGTAGATGTTGAGGCACTTGAAGAAAGCTAGTGAAAGAAAGTGAAGAGGCTAGTTGGTAACCCATATAAAAACAGGTGGTTTTACGTTTATAATGAAAATGCACATGAAACATAAAAGTTTAAGAGGTGCCACAGAGAAAAGCAGGTGGATGATATCATAGTTTCTCTTAAAGAAGTTGGATTTTATGTTTAGACAAAATTGAATACAGCTTAGACTGTAGACAGAAAAACCTAATTTAGGAGAGAAGGCATATTAAAGTTGAAAGCCATGGGACAGTAATAAAAAAAGAAATACCTTTAAAATTTTACTTTAGTGTCTATGGTATACTAAATAGAATGGTAGTTGTGCAGAAACCGGTTTGGCTCAGTGGATAGAGCGTTGGTCTGTAGACTGAAAGGTCCCAGGTTCGTTTTCAGTCAAGAGCATGTACATTGGTTGCGACCAGAAGGCAGCTGGTCGATGTTTTTAATGCTTTATCCCTCTCCCTTCCTCTGTAAAAAAATCAATAAAATACATTAAAAAAAGAATGGTGGTTGTGTAATATACATGTTCATTTAGCAACAAACAGCTTTAAGATGTTGGGATTATTATTTTCATTTTACAGATGAAGAAGATGAGTACCCCAAGTAATTCTGATGTACACATACAGTTGGAAACAACTGGGACCAATGGCCTCATTTTATAGATGAGAAAATAGGCTCAATAAAGTCAACTGACATGCCTAAAATCTCACAGCTACTTGGGCACAGAGTCAGGATAAGAATTGATGGCTTCTATCGATATGTGCACACGCTCTGGTTTTCCATCTAAATACATTTCCCAAAGTATATTTTGCACAACACTAGACCTATGAACTAGTCTGTGATGAATCAGGTCCTGTATGATTGAACATGTTTAGTTTTGAGAAATACTGCAAACCATATCACTCTTCTGGAGATTTATTCTATACTAAAAGCTCTGAGAAGTTGTTTAATTAACACATTTTGTTTTACTTAACTCTGAGTGGTCCAAAATTGTTGGAACATGGACCCTTCTTTTTACAGCTATTAAACATCTCACTGGTAACATGGCAAAACAGGAAAGGTAATACAGAGAAAACCAGGTTGAATAAAGGAATCATTAATAAACATATTCAAAGCTGCAAAAGCTAGACTGTAGGTACCACATGTATGAGCTTATTATGTAAGTTATGTACAATTTGTATCAAAGTTTATAGTAATACACATTATGATCAGATGTGATTTATGGTTGTGACTTAAGGGAATTAAGGGGTTTGTTTCCAAGATCAGAGAAACATGAAAAAGCCCCAACTCTTCAGAGGTTAGTATAGAAGGCAGATACCCTAAAGCTTATTAAAAGCTGAACTATCACAACTACACCACCAACTTTGGACAGAATCATCCATCTGGTTATGGGAATAAAAGGAATTCAGATACCTGGGACATCAAAGGCAGGAACTTTTACTATTGATGAGCTTCTTCAGGGTGCCTTTTATGTCCTTATTCCTCAGGCTATAGATGAAGGGGTTCATCATGGGTGTCACCACAGTGAATAGTACTGCACCAATTTTATCTCTGTCATCAGGGTGAGCGGATGAGGGGAAGAAATAAACCCCTACAATGGTCCCATAGAAGAGCAATACAACTGTCAGGTGAGAGGCACAGGTGGAGAAGGCTTTCCACTTTCCCTCTGTGGATGAGATTGTCAGGACAGCCCTGACAATGCAGATGTAGGAGAAGAGGATGAGGGCAAAAGGGAATGTGATGACTGATAAGCCCACGATGAATAACACAAGCTCATTGATCATTGTGTCTGAGCAGGATAGTTTGAGCAGAGAGGCCAAGTCACAGAAGAAGTGTGAAAGAGTGTTGTTGTCACAGAAGCACAATTCAAGGAGCAGAAGAGTGTGTGTCAGGGCAACAATATTACTGAGGACCCATGGAATAATTGTCAGTAAAATGCAGAGCCTGGGTTGCATGATGGTCGCATAGTTCAGAGGGTGGCAGATAGCCACAAAACGGTCATAGGCCATGACTCCCAAGAGGAAATTGTCAATGACAACAAACACAATAGAAAAGTACATCTGTGTGATGCAGCTCTCATAGGAGATGGATTGACTCTTGGTCTGGATATTCATCAGCATTTTGGGGACTGAGGTGGAAATGGAGGAAATATCAGCAAAGGATAGATTAGCAAGGAAGAGATACATTGGGGTGTGAAGGTAAGAGTCCAAGCTGATGGCCAGAATGATGAGGCCATTTCCCACCACAGTGACCAGGTACATTCCAAGGAAAAGCACATAGAGGAGATTCTGCTTCTCAGTTTCATTGGAGAGTCCCAGGAGGAGGAATTCAGAGATGCTGGTTTGGTTTACGTGATGCATATTTCTGTTGATCTGAAGAAAGGAACACAAGGTCTTCTTATCCCCACAAGGAACCTCAATATAGTACCAATTAGTTACAGCCATTGCAGGGAGGTGGGCACTTCCTTTAGGCTGAAGGGCAATGAAGGGTGTAGAAAGATTACTTAATAAGGAACTGTGTCGGCAGTGCAGAGCTCCAGTAAATGCCTCACAAAGAAAGATAGGTCCTGACAGATATTTCTCAATGAACATATTTTAGACTCCAACATGATTCTGACTGTGATTTTTACAGTGGGCTCCAACTGTAGTCAAATGCCCCAAATTAGGATAATATTTGAGATATTTGCCATATTCTAAAGATGCTAGTACCCCTCTCTGAAGGAATTATTCAAAAATGAACAACTTAGTTCTAAGACTTTTCCCACCATCCATCCTTATCCTTTAAATTGAAAAAGATAGAATTTTGAAGAGTCATTAAAGTGAATAGTTGGGGAAGGAGAAACAATTGAGGGTTAAGAATACTTATGGGTATATACTCATTGCTCCTCAACTTAGGGGGGACTCCAAAAGAACTGCTCTTGGAGAATGTGTACAAGAAGGGAGACCAGAATTTTACTTTACTCATGGCTAGATGTTGGGTGAACAAAGACAGTTTGGAGGACACATAAAGATCTAAAGACTTGTGTTTGCCTCTCACTTCTAAATGAGAAGACTCACTGGATCAGCCCAGTATGGCAGGGATAGGGAAAAGCATGGTAGGGCAATGCTTCCTCATCCATGGTGGAGAATGAATATGTGATTTTCTTATAGGCCAAGTAGATGCTGCAGGAGGTTGTTGGATTCAAACCATGTTATTGGGACTCTAACCAAGAAGCAGCCTGCTGGAAGAGAGGAGATTATAGCAGTAGGAGGTCATGGAGTGGGTCTTTTAGGAAAGAAGAGTCATAGGAAGAAGAGGATGAAAATTCACTATGCCAAAATGGCTTGAGCTTAACCAGAATGTAGAACTGTATATTTTTAAGGGACAATCTCTAATCTCACCTTCCTGTCCTGCCTCTCCCATCCACCAGCCACACTGTACAAATTTTGCTGAGTTCCCAAGGCATCTGCCTCACTGGTTAAGAGCAGCACTAAAATTAAAAAAGCTCACCTTTGAAAGATGGTAGGATCTCAGAAAGTGATTGGACTCTAGACTCAATAGTTTAACTTGTTGGCAGGGTAGCAGTGGAGTGACTAAGAGCAGCTCTTATGTGTTTTTCAGAATCAGACTATTTTCCCAAGAACAGGAATTAATAGTCATCATGCTGGGCTCACATAGGACATTAGCACCTTCTAAGTCCTTTGAGATTCTATCCCAAAGGTGTTTTCCTCAAGACAAACAGTTGTTTTCACATCCCAGTCTCTATGAGGTAAATGGGGATTAGACAGTTAACTCTGCTTTTTTTTATTTGTTCATCTTTTGGTACCTTTTCCTACCTGTGATTTCCTGTTTGTAACTTAGTTGGTTACTGCTCTTCATAGAGAGTGAATTGTTTGTTGTGTGTTTCATGTTCCCAGTGAGACAATAATAAGCAATTTGAGAATTTCTTCTCTGTTTACCCTCTACTGCCTAGTAGAGGGAGAACAATTAGTAAATATCTCAAGAATTGGCTTAATTCCTGCAAGAGGGGCAATGAGTCCCAAGAAATGCTATCTCTAGTGGAAAGGATAAGCTACCGCCTCTGTATCACTTGAATGAATGTCAGCATAGAAAGGGGATCCAGGGACCCCTTGATTTAGCACTCAGTACTCTTAGTTGGAAATAAAAGAAATAAACTCTGGGTTTTTAACATTGAAAAGAAACATATTGAAATAATATTGAGTGTATTACAGATATATTGGGAAAGCTGAAAAAAACAAAACAAAAACAAAAACAAAACACAACAAAAAACAGACCCTGAAATGGATAGGGGCAAGAGAGGATGTATAGCCAGAGACATAGTCCAAATCAGTACATTCCTTCTTCTAATGTTTATATATGCCTTATAGTACAGTTGTTTCTCACTCAAACCAAGAGCACTCTCCCCCTCCTCAGCAGGAAGAAAATTCATCTATGGACTAACTGTATAGTTATTCATGACTAATATTTAAAATAATGGGCAATGGGAAAAAAGAGCAAAAGCAAGTTTTTCTGTCATTTATCCATCATCTATCTATCTATCATCTATCTATCTATATATCTATCATCATTTATATATCTACCCACAGCTAGGAGGGAAATATGAGTGATAGAAGCCAAAACAGTGCAGTGGTTTATTGGGCTGGGGAGGACTTGATTGGAAAGGGGCACAAGAGTACTTTCTGGGGTGATAAAAATATTTCATTACTGAGTACAATTGCCCAAACACATCAACCTGAACCAGTTGAGATCTATGTATTTTATTGTATGCCATTTACACTTTGATTACATTATAATAGGAGCAAAATAAGCTCCCACTTTTTCTTTTTGCTTCAAATGGAATTTGAATCTATTATCACACCAGAATCAATGGAAAAATATTTTCTTGCCTTATCTTTTCTCCCGGATAAGCAGAGGTGGAGATGTTAAATCTTTGCTGGGATTCTGGAAGCAGATTCTGGGAGACAGAGTGGAGCCAAGGATGCTTCTACATTCAGAATGAAGAGTCATCCTCCTAGTTGCATAGGAAGTTAATCCACATTAGGCAAGAGGGAAGAGACCAGGTATGTGACATTTACTCAGAAATAAGACCCAGATAGAACAAGTAAGTGGGAGGCACTTATATATAATTACATGCATTTGCTGTCCTCATAAAGGCAGGTAGAAGGGAGCTGTCGATTTAGACATTTTGAAGCTAGGGCTTCTGAGAACTCCTTAGTCATGGGAAAAAAAATAAGTAAATCCTTCTTGGAGAAAACTTACCAAAACTTATGTTGAGGAAGACACTGGCCTATGTGACACTATTGTCATCTTGCATATGTTGTTCTCTTCTACTCTAGATAAAAAAAAAGACTCATAATTGTATGTTCACTTTCCCAATAGTCTGAACTCTTTGAAAGCAAATATCTTGTGTTTCTGTCTATAAATTCAAATCTGACACATAAAATGTTCCCTTCATCTCCGAGTCACTGTATCTCAATATTCTTCTTATGCTAAATTCCTGCCCCCTTCACATTTTGAGATTCTTGATGATGTGATACTGTGGGTAATTCTGATCCATCCCATATCCATAAGACAAGTTGTCTGCCCAGGATGTGTTGTCTAATCTATTTCATTCAATCATTTCCTTATCTAGCCATCTCTCTAACTACAATTATTAGTTGTAATTAGACAACACAGACATGAACAAACACACACTTTATATGGTCTCCTTGGAATTCAACATGTGAGAGTGAGAAATTGAAATCCCTAGGAATTTTCAGGAATGCATAAACTTATGCGATTCTGAAAATATTTCAACATTCTTATTTAAAATAAATCTTTATTCAGATTATTACAATTGTTCCTCTTTTTTCCCCGCATAGCTCTCCTCCACCCGGCTCCCACCCAACCCTCTGCCCTTACTGGCAAACCCCCCCCCCCCACTGTCCTCATCCATAGGTGTACAATTTTTGTCCAGTCTCTTCCTGCACCCCCCACACCTTTCCCCCTGAGAATTGTCAGTCCACTTTCTTTCTATGCCTCTGATTCTATTATGTTCACCAGTTTATTCTGTTCATCAGATTTTTTATTCACTTGATTTTTAGATTCACTTGTTGATAGATATGTATTTGTTGTTCATAATTTTTATCTTTACCTTCTTCTTCTTCTTCTTCTTCTTCTTCTTCTTCTTCTTCTTCTTCTTCTTCTTCTTCTTCTTCTTCTTCTTCCGTCGTCGTCGTCTTCTTCTTCTTCTTCTTCTTCTTCTTCTTCTTCTTCTTCTTCTTCTTCTTCAAGAATGCCCTTTAGCATTTCATATAATACTGATTTGGTGGTGATGAATTCTTAACTTTTTTTTATCTGTGAAACTCTTTATCTGACCTTCAACTCTGAATGATAGCTTTGCTGAGTAGAGTAATCTTGGTTGTAGGTTCTTGCTATTCATCACTTTGAATATTTCTTGCCACTCCCATCTGGCCTCCATAGTTTCTGTTGAGAAATAAGCTGACAGTCATATGGGTGCTCCCTTGTAGGTAACTAACTTTTTCTCTTGCTGCTTTTATTTTTTTTAATTTTTATTTATATTTTTGTTGTTGAGAGATTTGCAATTTTATTAAGAAAACAAAAAATAACCTATACAAAAAGGAAAGCTCCATTTCTGCGGGCAGCACTTAAGGCAGGGGGACAGCTTCAGATTGCCTGCATCCTGGTCCACGCCCTCCACCTGCTAGGCCTCCTGCTGCTGGATGAAGGGGCTGGGAATGGCCTCCATGCCGTCATGCGGGCAGATGAGCACCACCGAGGTGCCCCTGCACACCACCAGGCCCAGCTAGCGGGTGTCCTCTGTGAGCTTGTATTGGTCATCGAGGTCTCTCATATATTCGGTGGTGCCATCAAGCACAAGGTTGAGGAGTGGGTCAAACCCTTTCAGGATTCCACTGGCTTCACGGCCCCCCTGAAACTTCACCCGGATCGTCTTGTCGATGTACTTGGACAGGTCCAAAATGCTCTCCTCCTCCTCCTTCTTCTTCTTCTTCTTCTTCTTCAAATAAATTTTTGTTGTTCATATTATTACAAATGTTCCTCCCCCCCACCACCATTGCTCTCCTCCACCAGGTTCCCACCCCACCCTCTTCCCCTTCCCCACTCCCCACTGCCCTCATCCATAGGTGCACAGTTTATGTTCAGTCTCTTCCCACATCCCCCTCTCCCCCCATCCCCAAGAATGTCAGTTCACTCCCCTTCCATACCTCTGATTCTACTATGTTCAACAGTTAACATTTCTCTTTGTCCGCTATCTTGCCGCACCGCGCTGCTCCACCTCTCTTGCTGCTTTTAATATTCTCTCTTTGTCTTTTGCTCTTGGCATTTTAATTATGATGTGTATTGGTGTGGTCCTCTTTGGATTCCTTTTGTTTGGGGTTCTCTGAGCTTCCTGGACTTGTAATGCTATTTTTTTTTCCCCCACCAGGTAGGGGAAGTTTTCTGTCATTATTTCTTCAAATAGGTTTTCAGCATCTTGCTCCATCTCTTCTTCTGGTACCCCCATAATTCTGATGTTGGTATGCTTGAAGTTGTCCCAGAGGCTCTTTACACTATCTTCAACTTTTTGGATTCTTTTTTCTTTTCCAGTTGGGTGTTTTTTGCTTCTTTGTATTTCAAATCTTTGACTTGATTCTTACGATCCTCTACTCTGCGGTTGGATCTCTGTATATTATTTTTAATTTTAGTCAGTGTATGCTTAATTCCTAGTTGATCCTTTTTCATATCCTTGAGGATCGCGCTAAATTTATCGGCCTTTTCTAGAAAATTCTTGAAAAATGTTATAACCGTGGTTTTGAACTCTACATCCAGTTGTTTGCTTTCCTCCATTTCTGTCATTTATGAACTGTTTCTTTGCCTCTGCATTTTGGCTGCTTCCCTGAGTTGACAGAGTGGCTTTGTGTGCTAGGTGTCCTATAGTGCCCAGTGGCTCAGCCTCCCCAGTTACCTTAGGTGGACACTCTTCGTGCACCCTTTCGTTTGCTGTGTGGACAGTCTTGTTGTAGTTAAACCTTGATTGTTGTCGGTACCACTGGGAGGAATTGACCTCCAGGCCAATTGGCTGTGAGGATCAGCTGTGTCTACATTGGGAGAACTTCTGTGCTGGAGACACCCTTATGAGACAAGACTTGCTTCAGTGGGGCTTTGGTTCTCACTGAATCTGCCCCCTTATGTATTCCTTATGGATCTGAGGAGTTGTAATCTGGATGGTCCCATTCTGACTCCTGGGTACACTGGCTCTTGGATCTCAAAGAATGTGCTAATTTAGCCTATGCCTGAGGCCAACCAGTAGGAGCTACAGAGAGATCTGCAAATTTCTCTTCTTTGTTTGGGTTTTGGAGATGCCTAGATTAGGCTCAGCTGTGAAGCAATGCAAGTTGCTGCAGGGCCTTGGGCCTTCTTTTGGATGTCCTGTGTCTCACTGACTCAGCTGCAGTTTGTTAGGTAAGTTTAAAATTCAAAGTATCATCTCATTCATATGCAAAAGCCTCTGCACTCAGCTTGGATGGGACTGAGTTTCAGAGTGAGCAATCAACAATGGCTTCCTGGGCTGGAAATTCAGGGCAGAGCAAACAGTGATGGCTTCCTGTCAGCCCTGCCCTAAGAGGCCCCCGGATCGCAGTGTTCTGTGGTAATCACTGCAAGCACCTCTGAGAGAAAGCTGCCCTCGAGTTTTGCTCGCTGCCAGACAATCCAGTTTCTCCCTGTATGAATCTGGGTCCCCAGAGTCTCCCCTGGAACTGGAGTTCAGAGCAATCGGGAGCTTGTGTCTCCCTCCCACTTGAGAAAGCCAGCTGCGTACTCAGTTTCTATCCCTCTCCATGCTGCGCTTCTGTACCTCTGCCTTCTGCAACTCCTATAAGTCTCAGTGTGCTTTTCTCTATCCTTCTAGTTGTAGAAATTCCACTCAGCCAGCCTTCCTGTGGTTCTGGATGATGTCCATTTTGTCTTTTAGTTGTAGTTTTAAAATTGTTGTGTGAGGCAGCTGTTTAGGTGTTTACCTATGCTGCCATCTTGGTTTCTCTTCAACATTCTTTATACACTTTGTTAACAAAAAAAACCATTGAAACCTGTAAAGAATTTTTTAATGAGTTTATTTGAGCCAAAACTGTCGACAATTGCCGGGAAGCAGAACCTCAGTGGATTGAGATAATGCTCCGAAGAATGGCGGGTTACATTTCTCTATTTATACACAAAATCAAAGGAGGGACATAGGTGGGTTACATGAAATTCATTGGTGATGGAGTAAGGAGGTGGGAGAAAGCAAAGCGGTGGGAAACTCTTGGGATTGGATAAAAAGTAAAATGATGGACGTGTACTCAGGTGAGTGCAGGAACAATTAACATGATAAAGAAGGAATTTGAGGCATCTGTCCTGGCGCCCACCACATTTGGTTGTTCCCCAGGGGCTCTGGAAAAAGGGAAGTTACAAGTTACCCAGACATCTCACAGATATGTTATCTTAGAGGCAAAAAGGCAAATGGGCTCAGTAAAAAGATCAAAGTTGATCTTTCTCTGGGAAAATATCTGAGACATGACTACCTACTATCACCTGTTAGATATTTAATTTTCAAACCATCTTTTGTGGTTATCTTAGGTCTCTGAGTTTGCAAGACTGCCACGCAGGCCTTCCCTGAGCTTGTCAGGTTAGCATGTGGCTCTTTTCTTTCACAACTTTACTTATTATTATAAGTATCTAAATTTGTTTAATAACTATAAATACTAGGTGTATTAATATAGATCACGTATGTAGACTACAGTGAATAGCCAAATACTGGAATATGCCCATAAGTATTATTAGGTGGTATTTTAAAAACTAAGCATTCAGATCTCCCAGTAAGATGAATAGCACTACACAAAACCACATGTCAAAATTTCCAATTTAAGGAGTTAAATTTGCTTCCAAAATTTATTTCTTGGAACATCACTCATAGGATTTGTATAATATACTATGCATATAAACTTACAAATGTTAATTTTACTTGCAAGAATAACTCATGTTGGCAGCAGATTGGACCATGTAGACTTACTCAGAAGCAGCTATTAGCAAGATTGACTTATTAGATCATGATTGCTCCTCTTCCAATGCTTCTTGTCCAGATTCCAGAAATGCAGACTTAACCTCTGACTATGGCCATGTTTCTTGCTTTCCCCTTGACATGACTCCTCTGAACCTGTTGCTTCTCTGTGTTGATCATTATGCTGTAATTCATGCAGGGTAATTACAATATTTCTCCCCATTTTCTTGATATCTCAAATACTTTTTCTCAGAATTTGTATTTAAAAGTAACAAACAAACAAACAAACAAATAAATATATTTTTGGGAAATGCTGGGAAGAAATTTCCACATAGAAGTACTACTCCCATCACTGTGACTAACCCTTCCTATCATCCACCAATTAAATTCTAAGGAAAGAGTTGGAGAAATCCACTATGACAATATATCATACCAGTGATGATTTTGCCAAGTTGTCTGGACTCAAGTTGCTTATTGATTTGTAGGGAGACATATACTCGATTAATTACCCTACATGATAAAATGTATTTTAATAAATTTCAACAAGAGTGGTGTAAATAGAGAAGGTTCATGAATGGAGAGGTTACTTCCTGGGCAAGTACTTCTCTGTAAGTCAGTTAATACAAAGAACAAACTCACAAACCCAAAAGGCTTAATGAAGGGGATAAGCAGAGTTTTAAAAGGAGGAATAGAATTTTAAAAGAAGTGCTAAAGATGCAGGAGAGGAAAAGTGAAGGAAACATAAAACAGTTTTGCAAGTTCTGACTTCCACTTTTTGCTACCAGAAAGCTACCAGTTAGGGAAACCAGGGAGATTATTATTTTCTCAAGGGAAACATCATTGATTGACATTTCCATCATTTGACTCCTGATATACTTCACTCAGTGTTCTAATTCCAGGATCTAACAATTTCATGGGGACAATTTTATATTAAAAGGACAATTTTTCATTAAGAAAGAGAAGCTATTTTTATTTAGCTAAAATAGGTACAGGAAAGTAACTAAGGGAGCCCAGTAATTCATTTGAAAGTACTTATAGACCCTTCAGGGCTTTCTTCCCAACAGAATAATATTTCACCCTCTTCTTTTTGAGTTCCAAGTTAATCTTCTAAATGATTTGTGGCATTAAATAGAAATGAAAGGAGGCATGGAAATGTGTGCAAGCTTACATTTAAAAAATATTTTTTATTGATTTTTATGGAGAGGAAAAGAGAGGGATAGAGAGAAACATTGATGACAGAGAAATATCCATCAACTGCTTCATGTACAACCCCTCCTGGGGATTGAGCCCACAACCAAGGTACATGCACTTGACCAGTATCAAACCCAGGACCCTTCAGTCCACAGGCTGATGCTCTATCCACTGAGTCAAATCGGTCAGGGCCAAACTTACCTTTTATTGGCATTCCAGACAATGCCTAGCATACTATGTACATTTAATTGATTCATATAGTCAGATGTGACTTGGTCTGCATTTGATAATAAGCAAACTGCCAACCAGAGAGTTTTGTTCTTTTCCTACATTTAGTTGAAAACAAAGACATTTCTAATATTTTGTTAAATCCATAACTCTTTCCAGAATAAGTAATACTTTGTAATTAATTTTCCTTATCCTCATATTATCAGCTTAAAAAAATTTAAAGCATCAACAGTAGGTTTGAAGGAAAAAAGAAGTAACCAAAAAAAAAGAAAAAAAAAAGAAGTGCTAATCTAGGAAAAGTGTGACAAGTGGAGAAGGATCATGGTGCTGTGATGATAGGAAGTTTATGTGCCCAATAAATCTATATGCATTTCAGATTCTTTTTAGAAATCATTATTTTTTTATTGTAAGAGAAATAGTCTTATTATTAAAAACATGAAAAATGAATAAATTAATAAAGAAGAAAAGTATTTATAATTCTACAAACCACAGATAACAACACACTGACCAGGGATGCAAATTAGATTTTAATAGCTTTTCAGTTTATAAAAATGAGAAACCACTGTATATTTTCAGCTTCGATCCTTACTTTTTTGAAGTTATGATTTTAGAAAAGGAATCATTGAATCAAAGAATAGAACCTTTCTAGGCTTTGGTATACCTAGTTGTATTACTTTCAGGAGGGGTTACACCAATTCCTTCCACCACTTTTAATATTCACTGAAGGGCACTCTCACTCTTCCTCCTGGAGTTGCTGCTAAGTAACATCAACTTCAGGGGCTGGATCCAGACCCCTGCCTGATAGTTGCTCTGGGCGAGGACATTCCTATTGAAAACTATTCCTAGAGTCCTCTTCACCTCTTTGTTCCTCAGGGTGTAAATGAGTTGAACAGTATGGTATCAGCAGGGAACACCAGAGAGGGAAGCCCATTCTACTTGAGGGTTTTCCTGTGGTTGGGGTACAAGGACAGGAAAGTGTAGCAACCATCCTGCAGCAGGACCTGCTGAGTGGATATCTAAACAGCAGCCATTATGAGGGCACAGGAAAAGGTGACAAAGGGGTAAGAACAAGGCTACCTGAATCCACTAGCATAGGCAGCTCATGAAAGCAGTGCTGGCATCAACACCAAGCTATCTTTCATACTCTCGCATAGATGACACATAGTGTGAGAGCCTTGTCAGTGAATGCTAATTCTGACAGCTCCCTGCATGGAAGAATGAAAGGAAATGAAGGTGACCAGTTGGGATGCATGATGTAAAGGATATGGATGCATTAAATTAATTATGTTTAGCATATACTCATAACTAAAGCAATAATAAAATGTATTTATTTGAGTGAAATAAATGTCTTAGTGAATAGTCCTTATTTGAGGATAAGTTAATATCATTGCCTCCTCAGGAGGCAGATCATCTAGAGGTAGTAGCCTTTATTCACAGCATGTATGGGGCGAGGGTTCCCTGATAGAGCTAATGCCATGTCTGAGCTGAGAACCTTTCAGTTAAGACTAGCAGACTATAGCTCCTCCATAGAAAGGTTTGTCCAAGTTTTCAAGAAAATGTGGATTATAGACATGGAGCAAATATGGCAAAAGAGAAATGTTAACTGCAAAGTGTGAGAAAGTCAGCGTTATAATTTTATATTTGTTGTTTACAGTTCATTGTCATGGAGACCTACAGACACCCACCCTAGTTCCCCTAAGCTTTCAATCACTGCCCGAGGCTGCTTTGCTGATGATGGCACTCCTGAGGGCACCTTTGACATCCTTGTTCCTAAGGGTGTAAATCAGGGGATTGAGTAAGGGGGTGACAAAGGTGTAAATGAGGGCAAATTGGCGGTCCTCATCCACAGAAGAGCTAGACTGGGGACGCAGGTAGACCAAGGCACAGAAGCCATACTGCAGCAAGACCACGGTGAGGTGGGAGGAGCAGGTGGAGAAGGCCCGGCGGCGGCCCTCAGCAGAACGGATGCGCAGGATGGCCAAGGTGATGAACAGGTAGGAGACAGAAATAAGGATAAAAGGGACAATCAGCACGAGGATGCTCACGACATAGAGGACGGCCTGGTGCACGTGGATGTCAGCGCAGGCCAGCCTCAGGACCGGAGGCACATCACAGAGGAAGTGGTTGATTTCCCGGAGGCGGCCACAGAAGGGCAAGGTGAAGATTAAGGATGTGAGCTGCAGGGACAGGTAGAGCGCCAGAGCCACGGCACAGCCCACCATCTGGAGGCACAGCTTCTGGGTCATGATGAGGGTGTAGTGCAGTGGGTGGCAGATGGCCACATAGCGATCATATGCCATGATTGCCAAGAGAAAACAGTCAGCACCACCAAGAGTGAGAAAAAAGAACATTTGGGCCCCGCAGCCAGCCAGAGAAATGGGCTTCCGGGCTCCAAAGATGTTGGAAAGCATCAAGGGCACCACCACGGTGGTGTAGCTGATCTCTATGAAGGACAAGTTGGACAGGAAGAAATACATTGGGGTGCGCAGGGAGCTGTGTGTGCACACTGCCCAGATGATGGCTGTGTTGCCACAGAGGATCATCAGGTAGAGGAGGAGGAAGAGGAGGAAGAGGAGAGCCTGGAATTCAGGGACAGCAGTGAATACTCGGAATACAAACTCAGTGGGGTCAGACTGGTTGAGGACAGGGCTCCTCGCAAACATGTCTCCTGCAAAAAAGAACAGGAAGTGCTGAATCTTCCTCTGCTGAGTTCATCTATTGCCTGAGGAAAATAAGTGACTTTAACTTCAGTTTTTGATTTATAATTACTATTTAGCATTCAGCTGCTAAAATGCTTGGAATAAAGGTACATAGACAGTATGGTATGTGTTTCCATGGAAAGCTCATGAATGGGATATATACTCATCTCTAGATATTTCTGGTGACAAAGATGTGTAGATATTCCTGGTGCAATGTCTTTTTTTTTTTTTTTTTACTTTGATATATTTCATTATGACCATCTTGTCTTTTAAAGATAATTTTTTTCAATTACAAAATTACAATTTACATTCAGTATTATTTTGTATTAGTCTCAGGTGTATAGCATAGTGGTTGGACAATCATATAGGTTACAAATATCCTCAGATATTTCCAGTACCCAACTGGCACCATATTACAATATTATTGACTGTATTTCCTATGCTGAATGTTACATCCTTATGACTATTTTGTAACTATGAATCTGAATTTCTCAGTCATTTCACCTTTTTTTTTTTTTTTTAACTCTGGCATTTTAAATCAAATTGACAAGGGCTAATTATTTGCTTGCATTTAATAAAACTAAAAAGTTGTATAGTTGTAGATATTTTTAAAATTAGCTAAATGGGTGTGTAGCTCACTATTTTGGGAAATTATTATTGAAATATGACACACACACAGAAACTTTTACAGATCTTAAGTGTAAAGCTTGATTTATTTTTTCACAGAGTAAAGGCACTAGTATAACCACTACCAAAATTAAGAAATAGAAAAATTCTAATAACCTACAAGCATCTTTTGTACCTCCTCTCAGTATTATTCCTCCCAAAGGTAACTACTTTTTTCAATGTTATGACTGGAAATTAGTTTATGTTTCAATTTACATATGTAATGACAAAGCATGTACTGTATTGTAACTGGCTTCATCATGATGTGTGCAAAGGTCATTCTTGCTTGCTGTTCTAACAAGACTTTGTTCTTTTCATTGGTTTTGTGGTGTCCCATTTTATGGCTATCCAATGATTTATTCCTGGGTGGTTCACTTTTCAGTCAGTTATTTGGATTCCATAAAAAAACTAAAAACAAACCACCTTTCATTCTAATGCTTCTTGATATATAGTACTCTTTATTTTCTCTCTTTTAAGTATTTCCCCCCCCCAAGTTTCTAATATTTAACTTGAACTTTATAACTCAGGTTCGAATGAAAAAAAAAAAAAAAGGTAAGGGATTCAGGTAAAAATGAAAGTGGAGTGGAGTTGCATGAGATAAGAAAAGACCATAAGAAAACTATAAATGCAGTAGCAGAATTGAAACAGGCATTAAAATAGTTACATGAATAAGAAAGAGCTTTAAGGCACCTGGGAAGGGAAAAAATACCTGTAAATTAGGCAATTTTGGTTTGGAAACAACTTTATTTTCAATATAAAAACTCAAGAAACAATAGAAAAATGTCTACAAAAACAAATTCTTGTGAAATAACTTGGTAACCAGGATTTAGTGATTTATGTTCAAAAGCATAGGATTTCTCAGATTTATAAACACCTAAAAATACAGTTAATTCCAAACACAGTTAAAGGAATTCCTCAACAAAGATTCTTGGTTGCTGGGTGATTAATTAGAATATATAATTCAAGATTGAGGAAATAGTAGTATAAAAACTGAATTTGAAGAATCAAATAGTAAAATATGTATTTAATACTGAATGGTTAAATACAAATATTGTTAAAAGCAAAATAACTCTCCAAAAATAATTATTGAAAACATACATAATATAAAATATAAAATTTAGTAAAGTCAATACATTATACATCAAAATTTATTTCTGATTGACTTAGATTCAAATACTTTTATAAATGGAAGAAAACAAAAAGATTTTTTTTCAGATCTCAGGGTGTAACCAAATTATAATCAAATGAGCAGAGTCCATAAAAATATTTTGACAGAAAAAAAGTAAAGGTCTGTGGGGAAAAAAACAATAAGCAAACTGAAGAGAAAATGAAAAATTTTAACCCAGCAAAATAATAAACTCCATCATTAGGAAAATAGGCAATTCAAAAAAAAAATATGCAAAGGCTAACAAGTATATAAAAATTCAATTTGAATAGTATTCAAATTAATATAAAATTAGACAAAATTGGGTACTATTTTCTGTTTTCATACTGAGAATAATGGAAAAAGATAATACTGGTGTTGTTAAAGTTGCAAGGAGAGATAATATTCCCAAATATTACTACTGGAAATATAAAGTGCTGTAAAAATGTGTGGAATGCAAACCGATAATCCATATAATAAAAGGCTAAAATGCAAATAAACCAAATGGTGGAATGACTGGTGGCTATAACATGCACTGACCACCAGGGAGCAAATGCTCAACACCAGGTGGTCAGTGAGCTGCAACAGGGGGAGCCCCACTCAGCCAGAACGCAGGTGTGTGCAGCGGCTGTGGCAGCGCTAAGGATGTCTGACTGCTGGCTTAGGCCTGCATCCCCTAAGGGCTCCCAGACTGCGACAGAATGCAGGCTGGGCTGAAGGGATAATAATATAAATGTTATTTTAATTTTATATTAAAATAACATTTATATTAAAATAACATTTAATTCAACAATATTATTTTAAGAAAAAATTTTAAATAAACCAACCATGAGTAGATGCATAAAATGATTTACAGGAATGTCCACCACAGTTTTTAATATAATGGCTAAAAATTCTTAAATATAAATAGTAAGAAAATGCTAATTATGGCTTATCCATAAAACTAGTAGCAAAAGGTACAGTGATGAACATTGCAATCATTTAAAAATTATGTTATAGAAAAACATTTAATAAGATTTAGAAGGCTTATGAAAAAGCAGATTATAAGTATTATATCATAGTTCCATTTAAAAATAATTATATTAATAAAAAAAAACTTACCTTAAAATGTTAATAGTGAGTCATACCAAGTTAGTGGGATTGTGGACCTTTATGTATTTCTATGTTTTTCTGTATTTAAAAGTTTTACAGTGAATATACATAATTTTACAATCATATAATAAATGTTAAATTTTTCTTTATCTTTGGTATTTAAACCTAATATTGAGAAGGAAGGATAGTAGAATGTCAATAACATGGATTTTTGTAGTTTGAAACCTGGTCCCCTTATTTGCTAATTTAATTTTCCTACTAATTATGTTAATTGCTGAGCTTTGGTTCTCTAATGATTGGGGATGTGAATATAGAGCCTTATAAAGAATTTATAAAGATTAAATGTGTCATGTGTATAATGTGCCCAAGAGATGGCAGGTGTCCAGTGAGCATAACTGTCCTCCCCTCTCTTTCCCTCACCATGGTGAGTTTCACTTGGATATTTACTTTAAAAAAATATGTATATTTTATTGATTTTTCACAGAGAGGAAGGGAGATAGTTAGAAACATCAATGAGAGAGAAACATTGATCAGCTGCCTCCTGCACACCCCCTACTGAGGATGTGCCCGCCACCAAGGTACATGCCCTTGACCAGAATCGAACCTGGGAACTTTCATTCCGCAGGATGATGCTCTATTTACTGAGCCAAACCAGTTTCAGCTGGATATTTACCTTTTAGGCCTTATCTTTTCCAGCGTAGGTAATGAGGCTCCTCTAGAGCTGTATCTTTGGAGGCCTTGCAGTTGCTCTGCTGAACCTTGAATAATTAGAAGAGTAAAGGAGGAAGGGAATAAGAAAAAGTAAAATTAAAGAGAGATTTCAGGAAAATGATTCTAATTATATATCATCAAAACCAAATAAAATAGACCTTGACTTAGGAAAACTTTAAAAAGTGATTCTATCTTATTAGATATGAACATTCACTGAGCAGCATTATACCTAATTAGGAACAACCAAATTTTTGTGTAAAAAATTCTTAATCTGTGGATAAAGCATGGTATGTAGTAATGAAATCTGATGTCTGCTGGAACAGGCAAGCAAGTGTGATTTCAAAGAAAGAACTAGCACATATACCCAAGGTGAGGTTATAACATATTTAAAAAATCAAATGCAACAGAATTTGTACTTCAAAACTTGTAATTTTTTTTTTTTTTACTCTTAATGGTGTTGTTTCTTTCAAACCATATCTGGAGCTCCTCTGGGATTATTTTCAAAGACTCTGCACATTTTCTTGAATGTCATCAGCTGTGATATATGTTCATACTTGGAAAACATAAAACTAGTAGCAAAACATTGAAGAAGGTACAGTGAGATGAAATACAGTGAATAATTTAGGTGGTCACATTCTTCACTATAAATTTTGCTCAAAATAGAAGTTTGTGAGGCTAATATTATTGTATTATAAAAAACATGAAAAATGGCCCTAACTGGTTTGGCTCAGTGGATAGAGTGTTGGCCTACAGACTCAAGTGTCCCAGGTTTGATTCCCATCAAGGGCATGTACCTCGGTTGTGGGCACACACCCAGTAGAAAGTGTGCAGGAGGCAGCCGATTGATGTTCCTCTGTAACTTTCTACCCCTCTCCCTTCCTCTTTGTAAAAAAAAAAAAATCAGTAAAATATGTATTTTTTAAAAAGCATGAAAAATGTTTCCCCCCCGGCTTTTATGGCACATAAACATAAATATCATTGTCATTAGGTTTATTAAGCAAGATGTGTGGCAAAGTATAAATTTCCTTCATGTTCATGTTTTCAACCCTAAATAACGGATTCCATCATTCAATTTCAATTCTTTGACCTTGAAATAACCTGTCCACTGGCACAAATGGAATGTCTGACCATTTCAACATTTTCATCTGGCTAATGGGTGAGAAGTTGATTGCATTTTTAAAAGTTATTATTAGACGTCTTCCCAGTGCCAGCTCTTTATTTCACATCTAAAAAAGTTCTTTTCTCTGTTCTGAGTCTTTATCATCCTGTTGCATAGTGTGAGGTATTCAAAACTTCATTTCTGTATCACCTAACTGTCCACGCAAAGCCAAAAACTATATTTATTATTCTTAGTCTTCTCCTCAAAGCTGTCCTTAGATAATCTCTCAACGCTGTTATCATCACTACCCAGAGAACTCACTTGACTTCTGGGTTCCCATGTTTCTTCCTTGAGGAGCTGATGCTTAAAGCACTCAATTTTTGGCAATGCCAGTTTGATTAACATTTCATTTAGGGCTCTATCTAAGCTCTACAAAGGCAAGAAAGCCTGTCTTGTTCACCACTATATTCCAACCACAATTGATTTGTTTTGAACAGATTGAATACTTTGTAATGAAATCCCCATTATGCTGTAATTTCTTTAGCCCCACATAGATTGGAAATTCCTCAGCCCAATGATTATTTTGACTCTATTTGTCTGATACATGCAGTAAAGGAAGATGTGGGTGAAATAAATTCAGTTGATATTGGATGGTGGGCAGCAATAAGTTTGATAATGTTGGGATACTCATCTAGGTAGTAGTTAGTCCTTAATAGTTATGAAGCAGTATTACAATGTGTAATATGTGCATAGTGCTAACCCATAATCACAGTGCATATATAAAACCAAACCAGTTTTGAAAATGTCAGGGAGCCATGAAACCAATAGCAAAGCCCAGTCATAGGTCAAATGTGTGATCATTTATAAAACATATGTAAAATTAAATCTCAATATCTAGGAATTGTAAGTGAACTCAAGAGGCATCTAGACCTATCCTCTCATATCCTGCAAAACCTGAAGTCCACCAAGGTTAAGCCTTGTCCAAAGCATATGGCTAATTATGTGCACACCTGAGGCCAGAATCCACATTCTATTTGATTAGTTAGCAGTGTGGAGTTTACACACGCATTTTTCATTTACATCAAAGACTATGTAACTTAGTTAGGGGAGTGCAAAGTTCTATGCAGAAATAACATTTCATCTGATTCTGCAGTGCTGCTGAGAAACATGCCCAAACGTAGTCTGGTGCTAATGTGCACAGGCAAGAGAAGCAAAATCTTTTGTAGAATAATTTGAGAACTCTTAAAAACTTCTCCTAATCTAAATTGTTTCATCTAATGGTAACCACTATACCATTCCCAAGGTATTTTCACCTTTAAGATACAGTAAATTTCTCAAGAGTATGGGATCTGTATCTGCCATTTACTAGTTGTAGAACCATGGACAGTTACCTACTTCTATGAATCTCAGATTTTTAGCTATAAATGGTATCCTATAATTATCTTATAGGATATTGTGAGAATTTACAATACTCTACATCAAGTTTCTGCCTGACTTTTAGTAGATATTTTCCAATTTTTTTGCATGAATGAATGAATTATTTTTTTAGAAGCAATTTATTTCTTATGATGATTTTTTAATTTTATAATAAAAATATTGTTATGTTATAATGAAAATGTAATAATTTATTGACTAAAAAGGTTTCTCAATTTCCTGACTGAGAATCTTGTTTCTCCAGCTTGTGATGGTTTTGGCACAAGATCAATTATGTCAGCTCAGAACATGGATTCCAGTAGCATTGATAAATTCATAAACTGTACCAAAATCCATGGGAATTTGATTTTTCTTGTCACTGGTATTAAATTTTTGCAGAAATTATTTTACAAAGCATAGACACAACTCAAGAGAGGCTTTAGCTTTGTTTGATTCCTTTTGGCTCAGAAGAGTTCTGCACCACATGAGTGCTCTTCTCCAACAAAATCAAATGCCAGATTTCACTTTGTTTCTGATTGCAATCTCTGCACCAGCTCCCCTGAATCACTTTTAGTTCCCCAGTCTCTCTTGCTCTTGAGACTATGCATTATCTCTTCTGTCTGCCCTGGACACTCGTTTCCTCCCATTCCTTAACTACATCTTACTTCTCCTTCCTAGATCAATTCAGATTCCATCTCCCCCAGAAAGTTTTCTCTGACTCTTACCTTTCCCAAACTCTAAGGATAGGTATTCCTTCTATAAACTTTTGGAAAACCTCCTCACCTCAACCAAAAGACTGCTGTTCCTTATCAATCCATAAATCAAGAAGAGAAATAGTTATTGAATATCTTTTATGAACTCAAGTCTTGGTCTCAGCTCTGTGGGGGAATATAAGGTAATTATAAGACTTTAGCCTCATAAAAGAACATGACACAGGAAGAGAATTTAAACATCATCTGAGAAGCTAACTCCTAAATTGTGTTTCTTAGAACAGAATTCTTCATGACACTTCAGAAATGAAACTTTTCATGGTCAAATTAGAAAACATTCACATTTGTTTTTCAAGATTCACAATGCATCAAGAACTTGAGCACAGTGAAGTTCTCTGAAGTCCTGTTGTAAAACAAACTGCTTAATTTTACTTCAAAAAATTTCCAAGTCTGTTTCATCACAGAATATCCCCCCCACATAACACTATAAAATACTTATGACTTAATAATGCTACTTGAAAAAAGTGAGAACCATACCATACTCTTCAAGCTAGTTCTGTGCAGGGAATACTCAAAGAAAAGGCATAAGATCCATATTTCATCCTAGCTTTACACTCATTACTTATATGCTACTGGGTAATTCAGCCATTTGTCAAAGTTTCATTTTCTATATCCATAAAAGTGAGTAGTAATATCTACTCTGATAACTCACTTGTTTTCTACAATTTAATATTGCTATATAAAATATTATCCCTAATTGTAAAGCATTGTAGAAATGTGTCTTACTATTATTTTTAGAAATAAAACCAAAATTCAATCAATCAAACAATTTATGTTTGTTGAGATATTTTCTTACCACTTTGAAAATATGCTTCATTCCATCAGCCACCTAAGACCAGGTTAACTTTTTGCTGAGATAATAAGAGTTTCTACCAAAGATACTCAAGGAGCTCTGCCAGAGAGCTCTCTAACCCCTCTATCCTCTTCTAATAGGATAAAATGGAGCGAGGATCCACACACTTTGTGCAGTCCATCTTGGAAAGGACAAGTAGACAGTATATGACACCTGCACAATATCCAGATGAGAATGGAGAAGTGTCCATTGGAAGCTAATATTCAGAAGAAGAGACACCTTTTAGAAATGTGTGGTTAGGTTGGTGCAGGGTGAGAGGCATATCGTTTGATATTATGGAATAATCCTAAATCAAGTCCTGAATGAGACCTGTCTTCTCCTTTACAACAGAAAACAAACTCTGGTACATCCACCGAGAGTCCAGTCTTGCCTGATTTAGTCAGGTTATTTCATGTTGATTATGATATCTCTTTAAAATTAATGGGCCTCCACACAGGAGAAATATCCCTAGTGGTTTCCCTTAAACTAAAGCCAACTAAGGAAAGTATTTGAGAAAAATTTCCCTAGTTGACTAGCTAATAATGATTAATGGGCAACTTTACTGTGTGGTCACCATAGACAATTATTATCTGGAAATTTCAGGGGGATGTTCTCATTCCTTTCCTATATGCACAGGGAACTTACTAGTTTGTGCTCCAGACAGTCTGTCAGTGAGCACTGTCAGAGGAAAACATTTATTTTAGCTTAAGCTCATGAAACGTCAGTAGCCTAGGCATCTGGAGATTTGGAGTCTAGTTAGGGTTCTGCCATGTGGTAACAGTTGACCTCGGGCAACTAGGGAAGCTCTACTGTGGGCTATCTGTGATATGAGGTATTGATTACCTGGACTCCACGGATCCTTCTAGCTATAAAATTCTGGGAATTGTGTTATTTTCTTTAGAAGAAGAAGAATTTTCCATAATTATCCATTCTGATTTCTGGTTTCAGTTTTCCTTATTCTATTTATTTCTATCTCTTGATCAAATTTTCTCTCTGCTGATACTTTACACACACACACACACACACACACACACACACACACACACGAAGCCTGATGCACGAATTCATGCACAGGTAGGGTCCCTGGGTCTGCCCAGTGATTGAGGCCTATGGGTAGGGGGGCAGCCAGCCAGGGAGAGGGACAGTAGGAGGTTGGCTGGCCGGACCACCCCTCCTGGATTGGGGCCAATCAGAGGAGGGGTCTGGCTGACGGTGGGGGGGATAAGAGATGAGGGGCTGCAGGAGGTTGGCTATGGGAGCATATGACCACCAGGGGGCAGTTCCTGCACTGACTGTCTGCCCCCTCATGGTCAGGGCACATCATAGTGACTGGTTGACCGGCCATTCTGGTCATTTCAGTCGTTCGGTTGTAATGGTATGTATATATATGCCATAACCGTGAATATAAAAAACAAGCCATATGTGTGTATGTGTGTGTGTGTGTATGTGTGTGTATGTATAGTTATATTCCTAACTCTTAGCCTAATCATATTTTTTAATCTTTCCACCTTTCCAACTCCTTCCAGACCTCACAAACTTAAAATCACATACTTTTTCCTCATTGCTGCCATTCATTTTTAGCCATCTTTAGTTTCCCTGTCTCATGTCCACTATCAATAATAAAATCTTTGTTCAATAGGTAACAAATATATATTGAATTCCTATTATGAGCCAGGTTCTATTTCCAATGCTTAAGATACTTTAGTGTACAAAACAGACAATAATTTTGTCCATATAGAGAATATATTCTTGGAGGGGGGGAAGATAATATGAGAATAGGAACATTTAATAATTTGTTCGAAGGGGTGAGTGCTATGAAATAAAGGTAGAACATGGTAAGGGCACTGGGAAAGTGAGTGTGAGAAAGTGTTGTGACAGATACAGCAGGTGCAGAGGCTGTTTTGTGTTCTGCGAAGTCCTCTCTGAGGTGATGGTCCAACGGTGATCTAATAGCTGACAGGCTGGCAGGAGAGGGGAAAGAAAATGTTTTAGGGCAGAGGCAGCAGCACATAAAAATGTCTTTTCTGAAGCCAAAATAAACATATATAATTTATCCAGATTTATGCAGATGTTTCCATAAAGGTCCAAAATATCTAAAATCCATGTGAATGAAGACAGCTTGCTTTTTTATGTTCCTCGCAATGGTCAATTAAAAGAGTCTGTGCTTATAATTGAATGGGTGGTTAAGTGCATATGGAGACTATATGCAGAGTTATTTTCCGTCCCCTCACCCAGATATATTTATTTTTTCAGATGACTTCATTTCTACAAATGTACTTTTCATTCTTGCAATGAGAAACTATGGTATTTCTATGTAACAGTTTAAAAATTTAAATAAATTTAAATAAATGTTTAAAAATATATTTTTATTTATTTCAGAGAGGAAGGAAGAGGAAGATAGAAACATCAATGATGAGAGAGAATCACTGGTCAGCTGCCTCCTGCACACCCCGTACTACGGACTGAGCCTGCAACCTGGCATGTGCCCTTGACCAGAATTGAACCTGGGACCCTTCAGTCCGCAGGCTGATACTCTATCTACTGAGCCAAAGCAGGTAGGGCAAATGCTTTTCTTTTTAAATGTAGTATTCATAGTTATACTTTTTGTGACTAAATAATATGAATAGTGTTAATGTCCCACAATTTATTAAACTATTCCTTAACATCGGATATTTGGGATTATAAGTGAGTTTAGATAAAAATACAGCTAATTTAGATGACTTGATTCAGTTAGTAATTCTATATTACATTTCAAAAATGTCTACTTTCTTATTGCCCTTATATTTAATTTACTTGGATATTTTTGTATCATTTAGAAGATAATTATAATGTATTGTACACTTAACATAGATCTCATGTTGAGTGTTTTTTTTTTAATCACACTGTATTTAAAAAAGTATAGAAAGAATATTTTTATGGAACAGACTGACAAAAATCAGGGGAGGGGTGTGGAGGGATTGTATAAAAGAAGGTGAAAGGATTAGCTAAAGAACATATATGCGTAGCCCATGGACACAGCCAATAGTGGAGCAAGGGCCAAGAGAGGGGGTGTGGAGACTGGGAGGAGGTGGGCAAATGGGGGAGAGTGGGGGACTTCTGCAACAACAGCTCAGAGAAATATCTAAACTAGGGGTGTCGAACTCAATCAGAGAAGGGGCCAAAATCTAAAATCCAGCCTAAATTGCGGGCCGAATGGTTTACTGAACAGTCATAAACTGTCATTGTGATGGAAACGCAGCGGAGTGCATTGATGACAGCGCGGTGCGGGCCACATTTCAAGGCCTGGCGGGACGGATTTGGCCTGCGGGCCTTGTGTTTGACACATGTGATCTAAATCATCATGTTCACTGCAGCATTACTTACAATAGCAGAGGTATGGAAACAATGTAAATGCCCACCAATGGATGATTGGATAAAGGAAATGTGCTATATTTACATATCATGGAATATTATTCAGCCCTTAAAAAGATGGGAATCTTCTCATGTGTGACAACATGGAGGAGCTTGGAAAATACTATGCTAAGTAAAATAAGCCAATTGCTTATTTGGGCAGATACTGCATGATTCCACTTATATGAGGTTCCTAAAAAAGTCAAACTCATTGAAAGAGAGAATGAAATTGGAAAGTTGTTATTCAATGGGCATACAATTTCTGTTATATAAAGAGAGTGATTTCTAGAGATCTGCTGTATAACGTTGTGCCTATAGTTAACAATACTGTGCTCTGCACTTTAAAGTTTAAAAGGGTGATCCTGGCTGATGTGGCTCATGGTTCAGGAGGTCATGGTTCAATTCCTGGTCAGGGCATATGCTGGAGTTGCAGGCTCGATCCCCAGTGTGGGGGATGCAGGAGGAAGCCAGTCAATGATCCTCTCTCATCATTGAAGTTTCTATCTTTCCCTCTCCTTTCCTCTCTGAAATAAGTAAAAATATATTTTAAAAAAAGTTTAAGAGGGCAGATCTCATATTAAGAGTTCTTATCACAATTAAAATGAAAGAAAGAGAGGGGGTAAAAAGTTGCAAACTTCCAGTTATAAAACAAATAAGTCATGAGGATATAATGTACATTATAACAACTATAGTTAATACTGTATTGTATATGTAAAGGTTGCTAAGAGAGCAAATCTTAATTCTCATCACAAGAAAAAAATTTAGTAACTATGTATGATGACCGATGTTTACTAGGCTTGGTATAATTGTCATTTTGCAATATATACAAATATCAAATCATTATGTATACATCTAAAATGAAATAATGTTGTAATACTTATAAGGTATAAATATAAATAAGTTATAATATTAAATTATACCTCAATAAAAAAATTAAAGAGGGGAATAAGGAAAGATATAAGGCACCTATTTTGCTGGCAAGGATCATGAAAAAAAAATTTCCTTCATGCAGTCATTGTTTAGCAAATACCTTATTTTGGGTAAATTAGATTGTTAACATATATTTTTCTGGTTATTTTCTGTTTGTTGTAACTCTCAGGGATTAAGATTTTTATAGTAAGGAGCTTCTTGGTTTGGTGGCTTTTTTGATTTTGGTAGAAGCAGTAAAATGCTGTGGCTAGAAATTATTCCTGAAAGCTTAATCTACTTCTTCAATCATTCCAGCAAATTTGGAAACCACAGAAGGCATGACAATAACATGTTTTGTTTAAACAAACAAAAAGGCCAAATAAAATAATATTAAACATTTTAAAAAAGAAAAGTGGACAAGAATAGAGGGTGCAGAATTAAAGTCACACATACACACGTGCATAACATAGACCATGTTCAATTGATTTTCCACAAAAGTATAAAAATTCAACAAGAAAACAAAACAGTACTGGAATAGTTATGTGTAAAATTAATGTGATATGTCGTAGACATAAATGTGTTAGCTGAAACTATGAAGCTTTTAGAAGAAAGCATCTTGACAGACTTGGGGAAGGGAGGTATTTCTAAAATAGGATCCAAAAGTCATTACCTAAAAGAAAAACAATGATAAAGTGGACTTCATTAAAAATCTTTTTTCTGAACAAAAGATACCAATGAGAAGTTTAAGTCAAAATTAGGAAGAAAATAACAATAAATATATTTGTCAAAGGATTTATCTCCAGAATACAGAGTAAACTCAGAAAAAGAAAATAGTCCAATTAAAATTGGTAAATTTATTTTTGTTGCTATTGTTGTTGCTGCTGCTAATCCTCACCTGAGAATATTTTCCCATTGATTTTTTAGAGAAAGTGGAAAAGAGAGGGAAAGGCAGAGAGAAGTATTGATATAAGAGAAGCATATTGATTGGTTGCCTCATGTACGAGCCAAAACCAGAGCCGGGGCTGGCCAGGCAGGAGCCTGCAACTAAGGTACATGCCCTTGACTGGAAATGAACCTGGGACCCCTTAGTCTACAGTCAAGACTCTATCCACTGAGCCAAATTGGCTAGGGCAAAATTGGTAAATTCTTAAAATAATATTTCACACTGAAGATAGCTAAATGGCCAGTAAGTGTATGAAAAGATACTCATCACCATTTTATGCAGAAAGTATAAATAAATGTTGCCTCAGAAGTGGGAATCTCTGGGTTCAAATTCCAAATTTGAACTCCATAACATATTCATGAACTCACACCAGTTGCTTAAACTCTGATTTAGTTTCATCCTTGAAAATATAATAATATCAACCCTATTTCATCAAATCTTTGAAGATTAGAAAAAATATATATTTATGATTCATAATAAGTACTTAATGCTAGTCATTACAAACAACTAAAATTTGAGAACATAAATTTAAGGCTAAAGAAATCCAAGGTGAATGAGCCAGAATGAAGAAAGTTCATAGACATATACCCTTTTATATGGTTTCTTGGAAGATTAATGCCTGGCATATTTAAATGCTCAAAATTTACTGAATAAATGAATAATGTAAGAATTGCCACAGAGGAAAAAATTCCTTCATGCAATTATTGTTTAGCAGATACCTTATTTTGGGGAAATTAGATTGTTAACATATCTTTTTCTGGTTATTCTCTGTTTGTCACAACTCTCAAGGTCCTTTTCTTCTCTGTCCTGTCCAAAAATACTAGCTTCTGAGAACTGAATCATTCAGTCTCCCCTGCCCTCTTGTTTCTAGTTGGATCTGGCCAATGGGAGGCAGGGCAAGAGATGGGAGGAAACAAGCAGAGAGAGGTTGCGGTAGTTATCTCCCTGTATCTCTTTGCATGGTCATAGTTTTGCCCATAGTTGCTTTTTTATTGTTCTAAAGTCACAGTTCTGACCAAATGTTTTCTCTTGATAGATACAGCCTTCACTGGCCTCCAATAATACTGTACCTTCTTTTTGCCCGTGAAGTCTAGGGGTTATAATGGCCCCCCAGTAGGTAAGAGTGCTGCCACCTCTTATTAGTTCCCACTCTAATACTTTGGTATATAATCTCTTTATTACATTTTTAAATTAAAATCTACTGAATGACATATCTGCTTCCAGTTGATACCTGAGATGCAGTCTTATATTTGTCACGTTCTATTATGTTATGCTCATTTGTTAATTTTTTTTTCTAGAAGAAAAATTACCGAGTCTACTAAAAGGTAGAAACATTTTAAAGGTCTCTGGTACCCATAGCTAAACAGTATGCAGACAACCTATCCTATTTTTAAAGGTCA
Organism: Pipistrellus kuhlii; assembly: GCF_014108245.1. Classification (NCBI taxonomy): domain Eukaryota; kingdom Metazoa; phylum Chordata; class Mammalia; order Chiroptera; family Vespertilionidae; genus Pipistrellus; species Pipistrellus kuhlii. Next base: position 11,900,671 of record NW_023425595.1, read on the forward strand.
GTTTTAACATCAACTGAGAGAAATCTTAGTTGTATGGGGATTTGCTGGGTTGGAACCAAACCCTTGCCTGATAGGTTGTCCTCTCCCCTAGTTTATCTGAGAGAGACAACTCCTGGTAAGAACTCTCCCTATGGCTCCCTTCATCTCACTATTCCTCAGAGTATAGATAAGCGGGTTGAGCAGTGGGGTTCCTAATGTGTACACCAGTGAGATGAACTGATCCTGTTTGGGGGAGTAGCTGGAGCTGGGGCGGAGGTACATGAAGGCGCAACAGCCATACTGCAGGAGGACCACAGTGAGGTGAGAGGAGCAGGTGGAGAAGGCCCGGTGGCGGCCGGCTCCTGAATGGATCCTGAGCACAGCAGCCACGATGAAGCTGTAGGAGGTGGCGATGAGGAGGAAAGGCACGGCGATGGCTAGTGTGGCTGCCACCAGCACTGACTGCTCATGGATGTGGCTACTGGCACAAACAAGGCGCATCACTGGTGGCACATCACAAAAGAAATGCTCAATACCCCGAGTCTGGCAGAACGGCAGAGAGAAGATGAAAGCCACCAGTTGTGAGGACAGGACCAAGCCAATGACCACGGAAGCAACAACCAAGCGAACACAGAGAGTTAAAGTCATGATGAGAGGGTACCGCAAGGGGCGGCAGATAGCAACATAACGATCATAGGCCATCACAGCCAAGAGGAAGCAATCGGTACTGCCAAGTCCGATGAAGAAAACCATCTGAGTGGCGCAGCTCAGGAGGGTGATGGTTTTCTTTGGCTGTAGGATATTGGCCAGAATGTGAGGCACCACCACTGCAGTGTAGCATATTTCTACTCCTGAGAGGCTGCCCAGGAGATGGTACATGGATGTGTGTAGGCGGACTTCTGTCTGGATGGCCACCACAATGAGGATATTCCCACTGATGATCAATATATATACCAGGCTGACTCCAAGGAAGGACAAGGCATTCAGCTCAGGGTGAGAGGGATAAGCCAGGAACACAAACTCCATCAACACTGACCGATTTCCCCAGGTCATGGAGCTTACAGGTTTCGTCTGCCATGAGTTATAAGAACAGAGAAATAATCAAACTGACAATATATTAGTTCACACCATGAGCCATGATATAATCTTATCAGAGTTGGAGGTATAAACTAGAAGAATCAGGGTTAATTTTTTAAAATTTATCTTTATTATTGAAGGCATTACAAATTTCCCTCCTCCATTACCCCCTTCCACTCCTCCCTTGCCCCCGAAGGATTTTTTAACTTCCCTGTTACCAATACTCTTCACAACATAAATATCTACAACTTAATTTCTAACTGCCAAAAGTTGGGCTAAATTATGTAGATGATTTTTTTTTTTTGAGGAAAAGAGGCAGAGGAAGTTATGAAATTCAAAGCCATTCTCAGTACAAGTGAAATAACTACTTTCAGTAATTTCACAAGACAGTGTCAAGAAATTCTTGACAACAGGAATCATTAAGGTGAGGGTGGGGAATTTTCTCCCTCCCTCCCTCCCTCCCTCCCTCCCTCCCTCTCTCCTTCCCTCCCTCCCTTTCTCTCTCCTTCCCTCTCTCCCACATTTCCTTCCTTTCTTCCAAACAGAAGAAGTGTGGGACTTGAAGGAAACAAAGTGTTATTATAGGACTCATCCCGGCTATGGAAAGATGAGAAATATGTGCGAATAAGCTATTGCAGATCTAAGAATCCCTTCTGTGAATTAGGGGATGAACAGGAAAGACCAAGCCAATCTTCATTTATTTTTCTTCTCTACTAAGGAGCTAAATTAAAATCCAGAAGAAATGATTCAGCTTCCCTGAAAACCTTCTAATGAAGAGTTATAACTCTCAGAGGGCATCCATTCTACTTCTTTTCAGTGACCAACTCATATTAAAGAAGGTAGAAAATAGGCATCATGTGACCTTGTTTCAACTTTCTCACTTTTAATATTATTTTTATGAGCTTTGAGGAAAAGTCTTAATCCAGAATTATGACTTCCAGTAAAAATCATTCACAAAACTCCACCTTGCTGTCACAAGCATAGGGAGAAATGTGATTAGTACTGTTCTTAATATTGATAGTACTGTAGGCATGAATGGCTGGGTCTCTGTTGTTTTTCCAACATTTAACAAGTAGAATCCACTTAATCCATTATTTTTTCCTCTTTTGAACTTCAATAATATTTTGAATTATTTCTAATGTCACTGAGCATATTTAATATTATAACATGCAGAGGAGGGGCAGTGTATCAGTGTGAAATCAGTGTTGAAATTAAATGATGTGGCTTGAAAAATGGTGACCATAATTATTTAGTTTTGAGGGCTGTTATGAGGATTAAATGAGATTATAATATAAAGTATCTACCACAATGTTTAGCCCATAGTAACAGCAACCTAATAACAGATAGCCAAGATTATTATTTGTAAGTGCAAAGGCAGCCATCCTCTCTTATTTATATTTTCACCAAACCTAATGTATAAATAAATGTCATATGGATAAATATGTTGTAAAATATGTAATTTACACTTTTTTCATTTTCTCATTTTTACTTTTAAGATTATTAAGGCACCTTATAGAAAACAACTTAGCATCCAATCCTTGGGCTGCACTGTGGAAAAAAAATCCCAACATTCATTAACATAACATATATAATTTAATTATATGTATAATTAAAGCTGGGAATAGGTGCTGTAACAAAAAAATAGTGTGTTGTAATGTTGTACAACCTGGGACTAAAGGATACTGAAAAAGTTTCCAAGAAGAAGTGATGTTAAGTTTAGATCTGAAAAATGAAAATTAACTATTAGAAGAGAGACAGAGTAATGGGATCCATATTCTGGATAGAAAAATAGTGCTTCTTATGATTCTGAGAGAGTGACACATATAACAACTTGTTATTCTAAGTTGTTAGTAAATATGTTGAATAGGACCAGACAGCTCTTCAGGGTCATATCCAGGAATCTGCCCCAGGCTGGCATCTGTTCATGATTCCAAGCCCATCTTGTGCTTTCAAGACAAATCCCACAATATATTCTCATCTTCCTTCTTACCTCTACAGCCAGACCAGCCCCCGTTGGCAAGAATGTTATGAGAAACATAATCCTTGTTTATTCTGGAAATAAGAGAGTCTGGGCTGGAGCAGCTTGTCCAATTCTCTAGTTAGCATTTTGTAAAAAAAAAAAAAAAAAAAAAAAAAAAAAAAAAAAAGGAATTAGTGGAATCAGCAATAACAGACCTGAGGTAGCATCTCAATTTATTACTAATAGCTTTGTTGCCTGAGCAGATCATCTAAAATTAATTTCTGTTCCCCTGTGTTTGAAAGATGTAAACATTAATACTTATTTAATGTAGTTGTGATGAGATTAAATGAGCTAATGTATTTAGAACACTTAGTTTGATGTATGAAATCTATTAAATTGCATAAATGTTAATTCTTTCTTACTTTCTTTGACTCTATTGAGGATGTGATATTAATAATATCTGCTTCATAGCAGAGGATAAATAAAATATCTTATGCAAAAAGAGTCTCCATTTATCCTTAAACATTATCATAATTTATTTTAGTCATTCCCTAAATATTTCTTAGACTGGGATTAGTACCTTTCTAAAAAATATTCAAATCAGTACTATGCTCATTGTTTGAAAATGGGGATCATTACCTTTTTAATCAGAAGACTAGACCTTCCAAGTGAATTAATAGAAACACTGTAAGTCATGGGCTGAGCTGGTTCTGAAACCCTGGAGTCTCCATTTGTAAAGCCCATTACTTGCTTTTCTAGCTCAGCATCAGCAAGTGCCTAGTATTTTGTAAGAAGTACAATAGAAAAACTTTCTCTTACCTTTGGCATGAGAAGAAAGAGAATTATATCGAACCAACCTTCTCAGTTGTATTCTGAAAGACAGGACCTAGTAAGTGATATCTGACTGCTCTGTTGGATATACTTAAAGAAGGACCATGAGAGACTATTCAGAGAACTGAAATTTTATGTGAACTTCCTGAATGAAAAGCCACAGAAGGAGTCAATTACTTTGCTATCTAGGGTCTTGTCTCATAGGTTCTGTCTCCCAGAAGAAGGTAATGTAGTAATTGCTGATCTCCTTCCATGTTAGCAGATAATTAGTCCAAACTAGAACTGTCCCTATAATTGGGGTTCCTTGTCAATAAAAGATCTGGGGAATGCTTTTCAAAGTAAAGGCCAGTATTAAACCCTTTAGTGACATTCTCAATGCTTGATATAATTTCCTGAGAAATATGAAGTTCCCTAATCAAGGTCACCCGAGACTGCTGTTTCAATGAGTTTATTCCCAGTAGATTATCATAGCTGGGTTTAGACTAAGTCCCATACTGGAGAACTGAGACTATATTTTTTATATGGTTTCTATGGGACGTAAGATAGTGCTATATGCTTTATAGCACCTCAATGAATATTTATCAAATGTTTTATATTTTTGATGGCATCTCTTCTTGCTTGAATATCTTTGAGTAGAGACACTCTTATACTAGGTTTACAGGTTAATAATGTGGATTTTGTAATAAAAAATTAATAATTTCAAGAGAAACATCAAAAGTGTTTTAGTCAAAGTAATGTCCATTGCTAGCTACACATTCCCCCCATCTTTCAGGTAATTTGTGGATACCGTCCCAATAGAACTTTTCTTGTTTTGAGGCAAACCATTCAGAGACCCAATTTTCCACTTTTTTATATGTTTTGAAGTGCTAATCAGAAAGTGCATGTGCCATTGATCCGAACAAGTGATAATCTGAAGGAGCAAGATCTGGTGAATATGGTGGGTGGGTTAATACTTCCCAGGCATGATCTTTTAACGTCTTTAAGGGGTTTTAAGTGTGTGATGGTATGTCATCATGAAGCAAAATTACTCTGCTGTGTCTTCTGGTACATTCTAGTCATTTTATGATCAAAGCTTGGTTCAAATTGATTATTTGTTGTCAGTAGTGATCAGTATTAGTGGTTTCACCTGGTTTTAGAAGCTCATAATACACCTCACCTTTCTGATCCCACCAAACACAGAGCATTGTCTTCTTTCTGAAGCGATTTGGCCTTGTAGTCGATGTTGATGGTTGACCTGAGTCAACCCATGATTTTGTGCATTTGGAATTCTCAAAATAAATCCACTTTTCATCGTCAGTCACAATTCAATGCAAAGAAGACTTTCTTTTGTGTCTTGAAGCAACATTTTACTGATGACTTTTCGGTTTTCCATTTGTCTTTCATTCAATTGATGTGGCACCCATTTTTCTTCCTTTAAAATCTTTCTCATTGCTTGTAAATGTTCAGAAATTTTTTGTTGAGCAGCTTTTAATCTTTCTACAAGTTATTTTTGAGTTTGACATGCATCTTCATCCAATAATGCTTGTAATTGTTGGTCTCCAAACTTTTTTTGTTGACCTGGACATTCTTTGTCTTTCACATCGAAATCAGTGTTCAAGAGTATTTTGAGATGAAGTATGTTCACTATAAGCTTCCCAAAGTATATGATAATGTTTTCTTCAAAATAATGAATGAAAACTTCCAGCAAGTGCTCTATTTTTGCACAAAATTTGACATTTTTAAGAATAAAAATATCTATGATCAACACCTTCAGCAAAATTGACATATGAAGTTTTAAAAAATATATATATTTTATTGATTTTTTAGAGAGGAAAGGAAAGGATTAGAGAGTTAGAAACATCAATGAGAGAGAATCATCAATAAGCTGCCTTTTGCACACCTCCTACTGGGGATGTGCCCACAACCCTGGTACATGCCCTTGACCGGAATTGAACCTGGGACCTTTCAGTCCACAGGTGGAAGCTCTATCCACTGAGTAAAACCGGTTTCGGCGACATATGAAGTTTTGAAACTTGCTATCAATACAACAAAACAGCATACATATCAAATCACATATATATCAATTTATGTGTAACTCTATTGAAAAAATCTGCATTAATAACTGGTATACTCAGTAGGTCTTAGCAAATTTGCTTATTCTTTGAAAAAAATATTGATTGGTCATGTGTATATAAATTTTTATAAGTTTTTGAGTGGATATATGCTCCCATGTGCCCCATTTATTCAAAAACAGTCCTCTGTGTGGGTCTAGAGTGATTAATGTAGCTCTTTGGTATGTGTATGTGTGTGTGTGTGCGCACACTCGCATATGGGTGCAGTATAGTCAGATGCCAACAGCCAGGCAGGGTTGAGCAGTAACATCTAGATTAGTGTTTGACTGATTCTCAACTGACACTAATTCCAGACATCCAAAAGTCACTGTAGTTCTCCGGTCAGAATAGGTGCTTATGAATGCCATGTAATCAGTGAATTTTTTAGCTTAGATTCATCTTATAGAATGCATAATTGCACTTACTCTGGATGTAGTTTCATTTTCCCTGCGCACAAAGCTTCTGTCAAAACTACAGACTTAGAGAATGTTTTGTTAGTCATGGTATTCCATAAAGCACCATTTATGCTTAAGGAACTCACTTCATAGCAAATGAAGTACATAAATGAGTCCATACTCATGGAATTTATTGGTGTTAGCATATTCACCATCCTGAAGCCATCTGACTAAACGGAATCGGTGAATGGTCCTTTGAAGACTACTAAAATCCTGTACCCTTAAGGAATGAAGAATTGGATCACACCACCAGGCAAAGAACCATAATAAGGTATGGAACTTCCTGAGGACAAAGAGAATATGGAATGGGCATTGGAAAAGGGGATTATAAAGACCAGTTTGACCATATGAGCAGTTATAGAAATGGTAGACGTATTTTTTCATTTTTATAAAATTATTTGTATATACGTACGTGTAGCATACATATATAGCAACTGTAGGGTCAGGCCTCGGGCTGACCTGTGGCAATGCCACAAGCAAGTCCCAGGCTGGAGGGCAGAACTCTGCTAGCATTGTTAAGTCTGACCTTGTAGCCTCTCTAATCCTTCCTATGTAGCTAATGGGCTATGGAGGTGCAGCAAGTGTTGCCAAAATAAGAACATTTGTATACAAGTTAAGCTCTGGGTCTCTGTCTCTCCATCAGAGAATAGCTGTCCCACTCAGCTCTAGCTTTTTTTTTTTTTTTTACCTTCTATCTTTGTGTCTGTCTCTTCTTTCATTTTTTCAATCCCCAGCTGCCCCTACTCAGGAACTGGACTGCTCTCTAGCCATGCTGGACATGGAAAAGAGAGAAATATTTATAGTATTGGAGGCCCGGTGCACGAAATTCATGCATGGGGGGGGGGGGTAGGGTGGGGAAATGGTGGTCCCCCAGTCCAGCCTGCACCTTCTCCAATCTGGGACCCCTCAGGGGATTCAGGGGATATCTGACTGCCCGTTTAGGTCTGACTGCCCGTCTAGGCTCCTCCTGCCTGGACCTGCCATGTTTACAAAGGCCCCTGGGGTGCTAAGCCCCAGCCTGGTACCTTGATTTTTAAGCTATGGGATCACTCAGGAAGAAGGCAGGAAGGAACTTTGCTGAGCCACTTTCCCAAGTACCTCAGCTGTGACATTTGGGGCCGGGCGGGTCCCTCCCCAAAGACCCATCTTGCAGTCCAAACCCTGAAGTGAAACCTGCACCGGTTACCCCCACATGGAGCTGCTGCCCAGAAGCTCTGCTCCCACAAAAGCAAAATCATTAAAAATAGCTTCAGGAGCTGGGCCTTATCTGACCCCGGGCTTCCCAGGAGCCAAGGCTGCTGCAGGTACTGCTGGTCCAGCCAAGATGCGCGGCTCCCACAGCACCTCTGCTCAATGCAGTTTCAAGGCTTCTCCTTGATCATGTTGGGTTCTGATTTTGTTTCCTTGACTGTAAACCCATTTTCTTCTATTTTGAGACAAGAACCCTGGTTTTCTATGCTGCCATGGACTGCTTCCTGCGTGCCCAGCTAGGCTGGCAGGTGGGTTTTGTATGGTACATTGATACTGATATGGATATAAAACATTGAACTCAAAAAAAAAAAAAAAAAAAAAAAAAGAAAGAAAGAAAGAAAGAAAGAAAGAAAGAAAGAAAGAAAGAATAGGATAGTGATGAATAAGAAACTTTGGTGACAGTAAAAGGCAGTTTGTCCAGACTGTTAAGAGCTCAGAATTAGAGTTTAATTGGGATAGAAATCCTACTATTAGCACCTGATGCCTAAAATCTGAGCACTCTACTTTTAGGTTTCCCAGTTCAAGTTTTTGGAGACTGCCCAAACATTCCTGGTTGGGAAGTGTTTGTATAGAAGCCCCTAAGTATTAAGTATTTGCTGTGTTTACTATGCTTAGCTCTCTGTAAGGAATATGGAATAATGTTAAATGCCTTGTGTTCTCAAGAAGCCTGATTTTTTAACATAAAAAATAAAGAAGAAATATAAATATTTAAAAAAAGAAGCTTGAGTTTTAGGGGTGAAATCAGGCAGCCAGGCAAGTAGTTAGGGGTGATCAGACAGGCAGGCAGAGCACTTAGGGGAGATCAGGTAGGCAGGTGAGCGATTAGGAGCTAGAGGTCCAGGATTGTGAGAGGGATGTCCAACTGTCTGTTTAGGCCTTCTCTGTGGGATCGGGCCTAAACTGGCAGTTGGACATCTCCTGAAAGGTCCTGGATTGTGAGAAGGTGCAGGCTGGGCTGAGGGGATCTACCCCGTCCATGAATTTCGAGCATGGGCCTTTAGTAATATATATTGACTTTGTATTATATTATAGTATTTAAGTATTGCTAACACTACAACATGACATTGAAGTTACAGAACATAAAGTAGAAGGGTAAATATCACCCAAGGACTTTACATCCTCTTCTGGGGATAGGGTTAATACATTCTGAGTTATACATAGTATAATTATACCAGGTTAGGCAGATGACTTTGTTATTGTCTTGATTAGACCTTAAATATGGTTTGTGAATATGGATGCCAAGCTGACAAAGGGTGGATTATGATGGTTAATTTTATGTCTACTTGCTAGGTTATCTATGGTACCCAGTTTACTAAAACACTTGTCAAAATGCTGTTGTCAAGGAGGTTTTTGGATGTGATTAACATATAAATCAGTAGACTTCATGTAAAGCAGTTTACCAACACAATTTGCTTGGACCTTATCTTTTAGGTCTCAAGAGAAAAAACCCCCCACAAAATATCCAAAAAAGGAAGGGATTTCTCTTCCAGAATGCCTTTGGACTCGACTGTAGCATTGATGCTTGCTGGAATTTCCAGCCTGCTAACCTGGGTTGGATATTTTTGACTCGCCAGACTCCATAATCACATGAGCCCAATCCTTAATATAAATCTCTCCCTTTGAGCAGCCAGGCCTGGAGCAGCCGGGTCTGGTGTGGCCAGGCCCGGAGCAGCAGCTGCCAGGCTGGGAGCGGCCAGGCCCGGAGCAGCCGGGCCGAGAGCAGCTGGGTCAGGTGCGGCCAGGCCCGGAGCAGCAGCAGCCAGGTCCAGAGCAACTAGGTCGGGAGCGGCGGTGACCAGATCCGGAGCAGCTGGTTGTGGAACGAACCAGAGCAACAGAGGCCAGGCCCGGAACAGCCAGGCCCGGAACAGCTCACTTCTTGCCTGCCCCTGCCCCACGGCTGCCTCTCAGACATGGCTGGAAACTTTTGTGGGAACTTGAGGATCTGCTGAATCAAGTGATGAAGGCTTAGATCTGGATGTGTTGAGTTAGTATAGGGCTGGGGTGTTGATCTGTGAGTGCCTTGGGTGGGGCCTGGATGAGACTGGTTGACCTATTTGGAAATGTCTTTTGTGTGAAATGTATCATTGGGCATGTGGTGGTATTATTGATATGAGAAAATGCTAAGTAACTGATTTACTATCTGAAAAGGGATTTACTATCGGGGAAAGGGAGAGGGAGGAAGAGACTGAACATAAACTGCACCTATAAATGAGGACAATGGGGGATGGGGAGGGGGCGGAGGGTGGGGTGGGAACCTGGTGGAGGGGGGAAGAAATGAGGAACCTTTGTAACAATATGAACAATAAAGATTGATTTTAAAAAAATAATCTCTCCCTTTGCACCTGACATTCTGTTGGCTCAGTTTCTCTGGAGATCCTGACGTATGCGCAGATGACCTCTAGAAAGTGTGACCATGACACTTGATGACTCACTCTTATTTTCTGACAACTTAGGTGTCTTAGGTTAGAAATCTGGCATTTTACCTCAACGCATATTAATTCTGAGAGCAAGTAGACTGCTCCACCATTTCTGACTTACTTGCACATGCCTCCATTAAGTGTGAGAGTACAGATTAGACCAGCACACTGGGACCATTGTTACATGCAAAAGAGGTTCAATGAAAGGAACAGGTAAATTGACCAGATGGTTATATGTCACCCTTTAAAGGCAAATACAAGAATAAGACATGTTAGACTGAGTGAAATATCTTTATGATCATTTCTCATCCAAATCAGAGTTCAAGTACTCAAGTAATACAGTTGCTCCTCAGGAGGAAACTTTAAAAGTCATGAAATTGCATCAGAGGAAATGTAAATTTCTAGTTTGGGGCAAAGTGAATAATAGCAACCTATAGTATTCCTGTTCAGTTTTCAGAGGTTTCAAGTTCAGAGAACTTAAAAAAAGAAAAAAAAAAAAAAAAAAAAGAAAAAAAAAAAGAGAGAGCAAACTGTAGCAACTACATGTATTAGGAAAAATAATTAATGTGAATCAAAATTGTGGGGAAATAAATGTAACTATGGCATTTGTATGTAAAAGGTTCATTGTTCACATGCTAAGGTATCCCCTTCAAGTCTTCAGAGAGCTTCAGTTGTTCCTTTGCTACTAATGGCCTTTTTCAGGGCATCTTTGACATCCTTGTTCCTAAGGGTGTAAATCAGGGGATTGAGTAAGGGGGTGACAAAGGTGTAAATGAGGGCAAATTGGCGGTCCTCATCCACGGAAGAGCTAGACTGGGGACGCAGGTAGACCAAGGCACAGAAGCCATACTGCAGCAAGACCACGGTGAGGTGGGAGGAGCAGGTGGAGAAGGCCCGGCGGCGGCCCTCAGCAGAACGGATGCGCAGGATGGCCAAGGTGATGAACAGGTAGGAGACAGAAATAAGGATAAAAGGGACAGTCAGCACGAGGATGCTCACGACATAGAGGACGGCCTGGTGCACGTGGATGTCAGCGCAGGCCAGCCTCAGGACCGGAGGCACATCACAGAGGAAGTGGTTGATTTCCCGGAGGCGGCCACAGAAGGGCAAGGTGAAGATTAAGGATGTGAGCTGCAGGGACAGGTAGAGCGCCAGAGCCACGGCACAGCCCACCATCTGGAGGCACAGCTTCTGGGTCATGATGAGGGTGTAGTGCAGTGGGTGGCAGATGGCCACATAGCGATCATATGCCATGATTGCCAAGAGAAAACAGTCAGCACCACCAAGAGTGAGAAAAAAGAACATTTGGGCCCCGCAGCCAGCCAGAGAAATGGGCTTCCAGGCTCCAAAGATGTTGGAAAGCATCAAGGGCACCACCACGGTGGTGTAGCTGATCTCTATGAAGGACAAGTTGGACAGGAAGAAATACATTGGGGTGCGCAGGGAGCTGTGTGTGCACACTGCCCAGATGATGGCTGTGTTGCCACAGAGGATCATCAGGTAGAGGAGGAGGAAGAGGAGGAAGAGGAGAGCCTGGAATTCAGGGACAGCAGTGAATACTCGGAACACAAACTCAGTGGGGCCAGACTGGTTGAGGACAGGGCTCTTCGCAAACATGTCTCCTGCAAAAAAGAACAGGAAGTGCTGAATCTTCAGTTGCTGAGTTCATCTATTGCCTGAGGAAAATAAAGATTTTTAAGTTTTGTTTCTGATATGGAAATTATCTTATTATGATCGAGATTCTAATTGTAATAAAAGATATGAATAATAATCCTTAGAATTATTCATATGCATGTTCCCGAAGAATAAAAGATCTAAAATAACTTGAAATGTCGGCCATTCAATATTCATCCATAGGTGCCAGATCTTTGCTTTTGTAAAAGATTCATACATATATTGTTGTAGACATTTATTTTATAGATTACATTTTGAATTATGAAAATCTTCATGTTATTCTGGATGTTTTGGTTGCATAGAGGACTGGAACACATTTTTATTCCAAGGTGCCAATTACATTTGACATATACCACATATATTTTCACTTACTGAAGTATTTTCTGTAAGACTTCAATTGTCAACCCAAATTTTAGAGTTCAAATATACTGACAGGAAAGCATTGGATGTATGGTAGGTAGAAACAAGAGTGGAGCTAGCTGAGATAAGGAAAGATAATGAGGAAACTAGAAATTTCCTAGAAGGGGGAAAACAAAGAAAAGTAAGCATTTTTCACAAAGTAACCACTTGCTGATAAATTTGTATTTAAAAATGTTTTTTTTATTATAAAAAATTCCAGGAGATGATGAACCACTATTCAAAATGTTTTAAGGAGAAATAAGTCCTGATTAAGAGATTTTATCCAACCCAGTTGTCATCCATGTATTATAACATGAAAAACTTTTTTAAAAGTTGTAATAGCTCTGGAATTATATCATCTACACCCATGCTGAAATATTAACTCAATAACTCAATTAGTTTTTAAAAAATAATTAAAATAAAATTTAATTGTTGGGTATTTTGTGATACAAAAGGAAACTTGTGAGAATTAAAACACAGTAAAACACAGTTATATCTAAATAAGTATTTCAAATATTGTTCTAAAAAGAACAGAAATTTTAAATAGAATTTTTGAAAAACTTATGGAAAATAAAATAAAAGATATTTTTATTTATTTCAGAGGAGAAGGGAAAAGGATAGAGATATAGAAACATTAATGATGAGAGAGAATCATTGGTCTGCTGCTTCCTGCACACTTCACACTGGGGACTGAGTCCACAACCTGGGAATGTGCCCTGACCAGGAAGAGAACTGTGACTTCCTGGGTCATAGGTTGATTTTTAACCACTGAGCCATGCCGGACAGGCTAATATTAAACTAGATCTACAATCATAACTTATATAAAAATATGAGAAATGGGTATAGAAAGGCAAGATAGGTAATATTGTGCTAGTTTCTTCAAACTACATAAATAATAATTCAGTATAAACCAAATTATTATTTAATGTGGATACTTCGTTTTTAATTTTTATATTTCTTAACAGTTAATGTTAATCACTTTAAGCACAAACAGAATGTATTTTTCCAAATGTATATCATATAAATATGTCTTTCCCAAAAATTAAAGAGGAAAAAACACAAAAGAACAAAGTTATAGTTAAAAAAAAAAAACCCCAAATGAGTAAAGAATTGTATAAAACAAAAATCTTTGTTTTGTTTTTTATTAAATTTATGAGATGATACTGGATAATAAAATTGTGCACCCTTTGATAGCTTAATTGGTAACATAAAAAACAAATATATATTTTTTATTTTAAAAGATTTTTAAAAAATCAGATTCTAGGCCACTAGCCAAATAATCGAAGTTATCTAAGAAAAGTGCTAATAATTAAGTTATATGACTATTTTGGCCGACTAAAATAGTCATATAATTTGTTTCATTATTATTATTGTATTATTATTATTATTATTTTAGTTTTAAATTTAGAACTTTGCTTAAATCATCTTTATTTATTCATATTGAATTTATTGGGGTGACATTGGTTAACAAAATTATATAGGTTTCAGGTGTACAATTCTATTATATAATACATCATCTGTATATTGTATTGTGTGTCCACCACCTGAAGTCAAACAACCTTCCATCACCAGTTATCCCTCCTATACTGTCTTTTACTTCCACCCACCAACCTTTCCCTCTGGTGATCACCATACTGCTGTCTATCTATGAGGTCTTCTTTCCCCTTTCCCCTTTTCCTTTTCCCCTTTCCCGTTTCCCCTCCTTTCCATCTCTTCACCTTCTTACCCAGTCCCCCAGGACCCCTCCTCTCAATTGTCAGAGGCAGGATAAAACATATCAATTAGGACAATCAATATAGATGGACATGCACTTCTATTAAAATGCAAAGTCTTTGTTCAGATTGAGTTAAAAAAAAAAACCAAAGATTTTTTTAAGAGGCAAAAAAATACAGTATCATATAAAAACTATTACTCCTTTTATCCAAATATTTTCTGGAAATTCTAGAACATAAAATAAACCATGATTCCCAGCCAAAAAAGATGAGACAACTAATTATTTTTTATTTTAAAAGATTTAAAAAAAAATCTAAGTACCAAGGCAGCCAACTGAGAAGTTTTTGGAAATAATAAGGAACATTTTTAAGAAGGCCAATAGTTAACTACTTTGTGTTTAAGCACCTTGTTTTCTTTCCCTCTATAAACTACATTGTGGGTGTCCACTCCACAGTGAACCCCTCTACATCTGGATTCTTGTATTTCTTCCAGTTGAGTTTTCTGCTTACTGAGTCAATTGTGTTTGTTGATACTCTTGATATTATTAAAGTTAATAAAAGTGTATGAAATGTGGAACTGTGAGTGTGAAAAAGAATTTTTTCAATGCCAATCAATGTTAATGTTTTAGAAATATTTGATAAAAGCGAGTTGCAAACAAATAATAATTTACTGAAAATTTGCTAAGATGGGCATACTGCTATATATTTTTGAGGGGAAAAATCATAAAAAGATGGCATAGCATACATTTTTTCACAAATTCTTTATATATTTATTTTTTGTTAAAGATATTATATTGATATTGCAAATTGAGGCAATGGTTTGTGAGTATAATTCATGGAAGAAACAATTCAGTTTGCAATAATCTATCAACAAAAAGCACACACAGACCTGGCTGATGTGAATCATTTGTTTGAGCATCATCTCATGAATCAAGAGGTCACAGTTCAATTCCCAGTCAGGGCACTTGCCTGGACTGTGGGCTTGATCCAGGGTGTGCAGGAGGCAGCTAATCAATGTTTCCCCTCTCATCAATGATTTTATCTCTCTTCTCTCCCTCTCTCTTCATTTCTATGAAATAAATAATAAAAACATATATAAAAAAAGAAAAAAGCACACAGAAAATATTTGGCCAAATATCAGAAGGCTGGGGGTTAAATGTACAAATATGTTTTAAGTTAAATGAAGATTTTAAGGATTACATACATTTAAAAATTAATTTCCTATAACTGCATTTTCAGTTAACCAATTAAGCACTGAATCTAATTGCTTTGGATGAAAGGGCTTTTACTTTATATAAAACAGAAAAGTTTTTTCCATATAAGCAATAACTACTTGGAACACTCAAAACCCAACAGTGAAACAAATATAACATCAATATATGTAATATAATAACAAGATAAATTTAAGGCATGTAATCTTAAAATATATTATGGTAATCATTATAACTTTTTTAAAAATGGGAGTTAAAAAAATAAAGTTAAAAAATGGGAACACTTATTTTTATATTTTTGGGAAGTCTTTTGGGTAGCCAGAAAAATAAATCCTTTGACCTTAATTTTAATGCATTCTTTCATCCTTCCCTCTCTTCCTCCCTTCCATCCTACCTTTCTTCTTCTATTCTTTTCTCTCTACTAGTAAAAACACATTCTTAGCTCAAGAGCCATACAAAAAAGAGTCTGAATTTGGTCTGCAGGTCTTGTTTGACTTAGAAGTATTATACTAAGTAAGTTAAGATCAACTAGGAAATTAATAGTCAATTAATTTTTGAAAGAGATATGAAGATGATTTCTTACCTCTTTGTAATTTACTTCATTCTATCAGCCATAGAAGAAAATTCATACAGACAAAACAATTTTTTGAAATGCTAATAGTTTCTGCTGCAGATGATTAAGAGAGCTCTCCTGACGTGCTTTCTGGCCCTATGTATCCTGTTCTTTAAGGATGAGATGAAGTGAGAATACATGGGCTTCAGATGTGCACAATCCCCTA
Organism: Pipistrellus kuhlii; assembly: GCF_014108245.1. Lineage (NCBI taxonomy): Eukaryota > Metazoa > Chordata > Mammalia > Chiroptera > Vespertilionidae > Pipistrellus > Pipistrellus kuhlii. The sequence continues at coordinate 11,916,509 of NW_023425595.1, forward strand.
GAAATAAAAAGTGGCTGGTAGGTGATGTCCTCGTAATATTTAGATGTGGGTGGGAAAGAGTGTGCCAGGGTTCAGGAAATGAGTCAGATGTTAGAATGTCTTCCTTAGGATAGGACAAAATAAACAGGGATAGTAAGAAATCATCCTATGCCAGAATATTGCATGGGAGGACCAGGCTCATCTTTTGCATTCTCCTCTTTACTCTTGAGGCCATTCTTGCCTGATTTAGCCTGACAATTTAGTGGCCTATAGATGTCTTAAAATAATGGGTCCCAAAGAGGAGAACTTTCCCCAATGGTCTTTCTTAAAACAAATCTAACTAAAACCATATCCGGAAAGAATTTCCTGGGTTGATCTAGTGTGGCAGTTAATAGGCAACTTTCCACATGATGCTCACAGATAACTGCTGTCTGGGGACACAGGATGGTGTCCTCATTCCTATCTATACAGATAGGGACCTCTGGATGTTGTGTTCTAGCAAACCTAACCAGGGAAATGTTCATGACACACCAGAGCTCACAGAAGGCCTAAAGTGCACTAAAATGAGCCTTCTAAGGAAAATCTGAGATGTCATAAATGATTGGATTAGATGATATTCATGGTCCTTTCTAACCCCAGAACTGTATATTGTAATTTCTACTTCCTTTCTCTTAGATTTGACTTATGACTTATGTCCCATTTATCACTTTTAGCTTTCTCTTTCCTCTGTCAGTCATATTTATATTTATTTTCTGCCAAACCTTGGCCTAGTCCTACTAATCTCTACGATGATAACTATATTTTTAACTCTCACCCAAAACCATTTTCTTCTCTTTTATTTACTTCCCTTTAATTTCATTTACTGTTTTATCCCTGATTCTGCTAACAGAATTTCTATTTTCAATCTGCTAACAGAATTTCTATTTTCTATTTTAATCCTGTAATTTCTTAAAAACCTTTCATTTAAGGATTATCAGAGGTTTTTAGGTACTAGTCTACATATATAGTAACAACAACAACAGCACATTAACTTGACTATTTTTTTATTACAGTGGTCAATTGAGAGGGCCTTCCTTTGACTTAGGAACAATATAGATAACTCATCTATGAAGCAAGTGCACACAGAGATTAAAAGCACATTATCTCTCCTTACCATTAATAGAAACACAGTGTCTTCATAAATACTAGATACTTTACAATATCCATAATTCTTTTAAAAATATATTTTATTGATTTTTTACAGAGAGGAAGGGAAAGAGATAGAGAGTTAGAAACATCGATGATAGAGAGAGTCATTGATCAGCTGTCTCTTGCACGCTCCCGACTGGGGATGTGCCCACAACCAAGATACAAGCCCTTGACCAGAATCAAACCCGGGACTTTTCAGTCTGTAGGCTGATGCTCTATCCACTGAGCCAAACCGGTTTAGGCTCCGTAATTCTTTAAACACGACATAATTATGTTCACCAGCAATTATAAGGACCAAATTGTCTTGTTTGGTAATGTGAAATTTACCTGTGGTCAGTGAGCTATACAAAATAGCCCCAATGTGTAGTATTTATGATATACTAATATTCATTGTTAGCACTCTAGAGAAATTTGAACCGTAAAACTAGATAAAATCCTCTTGAAAATGAGATGTGTGGCATTAGACCCTCCTAAAAGTCAATGTTCATTGAGCATATGAATTTTCCAGTTTATCTAGGTGAAGCTCCTCATCACGCAGTACAAACTTTTAGAAAACAGAAATGACAAGTCTTTCCAGATAACATGGGCTTTGCTGTAATTAGTGGCAATAAAAGAGAACATAAGGGCTCCAACTCCTTTATATACTTCTGATGATCTCAAAAACCTATGTGGCCCAATGTGCTCCTGCAGTTGTTAGGTGGTGAGTAATGGAGAGTCTTCAGGATATCAACATTAAAGGAGATTTTAAAACTTTCAAGGAAAATGCTAGATCAATATTATTTCCATGTCTCTTTCAATCTTTCTAATGATTTCGTAACAAAGATGCCCTAAGAAGACTATTGGTCCTTGATAAAAGAGATTTTTAAAATATGCCCACTACAGTATGTTATAGGATCAAACAATTGTTAGCTGAACTAAAATTTTAGGCTAGTGTTCCTAGGTTGCATGAATCTGGTTGTTCTCAATGCTTTAGTATTGAGTCCTTGTTAAAGCACAAACATCTGGGCTGTACTCCTAGAGGTCTGGATGGAAGAGTTCCTATAATTAACATTTATGAAAAATTCCAGGTGATGCTAATGCTGTTGGTCTTTTAATAATGACCTTGAACCACTGCTCCCAGGCAGTGGTCAGAAACTCATCAGTCAACAGAGCCAAATATCAACAGTACAATAATTGAAATTTCTTTGGAGAGCCAAGTTTTTTAAACTTAAACTTTTTCTTCTAACGCCACTTCTTCAAAATAGACTCGCCCAGGCTGTGGTATTTTGTGGAAGAGCCACACTCAAGGGGCCAAAGAGCCGCATGTGGTTCGCTAGCTACAGTTTGCTCACCACGGCTCTAGGGTAACAGTTCTCAAAATGTGGTCTGCTCTCTTTGTGGTCTGCACACAATACAGGGGTAGTTTAAGCATTAGGCTGTCTTCCTTACCCAAACTCTCTTATATGAACTTTATCTATTAAGACTCAGATAAAGAGTAGGTATGGATATATTTTCGTCTTTTGAACTGTGTGTTCTTTTTGGTCTGAAATTCAGAAACTAAATAAATTTTGCTTATATCCATCATCATCCAAAGTCACCACTGGCAGTCTTGCTATCTCAGCTAATGAGTGATAATTATACAGATTTCTGGGCTCTACCATGGTATACCAAATTAGATTATTTGATTATTTGAAATTAGATCTTAGGATTCTGCATGAACAATCTCAACATCATTTTTTTAAAATTTCTTTATTGATTAAGGTATCACATATTTGCCCTCAACCCCCCATTCCAATCCCCCCCCCAACTCCCCACCCCACTATTGTCCTTGATCACTGGTTGATCTCTCCCTTTTATCCCCACCTTCCCTTTGAGGTCCAACAGTCTGACCCATGGCTCCTTATCTCTGGGTCTGTTCTTGTTCATCAGTCTATATTGTTCACCATTTCCCCTAGATGAGTGAGATCATGTCCTACTGGAAATATACTTATAAGAATAAAAAATGGGACAAGCAATAATCGTTATGCTGAAAGGCATATGAATCACTCTGTAGAGAGTTTCTTTCTGGGCCACCAGTTCTTTTGAGACCCAATTTCAATGTCAAACAGTTCCTTATGTGTACATGTCAGCAATGATATTTCAGTTCTGGATGGTGGGCAAATGGTGGTAATGCAGGACCAACCCTCTCTGGTTTGGTCCTGGGCAACCTGCAATGATACACAGCTGCTGTCTGCTATTATGGCAAGGCACCATCAGTGTTTTCCATCTCTGGACTGCTTCTCTTCTGTCTTCATGGTTGGAGTAGTCCTGTCAATTCCTCTCTGTTGCTGGAATCCACATGGTCTTGGAGTTGTTTTCTGAAAATATACAAACATATTCTCAACCAAAAGTTAATAAAGGAATATTTTCTATAATCAACATCATTCTTAAGAGCATGAATGTTGGAGAACCAAGCTTCAATGCTATGTAACAAGAATCATAGAGGCAGTGCCCTGGGTAGTCTTGGATCTGTCTCTTGCTTCAACAACATTTGGACAGAACAGACCCAGGGATGCTCCTTCTTACAGGCTCTGACCTCTCTCCTGCGTCTTGTCCAGTCACCACCTTCAGAAACACCTCCGGGACCAGCCAATACACCGTTTTTGTTTGTTTTTCTGTCTCAACTCCTTATTGCTGAACAACCAAGAACTCCCAAATTCATCAGAACTTTTCCACCCAGGTGGAGGCTGTGGTCAACCACCTTGCCAACCTGCATCTGCCGGCCCCATACCTACCTCTCTCTGGACTTCCATTTTGACTGTGATGATGTGGCTCTCAAGGGTGTGGGCCCTTCTGTGAGTTGGTGGAGAAGTACAAGGGTGCTGAGCATCTCTTAAAGTTTCAAAACAAGCTCGGTGGCCACATTCTCTTCCAGGATGTGCTGAAACCTTCCCAAGATGAGTGGGCAAAACTCAGGATGCCAGGGAAGCCGCCCTAGTCTTGGAGAAGAACCTGAACCAGGCCCTTTTGGAGCTGCATGCCCTGGGTTCTACCTGTGCAGGTGCTTATCTCTGTGGCTTCCTGGAGAACCACTTCCTGGGTGAGGAAGTGAAACTCATCAAGAATATGGCAACCACCTGACTAACATCTGCAGGCTGGCCAGCCCCCAGGCTGGGCGAGTATCTCTTGGAAAGACTCACCCTCAAGCATGACTAGGAGCCTTTGGGGCCCAGAAGCCTTTCAGAGGCCCCTCTGCATCCTCTGGTGTCTGGCTTTTACCTGAGCATCCTCCTGAAACTACTAGTTGTTCTTTTAACCACCCTGAAGCCCTCTTTCATGCATTGGACCAAATGAAACAATAAAGCTTTATGCAGAAGAAAAAAAGAATCATCAAGTTCTGTTGAATTTTAGCAATTAAAAATATGATGTCATATACTTAGGAGATACCTACAAAGCACTTCAGACTAATAGAGTGATATAGTGTGAGATTTGATAATACCTATGATTACAATCTTGATCTTAAGATAGAATATTATATTTCTGTGAAAATGCATTCAACATTTCTGCTACCTAGTCATATTCCCAAAACATGAATAGAATCAACCTCATTTGGAGAGAACTGCTCAGAAAAATTAAAGAAAAATATAATTACCAGTTCATCCAACTTTATTTGTGAAACTAGTAAATAAAGGCTTACTTCTCCTTTAAAAAATATAAGAATAATATAAATTCAAAAAATATTTATAGATGCTAGAAACCTATTAGAAGTTTCAATGGTTTGCATGCCATTTCTACTCAGTAGGCTATGCCCAGTGAAGACTTTGCTTTTCCAATCACTTTCTTGAATGCATTCTTGACCTCTTTGTTTCTTAGGCTATAGACCAGAGGGTTCAGCATGGGGATGACCATGGTATAGAATATGGATGCCATTTTGTCTGTGTCCATGGAATGACTAGAATTTGGCCGTAAGTACATGAACATGATTGTCCCATAGAAAATGGAAACAGTTGTTAGGTGGGATGCACAGGTGGAGAAGGCTTTCTTCTGTCCCTCAGTTGAGTGCATCCTCAGGATAGCAATAAAAATGAACAGGTAAGAGTTCAAGATAACCAAGAGAGTGAAAAAGACATTGAACGCTGCCAATGTGAAGAGCACAGTTTCGTTTGTGTTAATATCAGAGCAAGAGAGAGCCAGCAGTGGGGGAATGTCACAGAAAAAGTGATTAACAACATTTGAATGACAGAAGGAGAGGTGGAAAGTGAAGACAACATGAATGCAAGATTCCAAGAGCCCACAGATATAGGGTCCGGTGACCAGTAAGGCACACACAGTATTTGTCATAGTGGTGGTATAATGCAAGGGTTTACATACTGCTACATGGCGGTCAAAGGCCATTGAGGCCAGGAGGAAACTTTCAGTGGTGGCAAAAGCTGCAAAGAAAAACATCTGGGAAGCACATGCATTGTATGATATGGTCTTATCTCCTGTGAGAAACCCCATGATTACCTTGGGAGTGACAGCTGAGGCATAAACACAGTCAACCAGGGAGAGGTTACTTAGAAAAAAGTACATGGGAGTGTGGAGTTGAGAGTCCAACATAATCAACATGATCATACCCAGGTTTCCAACCAGAGTGATAAGGTAGATGAGAGAGAAGACTATGAAGAGTGGGATCTGCATCTGTAGGGTATCTGTTAACCCCACAAGAATAAACTCAGTCACCTCTGAAATATTCTCCATTAAAGTCATTTGAGAAACATCATGAAAAACATCTATGACAAAATGAGTGAACACAAGATAATGCTACTTGATTATCATAAGAATTGAACAGAGTTTCTTGTCAGATTCATGTCAAGGTCAGGAGCCTGTGTGCAAGAAATGGGACTAAATGATGGTTTGTGGTGGGTTGAATGAGGTGGTTCATCTAGAAGATGTGTGGAAGGACACTGGAATGTCCCCGTTAATTGGGGCTACCATATTATGACTCTGATGCTCATTTCAGCTTACTGGATATCTAGTATACTCTATTACATCAAACCACAGAGAACTTTTTTTCACTACTTTCCATATCTTTCAAGCACCTTGTCTAAGCTATACATGGAAAGCTTAATCAACAGAAAGTAAAATATAAGAAACATTTTGTCAGTCATTGGTATGTGATGCGGATAAGCCCTGTCAAATACATTTCCCATTTCGGAGCGATATCTCACAACCTTGCTAATAATAGCTGAAGATACACAGTAATTTGGAGCCCTGCTTTAGGGTCACCTACACTTTTATATTTAATTAACCAGAATTACTACTACTGCTGCTACTATTAGACAAGGTAGAAGAAACATCATGAATAAAAGCACGGAGTGGTAAACACAAGTGTGTAAACAGGCAATTATAAGCAGATAGGTATTAATAATAAGTAAAATACATGGCACAATTAAAATCTTAATTAGGGTTTAATGTGAAAATGTAATTGGTAGAAACAAGAGAGGTAGGATTGAGCCCTGAAAGAGAGAAAAAAAAATGTGTCAGATTATAGATATATTACAATCATTTAGAAGAGCCCAAGCTGACTGTTTACAAGTATAATACAAGTATATACTTTGTTTCCCTCCAATTTTACAGATGTGTCATTTACCGAAGAGCAATTTAGATGGAATGCTGCCATGGGAACATTACTTACACTCTGTGATCTGTTTCATTGTCTATGAAATAGCCAGGTCATGTAATATCCAATGTATTATTATACAGAGCTGAAAAGATGAAATTAAATGACATGCATAGCCCTACTAACACAATGCCTGGCACATGGAACTCTAGTTCCCTCTTCTTCTCATTTTCCCACTCACTAGTTTTGCACATAAACCAGCTTTATACCAGGAGCTGGTGTAACACAATTACTGACATTTTAAGGGGATAGAGACAAGTAGATCTATAAATTAACCCCCAAAGTGATGTGCTACAATAAAAGTGTATATAAATGTTACAAAATGATCCTAAAAGTAACCAGAATTTTCCAAGACACCCTACTGACAATGAGGTTACTTCCCCTGAGATTGGTTTATAAATTCTTACATGTCTGTGCTTGCTAGAGTTGGTCCAAATGCATAAACATGTGAATCTGATTTAATTTCTTTTTGGAAAAGTTAATTTCTGTATTCTACTGATGCACCAAGAATAGCCAATATATTAACTAAATTTCTTATCTGTACTATTTGCAGGTGTAAAAGGGCACAAGACAACTCCTTTTGACCCAGAAAGTATCAATCTAATGGGAAGGAGTGTACTATAAACACAAGACCAATTTTAATTTTAGTTTTATTGATAATCAGCTAGGTCTGCCACTTGGCCAGAAGTTAATTCACAAGAAATTAATTCAGAAATTAATCCACAGCTCCTCTATATCGTTCATTGACTGCTATCTTGCTCTGATGTAAAAATGGATATGAAAATTTGTTGACAAGCATAAAAAATAACTACATTTTACATAATTTGGAAATTAACTCTTTTGTCTGATGTATCATTGACAAATATGTTCTCTCTTTTCATTTTGTTGATGATTTCCTTTGCTGTGCAGAAGCTTTTTAGTTTTATGTAATAATTTTTAAAAAGATACTAGCATTTTAAAAATCAGGTAATCTAGGCCTTTACTTTCATAGTCTATCTCATCTCTTCTTGGTTACTACAAGAGGTTTAGCCAACAATATTGACTATTCAAATTTTGCTGTTCTTAAAGAAAATGGCTTTACATTTGAGATCCCTAAGTAGATGTTGAAGGCTTTATGACCTCTGAAGTTCAGAAAGAGAGATGATATTTGCACTACTTTAACTATGGCACATTCTAAAAAAAAAAAAAAAAAAAAAAATAGGCCAAAACCAGTAGAGTGTTGATCTGCGGACTGAAAGGTCCCGGGTTCAATTCCGGTCAAGGGCATGTACATTGGTCCTGGGTTAGATTCTGGTCAAGGCAGCTAGCTGGTCGATGTTTCTCTTTCATCAACGTTTCTAGCTCTCTGTCTCTCTCCCTTTCTCTCTGTAAAAAATCAATAAAATATATATTTTTTTAAAAATAGGAGGTGGAATATCTCTTTGGAATCTAACCATCACCCTAATCATTTATATAAGACATCTGATGGCAATGAGCATGAAGATCTGGATGTTGTAAAGCAGCCTCATAGAGTGGAAAGAACAGCATATTAGGAGTGACAAGATGACTAGCTAACAGGGAGTCTATGGTCTAGCCATTTAACCTTTCTGGGCTTCATTTCCCTCATTTGCAAAATAAAAACCGTTGGACCTTTTAGAGCCCTTTCCCATTCTAATTGGCTATGATTGTATGTTTCTTCATATTTACCTTTGTCATAGGAACAGACAAACGGTGGCTCAAAGGAGGAAGTATGGAAAACCTTCATGACCAGGTCATAGACCAGAAATCCACAGCCAGGAACACTCCTTCCCCTCCTGTGGAGCTCTATGTAGTGGAACATGACTCAGGAGTGTGCTCTTGCAAATATCAAGGCAGAGATGACAACAAATCTTATCACACCACAAATCTCAGGGGAAGCTTTTAGTGTCATTCAAGTGGGTCTCTCAGGAGGCTCCAATTCCAGATTGGCCCTCCTAACCTGACTGGAGATATCAGAGGATAATGTTTGTATGTTGTTGTTTTTTTTGTTTTTTGTTTTTGTTTTAGCTGAGAGGACATGGGAGGGGAGAGGGAAGCTTAGAGAGAAGAGCCTTCACTCATCAAATCAGCAATGCTACAGCCAATTTAGGCCACAAAAATTAAAACTCACAGGAAACTCTGGTTTAGGTGATGTTAGGACCTCAAGCAAGCTTTTCCACATTTACTTATTTCTTAAAAGCCTAGAAATCTCCACAGAAATTAAAAAAAAAACAACCCAAAATATAGCCATTTGTCTTACTACTACAGACCTGGTCTTGGGATGTTTGGGGGAATTATTTTTTGTATTTTTAGAACTAAGGGAATGGATCCATTCATTCCTTTAATTTCTGACATCTGAATTCCAGAACTGTGAGAAATAAGTTCACATTGTTTTAGACTCTCAAGTTCATGGTAAATTTATTACAGAAGCCATGAGAAACTAATACAAAATCTTTGCAGTATCAAAAACTGAATTTTTTCCCTCTAATTTGTCACTATAGAATGATCTAACAGGTATTGTTGTCTGTGTATTCTGTTTTTTTCTTGTTTTTTTTTTTTACAAACAAATGATGAGTCCTTTACTTTACCTTATCATTTATTCATTCATCAAAATCTTTTACTGAGCCCTAACTTTTTTCTAGACATGAGTTTTTATTAGAGTACAAGTCAGACTTTTTTCAGTATTCATAGAACTTTTATTATTCCCAGGAACACAAACCAAATAAATAAACACATGCAAATATAGATACACAATTTTACATTTTGATCAAAATATGAAGGAATGATTGATAGAGTCAATATTGAGGAATTGGACCAGTGTAAGTTTGTTCATTAACTAAACCACCATTTCATTAGACTTTCTTGAGTTTTTCTATGCAATCAACATTTGACTAAATTTTGAGAATACAAACCTAAATGAGATAACATCATTGATCTTAAAGGGCTCCCTATTCAGTAGTACAGTAATTATAAATACAAAAAATAAATTTTCAATAGTTATATGGAGAAAAGTGACAATATAGTGGGGAAAAAAACCCCAAAAATATATAGGGAATGAAATGGAAAGAAAAGGAAATTAAATTTTTGAGCATCTATTCTGTTTAAGCATTGTGCTCTGTTTTGGCTTTATCAGTATACAATTTTGTGAGGTAGGCATTATTTTTCCCCATTGATGCTCAGAATGTTTAATTAACTTGCCCTGTATTAAAAAGCTGTATTTTTAGAACTTGGAATGGAATTCAGGTTGAACTATTTTCTGTCTCCCAGACCTGTGCTAATTTTATTTGTGTCAGCCATTTCCGTTATGATTTGGTGGTTGGTTGAGGATTCACAAATAAACCCTTGTGGTATTAAATTGTGTTTGAATAGTGTGACAGTATTTCTCATTACATAGCCTCTCACTACTGACTTACCCCCAACAATATATAGATGGACTTATAGCTTACTTCAATCTACATAGTTTGGAATTTCTGGAGTTCTTTCAACTAATTCTTCCACTAACTAATGGAAAACTTTCTTATTAGTTAGTGTAAATAATACTAGATGTCATATAAGCAAATTCCAATATTTTAGTGCCAAGGTCACATAGATTGTTTAATTACAATAGTTAATCCATGAGTGACTCAGGACTGAGGCTTTTTAAATTTAGAGGTTTTGCCATTGTTGTATCTGAAACCTCTCTGGCCAACTGATGATACAGAATTAGAGAGAGTTGAAGATCACCTGGAACATTTTATGAGAACACTGAAGCACACGATTTATACACATTTAATTAACATGGCCTCAGTGAACTTCACAGAGGGTGAGAAATTGAACCTAGCTATGTGTTTAGGTGTGAAAAGAAAATAGTTTGGAAAACAATTAACCTGCCTTTTCAATTGTACTGCTTCCATTGGCAAATATCTGTTTCACATTTCCTTCATTCAGAGGTCATATTAGTCAACTCCATTAGGAAGACTACCCGAAATTCAATTAATCATCACAAAAGTTTCCCATCCAGGCTATTGAATAGGTTAAACCATCCTTTCCATCTAATCAAGATATGGCTCTTTATGTCTAGCAACTCCTGAACTAAAAAGAAAACTTAATTCATTCAACATGCTGACATCAGTAAATAAATAATGTTGGACTCGTGTAAAGATGAATAGAAAAAGTAAACCTCTCATTCATAACAGAATGTAATAAAATACACACTAGCCAGTTTAGAAATCTTGCTGAATTGACATTAGAAAGGGCCATAAACCTGAGTATGGGAGCTATTTCTGTGAGACCTACTTTTTTCTGGTATAACTCAATTTTCTATTGAATACTGTTCTCTTTGGGCCTTTGTTCCAACCATTTGAATGCTATTTTTTTCTGATTCATTATTTTTCATTATCACTTTTAAAACATACCAAATACAAAACCATGCCCCACACAAAATTAACAAAGACTGTTTGTTCAGTAACTTGTGACCAAGGAAACCATCTCCAGTCCCTTTTATTTCAGTGGAGTTCAAGAGTATTAGAAAAGAGAGTAAGTTCATTGAGTAACATGAATAAATACCGAGTCATTGTATGATTGGCAAGAGTTTTATTAAGGTAAGTTTTTTGAAAGTGGGAGAGATGTTCTAACTGGTCTCCGGTACATTTGTCAATCATTGGTTAGCTGCAAGTGAGAAAAGTTTAGAGAATTTCAAAAGAGGAAGAGCTATTCAGGATTAGGGTGGAAAGTTTATTGAGACTACTAATTTCATGCCAGAAGTTGGGGTCATTATCAAGTAAATATTGGTGGTATTCTCCCCTTGGAGCATATTGAGTTTTTGCATTTTTCTTCTATCCATATAGTTTGGAATATCTGGAGTTTTTTCAATGCTCATTAAAATTATTTTCATATCCCAAGGCTCAAAGATTTATTCATGTTGAAAAAACAAATTAAGCCAATACTCAAAGGGACTTTATACTCAAGTTGAGGGAAGTAGATGAACAAGTGAATAAATGAATTCAAGAGCTGAATGTTGATGATGACTATGAAGAATAGAGCAATAAAATAAAATAAATCCATGGAATGGGAGTGACTGTTTTATAAAATAGTTCATGACAGGTCTATGCAATCTCCCTGAATAGGTAACATTTAACCAGTTGTCTGAAGTGAGTGTGGGAGTAATCTATATAGAGGAAATAGCAAATACGAAGAAGCTGAAATAAGGGCAAGGTTGGAGCTGCCCAATATTGTTAGAAAGCAGGGTGAATGAAGTAGGATGAATGGTAGGAAAGTGATAAGACATGATATAGTTTAACAAAAGTATGAATGAATGCATTAACCATTTCAATAAATGAAATTATTTCTAATGCCAATGCATTTTTTTTAAAAAAGTAAAGAATTGGTATTCAAAAGATTAAAGTAAAAATGATTTAACCATCTCTCCATTTTTTATTAACAAATTTTAATGTTGACATTATTGCAGATATCTCTCTCCTCCTCCTGTGCCCCCTTTTGCCTATCTCCATCCATCCTTGTCTTTCTTTCCCTTGGCCTTCACTATTGATTGTCTGGTCCATAGGTAATCATATATATTCTTTGGCTTATCCCTTCACCTTTATCACTTTTATTCAAATATGGTTATTTACTTGTGAAAACTTTCACATGCGTATGCTTTTTCTTCTCAAATCACTTAGTAATAACTGAAGCATTAATTTATTAAGTTGTTATAATTATTTAGCTCTGGGTAAAATATACCAATTAAAACATATACAACAAACTTCATTTAAAACTGTTCCTATTTTTTATGCATGTAAAATGATTGGGACTATTTCTTTTTTCTTCTTCTTTTTAAGAAATATATATTTTATTGATTTTTAAACAGAGAGAAAGGGAGATAGAGAGCTAGAAACGTCAATGAGAGAGAAACATCGACCAGCGGCCTCTTGCACACCCCCTATCAGGGATGTCCCCCAACCAAGGTACATGCCCTTGACCGGAATCGAACCTGGGACCTTTCAGTCTGCAGACCGATGCTCTACCACTGAGCCAAACCGGCTTCGGCTTTTTTCTTCTTTTTTAAAATAGTGCACCCTTGAGTTAATAGTTCTTTTTTTTTAAATAATATATTTTATTGATTTTTTTTACAGAGAGGAAGAGAGAGACACAGAGAGTTAGAAACATTGATGAAAGAGAAACATCATTCAGTTGCCTCGTGCATACCCCCTACTGGTAATGTGCCTTCAATCAGGGTACATGCCCTTGACTGGAATTGAACCTGGGACCCTTGAGTCTGCAGGCCTATGCTTTATCCACTGAGCCAAACTGATTAGGGCTGATTAGGACTATTTCTTAACTAAAGAAATAAACAACATCAGGCAAATCCTTTGTTCTAATATCCAAAATGGTCATTAACATTTGAGTAATTGCATGGAGAAGATCTAAAAAGGATGAAATAACTTTGTAGATTCTATGCATTATTATGAAACAGATAATTTTGACTTCTCAACAACCTTCTTAAATGCACTCTTGACCTCTTGGTTCCTCAGGCTGTAGACCAGAGGGTTCCGCATGGGGATGACCATAGAATAGAACAGATGTGATTCTGCCTGTGTCCATGGAATGACTGGAACTTGGATAAAGTATTGTACATAAAGATGACAGTCCCATAAAATATGGAAACTGTAATAAGGTGAGAACCACAGGTAGACAAAGCCTTCCGATATCTGCCTTGAGTTCATCTTTGAAATGGTAATAAATATAAAGAGATAGGAAATCAAGATAACAAAAAGTGCAAAAAAGACATTAAAACTTGAAATAAGAATAAGAATCAGTTCACCAATATGGTTACCAGAGCAAGTCAGAGTCATGACTGCTGGGACATCGCAAAAAAAGTGGTGGATCACATTGGACATACAAAAAGACAGAATGTGTCTCCAACATTAATGGAAGCATTCAGAAAGCCAAGGCTATAGCAGCCTATGGCCATACAAGCACACACAGCTGTTGTCATGGTGGTGGTGTAATGTAGGGGTTTACACACTGCTGCGTAGCGGTCATAGGCCATTGAGGCCAAGAGGTAATTTTCCACCGTGGCAAAGACTATAAAAAAGAACATCTGAGTAGCACAGGCATTGTAGGAAATAACTTTGTCTCCTGTTAGAAACCCAGCCATTACCTTTGGAGTTATTGTTGAGGAGTAACACAAATCTACCAGAGACAGGTTACTGAGGAAAAAGTACATAGGAGTGTGGAGACGAGAGTCCAAGAGAATCAGCACCATAATCCCCAAATTTCCAGTCAGTATGATGAGGTAGATGAGAGTGAACATGATAAAGAGGGGGACCTGCAGTTCTGGGTCATTGGTTAGACCGAGGAGGATGAACTCAGTCACTTCTGTCTCATTGTCCATCATTGCAGAGAATCACAAAATGCTCGGTGGCTATAAGAACAACAAATGAGGGTCCATACAATATGCATTATTTCATTATAGCAATAACTTGTATTTTAAGATTACCCACATAAAAATCGGCTTGACAATAAAACTTAGTGCATTCATTGTGTACAGATTTATGTTATGTTGAATCTTAAGGGTCTTTATGGAAAGTCTCCCTAATTTCAACGTTTATAAGTTTGTAAATTGAGATATAGAAAACCAAATAACTTGATGAATGGCTTCTTCAGAGTGAATATATCTGCCAATTCTCTTTTCCTAAGCCTAGTAAAAGCACATGCATCCTTTCTCTCCTGCCAAAAAAAGCTCCAGACACTTGAAAAGTATATTCATTATATTCTCTGAGAACATTATATGTTTACTAGAGGCCCAGTGCACAGATTTGTACACTGGTGGTTTCAGGTCTTTGTGCAAGGGTTTTAAAGTTTTAAAGCCTTCATCTTCAATTTGCCTTTTCTCAGACTAGGGCCACTGAGATTTTCTGTGTCTCCAGTTCCTCCAGTTCTTTTCCTCACTCATAGTATTGGCTGCCCTGGCAATTATATGTGCGCCATCATTTTGCTTAATTCTTTGAAATCCATACTTTAGCTTGAGACAGTCATTTTTTCTTAAATTCATTGTTTCTCTAATTACTGTCATCTCATAACAGAACCACAGAGGTCAGTGTTGAAAGTTGCTTGTTTATGGTATGTCTTAAGCTTATAGATCTATTTTTGTGGCAAGTGCTATGTTGTAAAATATTTTATTTGAATCTGTTCTCTGTAGGAACAGTATTTTAAATCTTTTTACTTCATTTGAAAGGTATCCATCTTCTGCTAACTACTCACATCTTTCTCCTAAAACATTTTTAAAATCCACTTCACTTTTTAAATTTTTTATTCAATTTATTGGGGTGACATTGGTTAATAAAATTATATAAGTTTAAGTGTATAAATCCACAATACATCATCTGTGTATGTTTTGTGTATTCACCACCCAAAGTCAAGTCTCCTTCCACCACCACATATTTTACCTCCTTTACTGTTTTCTACCCCCATATCTTTCTCCTAAAACTTAAAAACAATTATTTCCCAAGCCTATTTCATCACATTTTCCAACTTTAACACACATGACCAATTTTACCATATAGTACATCCTACACGAAATAAGACTATGTGTGTGTGTGTATGTGTGTGTGTATATGCTTGAGTGTGGGTACATCTACACAATGGAATACTATGCTGCCATAAAAAAGAAGGAATTCTCATCATTTGCAGCAACCTGGATGGAATTGGAGAACATCATGCTGAGTGAAATAAGCCAATCAATGAAAGAGAAACACCACATGACCTCACTCATTTGTGGATAATAAAGATCATTATAAACTGATGAACCAAAAGATAGATACAGAGACAGTAAAGCAACAAGCAGATTGTCAAATTTCAGCCGGGAGGGGAGGAGGATCTGGGGGAGATAATAGATCAACTGAAGGACTTGTATACATGCATATAAGTACAACCAATGGACATAAAGCTCTGGGGAGGGAGGGGATGTGTGGGAGGGAGGAAGGGGGGAAAATCAATAAAATATGTATAAATAAATAAATAAATAAATAAATAAATAAATAAATAAAAAATAGGTAGCATTATTATTGCTATTTTACCATCAAGAAAATTGAAGATGTGGGAAGTTGTGTAATGCTCTAAAATTACACAGCTCATATGAGAAATCATTGTATGAGCTATGTAATCCACTTTTTATCTAATAAAAAATCTATGCTTGAAAGCTAAATTGGAAATGACTGAAAAGATGATTAAATATTTGAGAACACAGAGAACTCTTCTTGAGTTCTAGCTAACAAGGGAAAAGTTCTTAATCATCTTTTAATTTTACTTCAAAATTAGCCAAGTTACAAATGACATAGCTGGTACTAAAACACTTTTCGTATAGTAGAAACTGCTGTGGATTTTTGCTAGGGTTGGGGGGTAGGTAAATGCTAAAGCCCTTTCAATTTTTGTAACAATTTGAGATACCAGGTTTTATAAGCATATTCATTCATAAAGCACATATTAAAAGACAGGGTCATTGTTTGTAACCATTCACTGTCTACCTATGTAGATGAACTATAATATTAATGAGAAGCATGAGATTACAGTGACAAGTTTAAAATGTAATTTGGAATTTGTTAGTTCAGATTAGGCACACTTGTAGTTTAAAAATCATTCCATGCTTTTGCTTTTCTAGTGTATTTGTTAGTTTTTTCCCCCCTCATTTTACTTTCTTTTTTAAATTTCATTTTTTCAATTATAGATTACATTGTAAAGTATATGATTGTGTGTGTGTGTGTGTGTGTGTGTGTGTGTGTTTTACATCTAATGAGAGGGTCAACATTTGGTGAACAAGATGATATTACTACTTGATCAATCACATTATCACCTATATTATTATTTTTGTTCATATATTTAGGGAGGCAGACAGATGTTTCATAAGTCTCAGTAAACTCCCATTTCTGACATTTATAGCCCAATCTCACCTTAGTTTTTAAAAAAAATATTGAACATATCTGTTTTGGCTTCCAAATAACTCAGAGGAAGTATAGCTGTCCCACTGCTTTTGCATGAATTACATTTCTCACTAAAAATATTCACAGCATATAGATGCTTACCTGTCTTCTGGGAGTCAATTATTAATAGAATATCAGCCGTAGAATATTAGAAGAGTGGTCTCAGATAGTGGTCATCAGGTTCCAAAGTCACTAAAGCAGAGATAATGCTGTGCATTCTTTCTATGCCCTTAGAGAAGTCACTTACCTACTTCTTGTAAAATAAATGTAATTAATATAATATTACCTCTATCTCATAATTCACAGAACTTGGTCTATAAATGACAAATAAGGGAAAACCTGTATAACTTCTCAATCAGAGGTTCTCATTGAAAGGCATTCTATGTAATTTTTATCTTAGGGTGTTTTCCCTGACTGTGTTTGCAGGCTCATAGCAAATCCTAGAATAAGGCCTCTATATACTAACAAGTATTAATATTCAGGTGAATAAATGATCACCAGATGGATGTAGCATATGATCTGGTGAAACTAAAATGACGTCACAATGAGTCATATTTCCTGGGATTTGGAGATTATTATTGAGATGTGGAGCTCTCTGGGGATTTTCACTGAGCGAGCACCTACAGCTGCTGCTCCTGCTTTCCCTGGAAAGATGAAATTAAACTGCCTGTGTAGACATGCTGATTATTTTCATAGTACATACTTGTATTTTCTTGTTATTTTTGTCAATTTATAATTAACTAGATGGCTGGTGCACAAAATTTGGGTACTGGGAGAGGGTCCCCTCAGCCCAACCTGTGCTCTCTCACAATCTGGGACCCCTCAGGGAATATCTGACTGCTGGTATAGGCTGGGTCCCCAGGAGGATCAGGCCTAAACCGGCAGTCAGACATCCCCCAAAGGATGTAGCAGTGTGCCAGGTGCCAGGTGGCCAAAGAGGAGCCCGAACCTGGGCCAGATGCCTCTAGCACTCATCCCTTCCCTCTGTGCCTGCTGCTGCTGCTGCTCTGTAGTGCTGCTGTGGCGTCCGGAGAAGCTCTGGCCACTTCAGCTGCCCTGGCCAGCCATGAGCCTGATTTCTGGCTGAGAGGAGCTCCCCCTATAGGAGCGAACTGACCACCAGGGGACAGCTCCTGCATTAAGCATCTGTCCCCTGGTGGTGAGTGTGCATAACAGCAACCGGTCCGGTTGTTCTGGTCATTCCATTGTAACTGTTGCATTATATATATATATATATATAATTTACATACAGTAATATCCACAATTTTAGTGTATAGTTCTAAGAATTTTGTCAAATTAGTATTCAAGAAATCACTTTTACCTAAATAAATTCCTATGATCTTTTGGCAAACCCCTCTTCTTACCCTCCCTTGCAAACAATAAACAGTTTTGGCCAAATAATTTTGCCTTTATAAAAATATCCTTATCTGTAACCCTAGTATGTATACTCTTTGAGTCTGTTGTCTTTCACTTAACATTTGAGGTCCATCCACATTATTACCTGTGTTGTAATAAAGTATTTTTTATTGGAGAATAGTATTTACACTATATGGACATTATAAATTGCTTATTCTGTTTCATAGTGGAGAAATATTTGTGTTAGATTTAGTATTTGATAATTATAATAAAGTTGATGTAAATATTTGCCTGAACATTTTTATATAAACATGTTTTCATGTCATTTGAGTAAATACCTAGGAAT
Organism: Pipistrellus kuhlii; assembly: GCF_014108245.1. Lineage (NCBI taxonomy): Eukaryota > Metazoa > Chordata > Mammalia > Chiroptera > Vespertilionidae > Pipistrellus > Pipistrellus kuhlii. The sequence goes on from NW_023425595.1 coordinate 11,934,951, forward strand.
TGGATTGCTTAGTCATATGGTATATGTTTATTTGAATGAGAAACTAAGAGAGAGAGAGAGAAAGAGAGAGAGAGAGGGAAACCGCTAAACTGTTTTTCTGAAAAAAATTTTTTTAAATTATTTTTATTTTCTATCAGCAATCTATTCAAATTGTTTTATATCTTTATCAGCACTTGATATTTTACAGTTAATTTTAAATCCTGCTACAATGACAGATTCATTTATTAAATCTAGTAGTTTTTTGGTGGAATCTTTAGGATTTTTTTTTTTTGGTACAATACCGTGCCATCTGCAAATAATTATAATTTTACTTCCTCCTTTTGAATTTGGATGGCTTTTATTTCTTCTTATCTAATCGCTATGTTTAGGACTTCTAGTACTACGTTGAATAAAAGTGGTGAAAAAGGACAACCTTATCTAGTTCCTGTTTTTAAGGGAAATACTTTTGGTTTTTTTGCCCCCATTGAGTATAATAAATTTTAAAAATAGTGGTACTCAAACAATATATATATATATGCTTACCCATGGGTGCTTGCCCCCCTTTTCAACCAGGGAGAGACATGTACAATAATAGTTTTAGAAAACAGACTTTGGGAAGATTGATATATTGGTTGAAGCATACCCACCACCATTCAGTTTTCTTTTCTCCTGCCATGATGATCATTAGTCTTACTGTTCCACAGGTGTGGCTCCTTTCTTTCTGGGACACTTAAAATGCATAAATTGCTTTATGGTTTCTCATAAGTACTTAGACTTCTCAAATTGCTCTTTCTTTCTTTCTTTCTTTCTTTCTTTCTTTCTTTCTTTCTTTCTTTCTTTCTTTCTTTCTTCCTTCCTTCCTTCCTTCCTTCCTTCCTTCCTTCCTTCCTTCTCTCTCTCTCTCTCTCTCTCTCTCTCTCTCTCTCTCTCTCTCTCTCTCTCTCTCTCTTTCTTTCTTTCTTTCTTTTTGTTCCTCTACCTGGATCATTTCAAATAACTCATTGATTCTTTTTTTAAATTTTTTTATTGATTAAGGTCTCACATAATTGTCCTTATTCCCCCATTCCCACCCCAAACCTCCCCCCCTAGACATGCCCCCCCAACCCCCGTTGTCCAGGGCCACTGGCTAGGCCCATATGTATGCACACAAGTTCTTTAGTTGATCTCTTCCCCTTAACCCCATCCTCCCTTACTTTCCCTCTGAGGTTTGAGAGTCTGATCGCTGGTTCTCTTTTTCTGGGTCTGTTTATGTTGTTCATTTTTTCCTCTAGATGTGTGAGATCATGTGATCCAAGAAATACCCTTGTAAGAACCTAAACTGCAACAAGCCATAATGGTTATGCTGAGAGGCAAATGAATCAGTCTGTAGTGAGTTCCTTTCTGGGCCAACAGTTCTTTTGAGTCCCAATTTCAAGCTCATTGATTCTTTCTTTTGCTTGATCAAGCCTGAGTATAAAGCTATTTTTTGTTTTGTTTTGTTCAATCATTGTATTCTTCAACTTCTGAATTTGTTTAGTTCTTTTTCAAGGTTTATATAACTTCTTTTAAACTTCTCATTTTGTTTATGTATAATGTCCTGATTTTGTTTAGTTGTCTCATATATGTTCTCTTATAACGCAACAAAATCATTTAAGGTAACTATTTTGAATTTATTTTCTGCCAATTCACAGATTTCTATTTCTTTAGGATCAATGACTAATTGATTTTTTTTCTTTTTGTTGGGTCACATTGCCCAACTTCTAACATAGTTTGTGTTGCCTATGCATTTGATGAAACAGTAACCTCTCCCAATCTTTATGTAATGATATAAATAGGAAAAGACTTTCCCCCAACTAGCCAACCTAGAGTCTCTGGGAACTTCTTAAGCCCTTTTCAATGAATATATACTCCCCCCCGCCCACTCTGTCTCTCCTGGAGAAGTCATGTTCGTGAACTTCCCTCCAGTCTCATAGAACTGTGCTGGTTGAAGCCAGACATTCACTCCTTTTCTCTAGGATGATGCATTAGTAAGCTGGGCCACTGGATGTATATATATTACAGTCCTCTCCATTAGTCTTGGGGAAAAGATGCAGAGTATTCACCTTTTCCCAATATCACGTAGTCAGGCCAGTTGTAGTAAACCACTTGCCTCTGTGTTGTTGGGTAACCTACTGTAATGCTGTGCACTGAAAGGCCAAGGACTTTGGATGAATGTTCCTGACCAAAAAAAAAAAATATTCTGAGATGTTCTAAATATAATTTACAGTAGTCAGAGAGTGAGAGAAAGAGACAAAACAGCCTGTTAATAGCTGTGGTCCAGCCCTGACAAGAGATTGTTTATGGCCATATTCCCATATATCTTTTAGAAATTAGGATTGAGTTCCAGACAGCTATTTCTGTAATTATCCAAAAGAAAGGATAGTCAGGTGCCACAGAACCCAAGAAAACTCCACTGCTTATTTACCCATGAGCTTTATGAAGTCTACTGCAGACTTTGATGGCCTATCCCAGAACTATCCCCACTTCTCCCTCCCCAATGTAGCTAATGTAAATCCTTCAGATGACTTACATCTTTCTCATCCATGCTTGATGTATAAAACAATTGTAAGACTCCTGGACATCGGATATGTTGTGTTTTCTACCTAATCATGCTGTTGGAGGTTCAGACTCTATGCTCTAAGACCAGTATTCCTTTCTTTTCTTCAGCAATCGCCTAATAAAACATTTCTTCTACAGATTTTTGTTCAGGAAAGTTTGATTTAGCACTCCATATCCACCCCCACATCCCTCTGTGTGTCTCCTCAGAGCTGGGCTGTACCTGATGGAAGAAGGAACTGACATGGATAAAATAAAATTGCTCTTTTCCTCAGTTTCAATGTAGCTATTTTTCAGTATCTTATCTTAGGTACTGCAACTTCTTAACTGTATTTCAGATCTCCCATAAAGAAATTTTGGTCCAATTATTATTGCTAAATTGGTGTATCTGTGGGGAGATGAAGGCTGGGACTTCCATTCTTCATATTGCTGTCACACTAATAAATCACTTTAATAGAATGACAGATACAACACATGCTCATCTCATTAATTCATGAAGAGCATTTGAAGAAATGCTTTTTATAAGTGTTCTTCCAGGGATTTGTAAGAAAGTTGAGTAGACAGGGCAAAACACCACCTCCAACATTGGAGAGACAGGCAGGTGAATACAGGGAGGCACAGCTTACCAGAGGAGAAAATGGCATGAACAGAAAATGGCAAGTGAACCAGCATCAGGATAGGAAAACGTAAACTATATTGACAAATTGTTGGAGGCTCAGGGTGGACAACTCTGAGAACTAAAGATGGTGGGAGATATAGTGACAAAAGATTTCCACAATTTGTAAATTCACCAGAAACTCAATCAGGTATTCACAGTAGATACTATAGAAGAATCCCATTGGGCTGCTGGTAGAGGGAGGAGAAAGGAATCATTGTGATTAGAATTATCCAGACCAGGAATTTAAATAACTACCATTTATATGCTAATGGTTCTAATGGATAAAGTAGAGGGCATACAAGAACAGATGGAAAATGTAAGCAAAGAGATAGAAATCACAATAAAGACACAATGTGAAATGCTAGACTCACACTGTTAAACTTCAGGACTTACTAGATAATCAAAACAATATGGTATTGGTGAGAGAATACACAAATAGATCAATGGAACAGAACAGGGAGCCCAGAAATAGACCTATAAACTAGTATGTGTGACCAACTGATCTTTAACAAAGGAGCAAAGACAATAAAATAGAGAAAATTCTTTTTAATAAATGGTGCTGGAAACACTGGACATCCACATGCAAAAAAAAAAAAAAGTATCTAGATACAAACCTCATACCCTTCATAAAAAATTTACTTAAATGGTATCATAAATAGAAATGTAAAATTATAAAGCTCATAGACGATAGGAGGGAAAAAAAACCTAGATAACCTTAGATATAATGATGACTTTGTAGATACAATCCTAAAGGCATGATTCATGAAAGAAACAATAAGCTGGATTTCATTAATATAAAAAATTCTCTGCGAAAAACGTCAAGAGAGTAGAAAAACAACACAAACTTAGAAAAATACTTGCAAAACGACATATCTGATAATAAATAGTCATCCCAAATGCAAAAAGAACTCTTAAAAATTCAAAGGGAAGGTGTGGGTGGGAAGAGATCCATCAAAGAACTTGTGTGCATATATATTTAACCCAGGGACTCAGACAATACTGTGGTGAAGGCCTGGAGGGGAGTGGGAGCATGCTAAAAGGAGTCAATGGAGGAAAAGGGGGGATAGGTGCAGTATTTTGAATAATAAAAATTTTTAAATTTTATAATGTAGTCTTGATAGCTTTTACATTTTAATTATTTGCACTAAACTATTATTGCTTTAGGTTCCTTACATGTTATGCAATTTTACCAGGAGACGCTCTGCCAATAAGAATTTTTGTTAACACTTTAGGAACAGCTTTTTGTACAGTACAATCAATCTTTCTAGAATATTCATTTATAAAATAAAATGATTAAAGTAAAAACAGACAAAAAAAAAATTCAAACAACTTCATTATAAAAGAGGCCATAGACTTTTTTCTTTTATTCTTTCCTTTTTTTATTGTCTAAAGTTTTACATTTGTCTTCTTTTTCCCCAAATGATCCTCTCTTCCCCCCAGCTATTCCCACCCAGGCAAGCCCCCACTGACTCAGTGCCTGTGACCATTGGATATGCTAATAATGCTTGCATACAAGTCTTTCTGGGTAAAGGCTTTAACAGACACCTCACAAAAGAAGATAACAAATGGCAAATAAACATTTTAAAAGATGGTCCACATCATACATACATCCAGAGGGAAATGCAAATTAAAACAACAATGGGATACCACTATATGCATATTAAAATGTCCAAAATCCAGAACGTTGACAATACCACATGCTGGTTAGGATGTGTAGCACCAGGAACTTTTGTACTCTTGCCATACAATTCAACAATTGTCCTCCCTGGTATTTACCCAAATGAGTTGAAAACTTACGTTCCACACAAAAACCTGAACATGAATGTTTAAAGCATCTTTATTCATAATTGCCCAAACTAGAGGCAACCAAGATGCTCTTCATTAGATTAATGGATAAACTGTGGTACAATTTATTCAATACTAAAAGGAAATGAACTATCAAGCCATGAAAAGACAGAGAGGAACTTTAAAGGTGTATACTATACGAAAGAAACCAATCTGAAAAGGCTACGTACCATATGATTCCAACTATAGGACATCTGGTAAAGAAAAAACTATGGAGACAATAAAAAGATCAGTAGATACTAGGAGTTTGGGGAGTTAGGAATGACTAGACAGAATAGTAAAAATACTGTCTGATATAAAAATGCATTCAATTCATCACACATTTATCAAAACCCATAGCATCTACAACACAAAGAGGGAACGCTAATGTAAATTATGAAATTTGGGTGATTGTTTTATCTTTCTGACAATTGTAATGTGAACATGATTCTACAAAGTAACTCAGTCAAGGCAGAAATGGTAGTTCATTTAAGATGTGATATTTATGTATTTCTCAATAAAGTGTGCCAGAGTATATACTTTTATTTAAAAGTACATGAATTTTTCCTTCTATTCAGGATCTTAGAACAGTTATTCAACAAAATAAATATTTATGATTGGACATAACTTTATGTTTAATATATATATTAACTGCTTAAATTATTTTATTTTATTTTATTTTTATTAAATTATTATCTGTGTACATATCTTACTATTGTTCTCCCCCCCCCCCCCCCCGCTAAAATTATTTGATTTAAAAACTAGCACTTATCTCTTACAAATTTCCTACTCCAGTGTGAATATCCACATGGGATACATACATGTACCTTTGTTCATCAGCTTGTTTTTGCCCCTTTTAACATATAAGGTTGCATTAGCAGATGGTAGAGAAAATGTGAGTGCATGCAGGAGGCAACTGATTGATGTTTCTCTCTCATACCAATGTTTCTCCCTCTTCCTCTCTTTCCCTTCCTTTCTCTCTAAAATCAATAAAAAGTAAAAATGTTAAAAAAGAATCCAGATATTTGAACCAACGCAAATGTCCTATAAGTGGGAAGTGTTGAAGTACGTAATCTATAATATCTATATAAATGGAACACTTTTCAGCACTCCTATCTAATGAAGAGGGACTATGCTAATTGACCCTCATGCCATCGCAAAGATGATGACACTCACAGTCAATGAGGAGGGAATATGCTAATTGATTGCCCCGTCCTCAAAGATGGTGGTGCCCATAGCCACAAGATGGTGGCACCCATACCCTTAGCCCCACTGGGGTAGCAGATGTGAAGGCTTGCGCTGCCAGCAGTAGCAGCAGCAGAGGTGTGATAGGAGTGTTGCCTTCCCTTGATCACCAGGTCACCTCCAGTCCCTGAGGATTCCCGGACTGTAAGAGGGGGCAGGCCAGGCGGAGGGACCCCTTCCCCGCCAAGGCATGAATTTTCATGCCCTGGGCCTCCAGTACTAAAAATATTTTGCCACTAATATATATTACGGGTTAAATTGTGTTCCTCAAAAATTAATTTGTTTTACTTAGCATAGGGACTGGGTAAGGGAGATGAAGGGGGATATATGGGGATAAATGGTGATGGAAGAGATTTGACTTGGGATGGTAAACACATAATACAGTTTATAGGTAATGTGTGGTAGACTTGTGCACCTGAAACCTGTATGATTTTGTTAACCAGTGTTGCCACAATAATTTTACTAAAAAGGGAAAAAATTTATTTGTTGAAGTCTGACCCACATTACTTCAGAATTTGATCTTATTTTGAAAAGCTTTTTGCAGATTTAATTAAGATTAAGTCATGATGAAGTAGGGTAAACTTCTAATCCAATATGACTCATGTCCTCTTAAAAAGGGAAAATTTGGATGGTGACATCAGAAGATTTGGGCTCTCCCCTTGAGGTTTCAAAAATTGGAATAGGATAATTCAAAAAAGTATTCTATGCTCAACACACAAATATGTCTGGGAGATCCACATAGTGAAACATCTGAAAGTGGACAAGTGGGAGCTAACTTGTGAGGGGAGAAGGGAGAAGAGATGAGAGTGTGCCAAAGACTCAGACTCATATGTAGAATATAAAACTGAAAGGTACAAATGCACAAACAAGAAAAAAACAAAAACAAAAACTCAAAGACACATTTTGCAGTATTGTAGTTGCCAGAGTGAAGGGAATGGGGTAGAAACAAGGATCAAATGCATGGTGACAGAAGATGATTTAACTTTGAGTGATGGCCACACAATGCAATGTATAATATATATAATATTATATATGTAATATATACATTATATATCATAGAAATGTACACTTAACACTGATATAATCTTATTAACCAATGTCACCCCAATAAATTTAATGAAAAAAAAAACACAGGGAAATTTTAACACAAGTAGTCACAAAGGGAGAACAATTTGTGAAGATGAAAATAGAATCATGGCCATGCAGCAAAAATCTAGAAATTCCAAAGGCTGCCAACAAACTACCCAAAGCTTAGAAATAGACAAGAAACTAATTCTCTCATATAATCACAAGGAACCAACATAATAGCCCTGCTAACACCTTGATCTCAGGCTTGTAGCCTCCAGTAATATTGAGAAAATAAACGTGTGTTATTTAAGCCACCCAGTTTGTGGTACTATTTAATGATTGTCCTAGGAAATTAACATATTTAGTGATATGAGTGGATCTCAAATACAACATGCTAAGTGAAACAAACCAGATAGAAGAGATATATACTCTAGGATTTTATTTATAGGACATTATTGCAGAGATAAACTTATATGGACAAAAGAGTTAGTGGTTGGTGCAGTGGGTGGGAGAAAGGGTTGATCACAAAGATCAGAGGTTCAGTTTGGATGATGGAACTCTTCTACAATATATGATGACTGTGGTAATGGTTACATAACCATATACATTTTATCAAACTTGAAAATTTATACACTAAAAACTGTAGGTACCATGGCTGTTTGTAAATTATATTTTAATAAAAAAGGAAAAATTAATAACAAATAATATGAAAAATGTGTGCACTCTCATCATATCCAGCGCTAGGTTCCTACAGGCAACTTAATTGCTTCTTTCCTAAGCCCTTGGGATGAGAGGTATAGAAGTCCTCACAGGGAACAGCCCCAAACCATTCCATGTCTTTATGGCTACTTTCTGATTCCCATAGTTAGCCTCTGAAATCCCAATATGATTCAACATTACATCATTTTAAAGTGCTTAGCCCCTTTTGCTGTTATTTACACACTCTAAATACATGTGGGCCTTCCCTTGGACTTCTGATTTGAGGATTTGATAAGAGCCTGCAATCTTGGCCAGGGTAAACATCTCAAGTTGAATATTCTATTGATTGACTTTAAAATGATAACCCATTTGTTTTACACAGCTTTCTTCATTTGCTATTTACTGGCACAATTCTGTAAATGACATAATAGTGGTAATTTTGTGCTTTATTTTAGAAGCAATAAGAAAACAAGAGACCTCTCCAAAAGCACAGTAATTATTAACTATGGGTTTAAAACTTGTACCCAGGTTTCTGAGGTTTCTGACTAATGTTGAGGTTTTCCTCCATCTTTACTTATAGTAAAGATCTTAGATTCTTTTGACCAGTATCTATTAGAAAACTTCACCATGAGAATATATACATTATTCTATGGTTAGATTTCAGCTTTCAGAACCACTTGTCAGGATTGACTGTGCCTTCCATTTCAGCAGTAAGTAAGCTTCTATGTTTCATACACATTTTTTAGTGTGAACTGAAATTTATGCAAAATCTGTTGGGCAACTATACCTGCTATGAGCTTTTTGAGCACATAACTAGTAGATTTGAATTTTTTTTCTAAAACAGTGAATTGAGACTGGAGTTTAAATTGAAAACTTCATCAGTAAGATGTACAGTGATACTTATGAAATAACATTATGTTGCTTTCCTAAATATGATTAGCAAAAAAAAAAAGTAATGGTTCTAATGAATGAGTCTTAATTTAACCTTATTTACTATCTGTTGTGCTTCCACCAAAGGTTTTTAAAAAAAGCAAAAGAGAGTGAAATAATCTTCCTTTAAACTACAGAAGAGTTGCAATTGAATTAGCAAGATCCATTGTAATCTTTTCCTCATAATTTCATCTTTAGTATTACTAGCATATCTACAAATGTTGATGGTGAAAGGCTAAATGTATAGCTTTTGATTTGGTCACAGATGGATTTGAACTTTAATTTAGGATTTTCTTCATACTAGCTGTGCAATTGTAGAGCTTTACATAGCTTCTCAAGTCCTCAGTTCTCTTAATGGTAAATTTAAAATTATAGTATCACATATCTTGCAATATTGTGAGGATTAAATGAAAAGATTTGTTTATGTATATAAACATATGTAAACACATCCCTAAATATAATTTCATATCCCTATAGCTTTTACTATTTGCAGAACATATTACATTCTACAAGTGTTTTTGATTGTCAAAAGTTGATTTCAGAGGCTTGTTTTGTAAAGTGAAGATGTGAAAGAGTTAGGACAATGGTAGAGAATAATGATTAGTGAATGATGTGTCCTTCTAAAGACCTCAACTTCAGATTAAAATATTTAAAACATTGTTCTGACTCAAGAACATATTTATATAAAAACTTAAACATGAATCCCAACACTAAAACAGTCCTGGAGGCTAAAAGCAGCCATCAATTTAGGAACTTTCAACCCTGATCTCCATTATTCACCTATGAGATGATCTCAATGGAAGAAAATATTGAGTTTAAGAAAGGAGACTCTTGCCTGGTCAGAGTGGCTCAGCTGGTTGAGCATTGTCCTATGAATCACGAAGATGCAGGTTTGATTCCCAGTCAGGACACAAACCTGGGTTGTGAGTTTGATCACCACTTGGAACATGTAGAGAAGGCAACCAATTGATGTTTCTCTGTTAAATTGATCTCTTTCTTTCTCTCTCCCTTTCATTAAACATGTCCTTCGGTGAAAATTAAAAAGAAAGAAGGAAAGGAAACTCTTTCAACTCATGTTAATATATGAATTTTCAAAAAGAAATTACACCAAAGAGTGGTTTATATGGGATGGCTAGAATAGCCACTTATGGTGACTGAGACAGACAGAGAAACACCAGAAATACTAGTATCTCAGTGAACCAAGTGTATGAGAAAAAGGATATCAGAGAGAGAAGTTGCAAGACTTCAAACTCATTCACACCTGAATCCCTAAATTTTATTAGCCACTTTTCTCTAACAAACATAATGGCTTTCACTTTTTCCTGATAATAATATAATAGCTAACTCTTATCAGGCTATACTAAAAACCAAACTTTCATTCATTGTATTTAATCTACCATTTTAATTAATTCTCACAATAATACCATGGGATTAATTTCATTACAATCTTCACTTTGTATGTGGAGAAAATTAGGTTTGGGTACTTAGATTGAACACAAAACTCTTGAGTAGTAAATGATAGAACTGATATTTTGCTCATCTTAGAACCCAAGCCCTATACCCAGTGCTCTATGTCTTCTCAGAATTGTCACTGTTAGTTCTACATCCCCCTGTTTCTCCACTTACCCATCCACCATGCATATGTCTTAGCTACTTAACTAAAATGCTTAATACTGTGTATGAACCAATGGTGGTAAAGAGTAATTGTAAGTTGCATTAAATTCAGTTTTATATTAATACCAATGAACTGAAGGACCACTCTACCTATGTATATAACTTGGCTTTGGCAGTAATAATTTTTAAACATAAAACAGGAAGTGCCCGGCTAGCTCAGTCGGTAGAGCATGAGACTCTTAAACATAAAACATTACTGAACCTCTGTGCCTTATAAGTTAAATAGGGTAACAATTAATCACTCTTATAGATTTACTAAGACAAATAAGTGAATATAGATGAAAGGTATCTCAAGCCTTTCCTGGCACATAAGCAACATAGACGTATAAGCATTCACTAGTCTCAGGGATATGACATGACACATTTATTTATTCCAAATATGTCATCTTTATTAAGACATTACTTGTTTACACAAATCAGTTTACAAAAATTTAAAAAGTGGGAGATTATTCATTAAACTTCAGCTTCAATAATGTGTAACTCTATAGGTAATGAATGCATTAAACTTTGTTGGTAAACCCATACTTTAGATATGTTTGCCATAATAAAAATGTGCATCTACTTATCACTTTTCTATCTGTGTGTTTCAATTGATTTTTTGTTAATCAATGTGTTTCTTTATGACTCATTGCTATAGGACATCTTGTGATTTCCAAACAACATCCATGGAGAACAAAACAGAAGTGACTAAGTTCATCCTCCTTGGACTAACCAATGTCCCAGAACTGCAGGTCCCCCTCTTTATAATGTTCACCTTCATCTACCTCATCAGTGTGGTTGGAAACCTGGGGATAATAATTTTGATTCTCTTGGACTTTCAGCTCCATACCCCTATGTACTTTTTCCTTAGTAATTTGTCTTTGGTTGACTTTTGTTTCTCTACAGCTGTCACTCCCAAGGTTATGGCTGGGTTCCTTGTAGGAGACAAGGTCATCTCCTACAATGCATGTGCTGCTCAGATGTTCTTTTTTGTAGCTTTTGCCACTATGGAAAATTTCCTTTTGGCCTCAATGGCTTATGACCGCTATGCAGCAGTGTGCAAACCTCTACATTATACCACCACCATAACAACGAGTGTTTGTGCCTGTCTTGCCATAGGTTCCTATGTCTTTAGTTTTCTGACTGCCGCTGTTCACACTAGAAACACATTCAGCCTCTCTTTCTGTAAGTCTAATCTGGTCCATCACTTTTTCTGTGATATTCCAGCAGTCATGGCTCTCTCTTGCTCAGACAAGCATATTAATGAGCAGATTCTTGTTTTTTTGGCAAGCTTCTACATGTTTTTTGCTCTCCTGGTTATCTTGATTTCCTACCTGTTCATATTTGTCACCATCCTAAAGTTGCACTCATCTTCAGGGTATCAGAAGGCTTTGTCCACCTGTGCTTCTCACCTCACTGCTGTCTCCATCTTCTATGGGACTGCTGTATTCATGTATTTACAGCCCAGCTCCAGCCATTCCATGGACACAGACAAAATTGCCTCTGTGTTCTATACTATGGTCATCCCCATGCTGAACCCTCTGGTCTATAGTTTGAGAAACAAGGAGATCAAAAATGCATTCAAGAAAGTTGTTGAGAAGGCAAGATTGACTCTAAACTTCACCTGGTAAAGTTGTAGGATCCACAATAACCTAGTTTCCTTTCTGTCAGATATTCAACATATAATAGCTCACATTTTTAGGTCCAACAAGGCACCTAAATTACTGAGATGATGCCATTTTTTTCTTCAAATGTTTATCATCTAGAAAAAAGGAAATATTGTGTCCAAATACATGGTGTCTGAATTAGGATTGCCAAAGAAACCTTAAGGATGTTGGGGGCCTTGTTTGTATAAACCTTATTAATTATATTTAATTTATACATATGTTCATATATACTATGTAACAATGGAAGGATATATTTTAAAAAGGCACACAGAAATCCATGAACAAAACCTATGCAAGGATTCCATACTTGTACATACATGCAGAAGTGGGAAATTTGTTAAAAGGGTTAGATGAAGTATAGCTAGTTTTTAATTAAAATGTAAAAATAATTTATATATCAGATTACACATTTAAGTTCAACATTTTCTGTAGTTCAAAACTACTTCAGGAATCTAAAGTTAAGAAGTAGTGATATGGGTATTTAAATAAAGATATATGCTTTTTGTTGGCACATTGTATTCAGAACTTTATATGCATGATATTATAAAGGGATTAATATTTCTGTCTTCAGTAAGTCTACTAGTAGAAGCAGTTTGTTCATAGGATGATTTTCAAAAGCAAAATAGAGTATAAGACAAGGTGATAGAGAAATAATAAGGGAATTTTTGGATTTTTCTTTATATAACTACCTTATATTTTGTAAACAAACAGCAATGATTAATAATAATGTCACCCATTTTTCTTATTGAATATACTAAAAAAAGGTTAATGCAACTCATTCATGGATGCTTCAGTGTTAGATGAGCTCTGTCTTGTGTTATTCCTTTCCTGCTCATTTACACTGAGTTCCTTGCTTGTTCTGGACAACTCCAAGCATGCGCCTGCATCAGGATCTTTGCCCTTGCTGTTACCAATGCTCAGAAAGCTCCCTTACTTCCTTCAGCTCTTTGCTTAAATGTTTCCACACTATAGTCACCCCACCCACCCGTGGACACCGTTCCTTCCTTGCACATCTTGCTTTATTCTGATCAGTACTCAAATTAAACTATTATCATTATTTCTTTATTTTCCTAAGGAGAGCAGACACTACACCAGAGGAGTCACTTTCTAACAATGTCATTTCCAACACATAAATTACAACCATAATTTCTGAATAAATAAGGTAACAAATATATTAGTCAAAATGTGAATCCAGCAGTCAATATATTTGAAACAGTGATAAATACATGAGTTCATTATCCATTTTTAATTCTTTAGAAAAGAATTTTAGGGTCCCTGCCTGGGTAGCCTCAATTAGTTAGAATACTTTCTATGTACCAAAGTTGTAGGTTGGAACCCTGGTTTGGGCACACACAAGAAGCAACCAATGAATTCATAAATAAGTGGAACAACAAATCAATGTCTCTCTCCTCTCTCTCTCTCTCTCTTGTTCTTTCATCAATAATCCATATTATTTTAGAGCTCTTTATTAGATATGGCTATGTTATTTTCCTATATTATCACTCACTATTTGTATTTATCACCTTTGTACATTTTAATATTTTAGAAACCATACTATCAAATGGATCATATAAAACCATTTTAATTCTTTTTTTAAAAAAATTAATAAATATTTATTGTTCAATTTATTACAATTGTTTCTCTTTTTTCCCTCCATAGCTCCCCTCTCCTCCACCAGGTTGCTACCCCACCCTCTGCCCTTACCTCTCCCCACTCCCCACTGTCCTCATCCATAGGGGTACGATTTTTGTTCAGTCTCTTCCCACACCTCCCACTCCCTTTTTCCCCTGAGAATTGTCAGTCCGCTCCCTTCCTATGTCCCTTATTCTATTATATTCACCAGCTAATACTGTTCATCAGTTTTTTATTACCTTGGTTTTTAGATTCGCTTGTTACATATTTGTTCTGGTAAAATTATGATAGTTCATAATTTTATCTTTTTCTTTTTCTTCCTCTTCTTAAAGAATACCTTTCAGTATTTCATATAATTCTGGTATGGCAGTGATGAACTCCTTTAGTTTTTTTTAAATTTTATTTATGAATTTCTTTATCTGGCCTTCAATTCTGAATGATAGGTTTGCTGGGTAGAGTAATCTTGGTTGTAGGTTCTTGCTATTCATCACTTTGAGTATTTCTTGCCATTCCCTCTGGCCTGCATAGTTTCTGTTGAGAAATCAGCTGACAATCATATAGGTGCTCCCTTATAGGTAACTGTTTTTCTCTTGCTGCTTTTAATATTCTCTCTTTGTCTTTTGCTCTTGGCATTTTAATTATGATGTGTCTTGATGTACTTCTCTTTGGATTACTTTTGTTGGGGGTTCTGTGCGCTTCTTGATCTCATAAGTCTGTTTCTTTCACCAGGTGTGGGAAGTTTTCTGTCATTATTTCTTCAAGTAGGTTTTTAGTATCTTGTGCTCTCTCTCTTCTGGCACCCTCATAATTCAGATGTTGGTACGCTTGAAGTTGTCCCAGAGGCTCTCCTTACACTATCTTCAAATTTTTGGATTCTTTTTTCTTTTCCAGTTAAGTGTTTTTTGCTTATTTGTATTTCAAGTCTTTGACTTGATTCTTATTACCATCTAGTCTGCTGTTAGATCTCTGTATAATATTTCTTATTTCAGTCAGTGTATGCTTAATTTCTAGTTGGTCCTTTCTCGTATCTGCTAGTGTCTCACTAAATTTATCGGCCTTTTTCTAGAAAATTCTCGAAAAACCTTATAACCGTGGTTTTGAACTCTATATCCAGTCATTTGCTTTCCTGTATTTCTGTAATATGTGACCTGTTTCTTTGTCTCCACAGTTTGGCTGCTTCCCTGAGTTGATGGAGTGGCTTTGCGTGCTAGGTGTCCTATAATATATGGCCCAGTGGCTCAGCCTCACCAGTTACCTGTGGTGGACACTCTTCATGCATCCTTTTGTTGGCTGTGTGGACAGTCTTATTGTAGTTAAACCTTGATTGTTGTTGGTATCACTGGGAGGAATTGACCTCCAGGCCAATTGGCTGTGATGATCAGCTGTGTCTACGTTGGGAGAACTTCTGTGCTGGAGACACCCTTATGATATAGGACTTGAAAAAGCCTCTGTGCTCAGCTTGGATGGGGTGGAGTGTCAAGGCAGAGCAGACAGCATTGGTTTCTCATCAGCCCTTCCCTATAGGTCCCTGTGTCCCGTAGTAATCTCAGTGTCCTGTGGTAATTGCTGCAAGCACCTCTGAGAGAAAGCCACACTCGAGTTCTGCCTACAGCCAGACAGTACAGTTTCTCCCCAAATGATTCTGGTTCCCCAGAATCTCTGGAGTTCAGAGCCATCAGGAGCTTTTGTCTCTCCTCCCCACCCCCCAACCCTGCCACACCCCAACCTTGAGAAAGCCTGCTATGCACTCAGTTGCCTACCCTCTCCACAGCACACCTCCGTACCTCTGCCTTCCACAGTTCCTCTGGGTCTCAGTGTGCTTTTCTCTTTCCTTCTAGTTGTAGAAATTCCACTCATCCAGACTTCCTGTGGTTCTGGATGATGTCTGTTTTGTCTTTTAGTTGTAGTTTTGAAATTGTTGTATGTGGCAGCAGTTTAGGTTTTTACCTATGCCATCATCTTGGTTTCTCCCCCATATGTCTCCTTTTACTCCCATTGACCACTTCCTGCCCTGGCCACTCCCACACCCCAGGACAAGCCCCCACAATCCTGGTGTCTGTGTCCATTGGTTATGCTAATGTACATGCATATAAGTCCTTGGTTGATCTCTTATTCCCTCCCACACCCTCTCCTGTGCTCCTTCTGAGGTTTGACAGTCCATTTGGTGTTTCTCTGTCTCTGCATCTATTTTTATTCATAAATTTATGTTGTTCATTATATTCCACAAATGAGTGAGATCATGTGACATTTATCTTTCTCCAACTGGCTTATTTCACATAGCATAATGCTCTCCATGTCCATCCATGCTGCTGCAAATGGTTAAAGTTCCTTCTTTTTTATAGCAGCATAGTATTCCATTGTGTAGATGTACTACATGTTTTTAATCCACTCATCTGCTGATGGGCACTTAGTCTGTTTCCAAATCTTAGCTATTGTAAATTGTGCTGCTATGAACATAGGGGTGCACTGGTGTTTCTGATTTGTTGGGATATAGTCCAGAAGTGGGATTACTGGGTCAAATGGGAATTCCTTTTTTAACTTTTTGAGGATACTCCAATGTTTTCTATAGTGGCTGCACCAGTCTGCATTACCACCAGCAGTGCAAGAGGGTTCTCTTTGTTTTGTTTTGTTTTGTTTTGTTAATCCTCACAAGAGAACATTTCTTCCATTGATTTTTAGCGGAAGGGAGAGGGACAAACAGAGAGCAACATCGATGTGAGAGAGACACACCAATTGGTGTTTCCCACACACACTCAAACTGAGGCCAGGAATAAGCCTGAAACCAAGGTATGCACCCTTGACCAGAATAGAACCCTTGAACCTTCAGTTCATGGACTGATGCTCTAAGCACTGAACCAAACCAGTTAGGGCAATATTCAAAATATATTTCTAAAAATTAATTTCATTTGTTATCTGACACATTTTTTTAATATATTTTATTGATTTTGTACAGAGATGAAGGGAGAGAGATAGAGAGTTAGAAACACCGATGAGAGAGTCATCGATCAGCTGCCTCTTGCACACCCCCCACTGGGGATATGCCTGCAACCAAGGTACATGCCCGCAACCAAGATACATGCCCTTGACCGGAATCGAACCCGGGACCTTTAGGTCCCCAAGCCGACGCTCTATCCATTGAGCCAAATTGGTCCCGGCCTGACACATTTTTATTATGTTTTCTTCTTCCCATTCTTTTAGATGTTATAACTACATGTTTGGCTACTAGAAATTTTAAGAAATAGTATGGTGATGGCCAGAGGTGGAGGTGGGGTAGAGGCTCAGTTGGAGGTGGGTAAAGGGGGAGGATGGAAGACACTCTTAACAATGTCAACAACAATAACAACAAAAACTCCTTTAATATAGAACTCAAACAAAATAAAACAAAATTTCCTATATAATAAAGAGGTAATATGCAAATTGACCCTCATGCCCTCATATCATCACAAGTTGGCCACCCCCATGTCATCATAAGATGGCCACCCTCACATTGTCACAAGATAGCTTGCATGGGAGGGCAGTTGGGGGCGAGATCAGGCCAGCAGGGGAGAGCAACTGGGGGCGACTGGGGAGGCAGGGAAGCAGTTAGGTGTCAATCAGGTCAGGAGAGGAGCAGTTTGGTGGTGATCAGGCTATCAGGCCAAAGTGATGGGACAATCAGGCAGGCAGGCAGGTGAGTAGTTAGGAGCCAGCAGTCTCGGATTGGAGAGGGTGTAGGCTGGGCTGATGTAAACCCCCCACCAAGTGCATGAATTTCATGCACTAGGCCTCTAGTTGATAAATAACATCCATGATTTTTTCTTCCTGTGTTTACAAAGAACTGAAAATGTTACACATGTCAGAGAAATGGAGATTAAATTCTGCCTTGATTCTGATGAGTCTATTTAAAAGTTAGATTCAAATTTGTAGGAAGATGGTTTTCTTTTCTCCTTCAAATTACCATCCTGTAGCTAATGCTGATGGTGCTTTACCCACATCTCCTTGGTGCTCATTGTTTCTATAAAGTCAATGCTTATTATGGAAAAATAAAAGAATCTGCAACTCTTAGGTTAAAGACTCATTTTACTGCTGAAACCAGTTTGGCTGAGTGGATAGAGCATCGACCTACAGACTGAGGGGTTGCAGGTTCGATTCCGGTCAAGGGCATGTACCTGGGTTGTGGGCACATCCCCAGTAGGAGGTGTACAAGAGGCAGCTGAACGATGATTCTCTCTTGTCGATGTTTCTAACTCTCTATCCCTCTCTCTTCCTCTCTGTAAAAAATCAATAAAATATATATTTTTAAAATAAATAGCACTTAATCAGTTTAACATTCACATGGAAGCAATGAATTTGACTTACCTCACGCCACACACACACACACACACACACACACACAAAAAAAAAAAAAAAAAGACTAATTTTACTGTAAGACTATACTTAGCCTTTGTGTGGACCATTTAATTTAACTAGAAGCAGCTATCCTTAAGTGTAAAAAATAAAAAGGACAAAAATACCCAGTTTTCTCATCTTTCAGGTGGTACAATTCTGATTGAGCCTCAGATGTATAGCAAAATATAACTGATCAGCAGCTTAGAGGGATGTGGTTTTAAGAAGAGTACTGCTTCTCCTTGAATCTGTTTAATGATATGCAAAATCAGTTCATATAATTCTAATATACTCCACAAAGCTGTAAAGATTAATTTTAAACACAATGAAAACATTCTAATATGTGCCAAATAAAGGAAATTATTCAGCAATGGTTCCCCTCCTTTTCTTCTTTCTTTTCTAGCTGTATCTATATATATGCTGAATATTAGAAAAATTTATCACTTTATAATTAAAAATGTATATCTGTTCACAACTGAAAATGTTTATCTGCCTCTAACTCTTAAGGCATAGCCTGAATTTCTTTAATATAATTTACTCACATAAACTAAGTGTATTTAATTTCACTTATGTACCAGGCAATATGTATTACCATCATCAAAAAGTAAATAACATGAGTCCTTAATTATTATGTGGTTAGAGAGAGAAAGATCTACAAATAATTATTCAAATAGTGATAAGTATTATAATCAAATATTGATAAAGTGTTATTAAATGATCTTGAAGTTTTTCAGAAGATACCAAAACATCCCAGAGAGCATGACATTTCTTCCACCTTTGAATTTCCATATTGGGTCCAAACAAATAATCATCTGCATCTGATTACACTTTTTTAAAAATAGTTAATTTTTATAATCTTCTGATACTTAAGAAGTATTTAATGCTTTATCCAAAATTTCCTTTTTGTATTCCTAGAGATAAAGAAACACAAATGTGTGTTTTTGAAGAAGGAATTCAGAAGTATCAGGTAGGGTTAGTGATGCACTACAAAACAAAAGATCAATTCTGGTCTTAATTTTATTGAAAACTAGCTGTGAATAGACTTGCCATGTCTCAATATTTTTTACTTCTTTTTGTTTGTTTGTTTATTTTGTTCATTAGATTTCACATATAAGTAAAATAATATGGTATCTTTCTTTTTCTGACTAGCTTATTTCACATATCACAATACTTTCCAGGTTGGAAAAGGTAAAATTTTCTTCTTTTTTACAGCCTTGATTTTCTTAATTCATAAGAAAAAAATAACACCTTTTCCATCTACTTCACATATTGATATCCTGTTCTGATATGAATATCATGAATATGAATATCAAGCTTTTTTAAAAAGTAAAAAAATACTAATATTTTAAAATCAGGCAGTCTGAGCCTTTCTGATATCTACCTCATCTCTTCTTGGTTTTTGCTCCAAAATTCTATCTAGTTACTTATAATTTTTGTCTCTCTATTAATATTCTCTATTTTTGATAATTTGTCTGATTTCCTTTAGTTTTTATGTCCAACATTTTGTTTACTGCTTTGACCATATTTAAGATATTTGTTTTAAAAGTCATAAAAATATAGAATACTTATGAATAAAGTTTTAAATAAATAAGTATAAATATATATCATATTCATTGATGGGAGACAAAGTTGACTGCTTTGCAGACTCCATGTGATAACAATTGAAACCCAAGTAAGGCTTTTTTGGGAATAAGCATTGACATGCTGATTATAAATTTATAAGTAATGCCAAAACTAGTAAGTAAGGAAAGATAATTATAAAAAAGGAGAACAAAGTATGGGCATTAAAGTTATTTTATTTCATGACTTACTATAACATAGAGTAATGAAGACAGGATAGCACTGGGAACATATAGACCCATAAATAAATGGAACAGTTTTTAGCATACAGAAATGACATAGATATATAACCAAATAACTTTTGTGAAAGATGTAATGGCAAGTGAATGGAGAAAATATTTTTTTCAACAAATTTTGCTGCAACAATTGTCAGTACATATACAAAAGAAAGAACTAAATGTTAAATGTAAAGTGAAATCATGTTTTCCCATAAATCTCTACACAAATGTTTTTAAAAGTTTTATTAAGATTAAGAATTGCCAAAGTGGAAGCAACTATGCACTTCCAAAAGTGAATGGTTAAACAAGCTGTAGAATATCATTAAACTGGAACCCTGTTTAGTGATAAAATAGAATAAATAATGATTTATGAATGAACCTAAAGTAGATTTTAAAATAAAAGACCTAAAGGGTTCTTATTGTTGATTCCATTTTGTAATAGGGATGAGAAAAAACTCAATGATTTTCAAAGGTTTGGGGAGTAGGGAGTGGTTGTCTATATTTGCCATAGTGCTGGGCTGGTGAACACATGACACTGCATTTGTTAAAACCAATAGAACTATACACAGCAAAGCATGATATTTAATACATACAAATTAAAAAGAATTAGCATGGGAGAATTACAGGAGTGAACACAGACTGTTAAAAAAATCTAACTGTATTACAAAGGTATGAGTTAACCTCACTGAAGGAATATAGGGGAAAAATTAGCTGATCTAAATAATGTTGGAAAACAATATGTTTAACAAAGCTAAAAATAAAATAAACCATACAGAATATTGTACTTTAGTAACTAAAGTTGATTCTCAAGGGGGTATAGATTAACAATTATGGAACCGGTTTACTTGTGAGTCACACCAATATGTTAATGAATGAGACTTGTTGAGAACCAAGTTTCTCACTGTCAAAGAAGGAAGTTACGGACAACAATAGATCCAGAGACAGAAACATTTAACAGACTGGGAAGACAGGAGGGTGGAAGGGGGAGGAGATCAAGCAATGAACTCATGCGTATATACATAACCCAGGGACACAGACAGTGGATGGTGAAGGCAGTATGGGGAAGGAGGTAGGAGAAGGAATGGGAGGGAAAAGGGACGTATGTAATAGTTTCAACAATAAAGATGTATTAGAAAGGAAGGAAGGGAAGAGGCTAAGAAGGAAGGAAGGAAGAAGGAAATAAGGAGAGAGAGAGAGAGAGAGAGAGAGAGAGAGAGAGAGAGAGAGAGAGAGAGAGAGAGAGAGAGAGAAGGAAAAGAAGAAAAAAAGAAAGAAAAGGGGAAAGTTGGGATGAAATAGAGCAGCAATTTTCAACTTTTTTCATTTCATGGCATACATAAGCTAATTACTAAAATTCTGTGACACACCAAATATATATATATATGTGTATATATGTATATATATACACATATATATATATAGTCAATCTGACAAAAAAAATAGGTATAATTTTGATCGTTCACATCGGATAAATATTGTTGTATTGCCTGTTTTTTTGTTTTTTTGTTTTTTGTTTGTTTGTTTTTTTTACAATCTAAGGGAAAAGAGGTTAGTGCCCCTGATTAAATAGTCAGGTATTGCATGTTTTAAATATTCTTACATCATGCCAGTTGAAAATTGCTGGATTAGAGTCAGGGACATCAGTATACACTTATGTTTAACTTACTATAGATATGGTGGATAGATGGAGAATAACCATAAATTACAAATTTATACAGACTACATAGACAGATACTTCCTACTTGCGTGGGTTAGAGTGTCTAGAAATAAAACTTCAGTATCAATGAGCATAATCAGGATTCAAACCTGGGCTTTTAAATGCCATTCTTACCACAGAGGTGGGAGACGCTCCTGCTACTGCTGCTGCACTCACCAGCCACGAGCCCAGCTTCTGGCTGAGTGGTGCTCCCCTGTGGGTGCGCACTGACCACCAGGGAGCAGCTTCATTGAGTGACTGCCCCCTGGTGGTCAGTGTGCGTCATAGTGATGGGTTGTTCTGCCATAATGGCTGCTTAGGCTTTTATTATATAGATAACTGAGTAAATAAATAATTGAGGAAAAAAGAGACCAATCTTGCTGATATGATGTGAAGGGAAAAACAGTTCATATGAGTCTCTAAAAACTATAACTCAAGTCTCAGCATGAGCAAATGTTAGAAAATCACAATTGGAGGACATTCTGTGAAATACCTGACTAGTATTCTCAACACTGTCAAAGTAATAAAAAACAGGAAAAGACAGAGCTTTTCACAGACCAGAAGAGATTAAAGAGACACAGCCATTAAATGCAAGAAGAGAAAATGTTATCAGTGGGAAAACTAATGAAATTAAAATAAAATCTGAAGTTTAGAAAATAGTATTGTGTCAATCTTGGTTTCTTAGCTATACAAATGTACCCCAGTAGGGGAAATTAGGCAAGAATTGTATTAGTTTTTTATGACTGTGATAACAAATTACCACAAACCTATAAACTTAACACATTTTATTCTTTTTTTTTAAAGTTGTATTTTATTTTTATTGTTGACATTATTACAGTTGTCCCATAACCCCCCTTTATTTGACCCCCTCCACCCAGACCCCATCCTCCTCTCCATCCAGAAGTCCAAAGTCAGTTTCCCTGAACAACAATCAATTGGCTGGAAAAGCTGTGCATCTTCTGGTGGCTTCTGGCATTCCATGGTTTGTGGTCACAGCACCTGCCAGATTGCCTATTCCCTTTTATCATTTATCTATGGTCAAATCTCCATGACTCCCTCTCATAAGTAACATATGAGTATCTTATGGTACACACAGATAACCCCAAGCTAAATTCTCACTTTACTCACTTATAAGGTCTTTTTAGGCCATATAAAGTAACCTTAGAAGGTTCCAGAAATTAGGGAGATCTTTTTGCAGGCTATTGTTCAGACTGCTGCAGGGTTACATTGAACATCTGAACAGTTTTAATTTTTTTCTGTAACTCTAAAATAATTATAAAGTTAAATAATTATTTAAGATAATAATAATTAGAAATGGTTCCAGGAGGAGAAATATCACCATAAAGAAAAAAGTGAATATTTGGGACATCCAAAACTACAAGCATGAGAATATTAGCATATCCAAGCACAGTCTTAACAGGTATTGCAATATTGAAGCCTCTCATTCTATAGAGATAACAAATTAGACAAGGGCATAAATTTATGTGTCTAGACTTTGTATAGTTCAAAGCTCTCTTGGATCAAAATTAAAAGCATAAGTTTAGGCCCTGTACTAGCATATTGAATATGCTGTATTTTTATTATTGATACATATCATCATGTTTATATTTTCTATAGGTATTTAGAATCATTGCAGTTCATTATATTTCATATGTATGAAGTATTTCAAATATAATCAGATACTAAACCTTTAAATAATCTCATATTCAATACCTTTTTGTGATTTACTAAATAGTATTTGTTAGATGTTTTACTTGCCACTTAATGAGACATCACTTCTAAGTAAAATTATAAAATTGTTGCAGATGATTCATTTGCTCATGGGATCCAGAAAATGTTAGTGTATAAATATTGACATGCACATAATGAATGAGAATTGACATAACACTTTTTCAGCAAAGCAGCATATTAGCTGTGCTTCTTGAAATGCACTATGCATCTATCTAGAAAGTTAATGATATGGGAGTGACACACTATAATCATAAATAGAGATCGCTTCTCAGCCTTTTGGCTAAGATCAAGTGTAGTATAATCATAAATAGCTTAAATATATTGATACAGTTGGATTCAAAGCTTAATTATTTTAGTCATTCATTTAACAGAAATGTATTGAGAATTTACTATGAAATAGTCATTTAGGCACTGTGGATTGTGTTATAATTAGAACAGATAAAGCTATTGTTTTCATAGAGTCTAAATTCTAGTTTGGAAGATAAATAATAAAGTGAAAAAATAATTCTTTAATAGGTGATGATTCATAGGGACTATGAAAAATAACAGTGAAAAGACATTGTACATGGAAATAAAAAATGACTATTTTATAAAGGTGGTCAGGAAAGAAATCAATAACAGAGGCATATTTAAGCACCATCCTTAATGGAGTAAGGAAACACTCTACACAGGAAATAGCAAGTACAAATGACCTGAGGAAGGAACATGTTTAGAATTGTCAGTTTGTGAAAAATAGGGAAAAAATCAGTGTAAATGAAGTAGAGTAACAGAATGGGGTAGTAACAAAAGATCATTTAAATCAAACAAATTAGACGTGAAATATCAGTGATAAAAATTACAAAGCATTCCCAAAAGCAAAATGTAAAATATTGTTGATTTATACTGCAAGATGAGGTATCCTTCTGGGCTGCATGCATGCACTTTGTTCATAGTTTCCTTTGAAGCCCTATTTTAGGTGTATTTGCATTGATGTAGTAAAAGCAAAATGCCTGTAGAGTAAGTGAATAAGCCAATATCCTTAATAAGGCCTTTGACAAGCAGGCCCCATGACATCTTAGCTTTCAATGTTCAGGTACATTTCTGGACATGATGTTTCTTTTTCTTTTTTCTTTGGACAAGAGACTTTTGAATAGGTAAGGATATTACTTTGGGACCTTGATCTTACTGTGGTCTTAATGAAACTAGGTTATTGAACATTGCACAATGTTCAAATCATAATCCTAAAGGAAATAAATTCTGCCTTTGAAACAATCTTCTTGAGTGCACTCTTGACCTCCTTGTTTCTCAGGCTGTAGACCAGAGGGTTCAGCATGGGGATGACCATAGTATAGAACACAGAGGCCACCTTGTCTGTGTCCAGGGAATGACTGAAGCTGGGTTTTAAGTACATAAAGATAATAGTTCCATAGAAGATGGCAACTACAGTGAGATGAGAGGCACAGGTGGACAGAGCCTTCTGATACTTTGAAGATGAGGGCATCTTTAGGATGGTGACAAATATTAACAGGTAGGAAATCAAGATAATCAGGAGAGCAGAGAGGATGTTGAAGCTTGCCACAAAAATAAGAATTTGCTCACTAATATGTCTGTCAGAGCAAGAGAGAGCCATGACTGCTGGAACATCACAGAAAAAGTGATGGACCACATTGGACTCACAGAAAGAGAGACTAAAGGTGTCCCTAGTATGAATGGAGGCATTCAGGAAACCAAATGTATAGGAGCCTATGGCCATATGCCTGCACACACCTGTTGTCATGGTGGTGGTGTAATGTAGGGGTTTGCACACTGCTACATAGCGGTCATAGGCCATTGAGGACAAGAGGTAATTTTCCACCGTGGCAAAGGCTACAAAAAAGAACATTTGAGTAGCACATGCATTGTAAGAGATGACCTTGCCTCCTACAAGGAACCCAGTCATGACTGTAGGAGTGACAGTTGAAGAGTAACACAAATCCACCAGAGATAGGTTACTGAGGAAAAAGTACATAGGAGTGTGGAGACGAGAGTCCAAGAGAATCAGCACCATAATCCCCAAATTTCCAGTCAGTGTGATGAGGTAGATGAGAGTGAACATGATAAAGAGGGGGACCTGCAGTTCTGGGTCATTGGTTAGACCGAGGAGGATGAACTCAGTCACTTCTGTCTCATTGTCCATCATTGCAGAGAATCACAAAATGCTCGGTGGCTATAAGAACAACAAATGAGGGTCCATACAATATGCATTATTTCATTATAGCAATAACTTGTATTTTAAGATTACCCAGACAAAAATCGGCTTGACAATAAAACTTAGTGCATTCATTGTGTACAGATTTATGTTATGTTCAATCTTAAGGATCTTTATGGAAAATCTCCCTAATTTCAATGTTTATAAGTTTGTAAATTGAGATATAGAAAACCAAATAACTTGATGAATGGCTTCTTCAGAGTGAATATATCTGCCAATTCACTTTCCCCAAGCCTAGCAAAAGCACATGCATCCTTTCTCTCCTGCCAAAAACTGCTCCAGACACTTGAAAAGTATATTCATTATATTCTCTGAGAACATTATATGTTTACTAGAGGCCCAGTGCACAGATTTATACTCTGGTGGCTTCAGGTCTTTGTGCAAGGGTTTTAAAGTTTTAAAGCCTTCATCTTCAATTTGCCTTTTCTCACACTAGGGCCACTGAGATTTTTTGTGTCTCCAGTTCCTCCAGTTCTTTTCCTCACCCATAGTATTGGCTGCCCTGGCAATTATATGTGCGCCATCATTTTGCTTAATTCTTTTTTGAAATCCATACTTTAGCTTGAGACAGTCATTTTTTCTTAAATTCATTGTTTCTCTCATTACTGCCATCTCATAACAGAACCACAGAGATCAGTGTTGAAAGTTGCTTGTTTATGGTATGTCTTAAGCTTATAGATCTATTTTTGTGGCAAGTGCTATGTTGTAAAATATTTTATTTGAATCTGTTCTCTGTAGGAACAGTATTTTAAATCTTTTTACTTCATTTGAAAGGTATCCATCTTCTGCTAACTACTCACATCTTTCTCCTAAAACATTTAAAAAATCCGCTTCACTTTTAAAATTTTTTATTCAATTTATTGGGGTGACATTGGTTAATAAAATTATATAAGTTTAAGTGTATAATTCCATAATACATCATCTGTGTATGTATTGTGTATTCACCACCCAAAGTCAAGTCTCCTTCCACTACCACGTATTTTACCTCCTTTACTGTTTTCTACCCCCATATCTTTCTCCTAAAACTTAAAAAAATTTATTTCCCAAGCCTATTTCATCACATTTTCCAACTTTAACACACATGACCAATTTTACCATATAGTACATTCTACAAGGAATAAGACTATGCGTGTGTGTGTGTATATGTGTGTGTGTGTATGCTTGTGTGTGTGTAAAATAGGTAGTATTATTATTCCTATTTTACCATCAAGAAAATTGAAGATGTGGGAAGTTATGTAATGCTCTAAAATTACACTGCTCATAGGAGAAATCCTTGTGTGAGGTATGTAATCCACTTTTTTACCTAATCAAAAATCTATGCTTAAAAGCTAGATTGGAAATGACTGAAAAGATGATTACCGTAAATATTTGAGAACAAAGAGAACTTTTCTTGAGTTCTAGCTATCAAGGGAAAAGTACTTAATCATCTTTTCTTTTTCTTTATATTTAAAATATATTTTATAGATTTTTTTACAGAGAGGAAGAGAGAGAGAGAGATAGTTAGAAACACTGATGAGAGAGAGTCATCGATCAGCTGCCTCTGGCACACCCCGCACTGGGAGTGTGCCCGCAACCAAGGTACATGCCCTTGACCAGAATCAAACCTGGGACCTTTCAGTCTGCAGGCCTATGCTCTATTCATTGAGCCAAACCGGTCTCAGATCTTAATCATCTTTTAATTGTACTTCAAAATTAGCAAAGTTACAAATGACATAGCTGGTATTAAAACACTTTTCATTTGGTAGAAACTGCTGTGGATTTTTGCTAGGATTGGGGGGTAGGATAAATGCTAAAGCCCTTTCAATTTGTGTAACAATTTGAGATACCAGGTTTTATAAGCATATTTGTTCATAAAGCACATTTTAAAAGAAAGGGTCATTGTTTGTAACCTATGTAGATGAACTATTAATGAGAAGCATGAGATTACAGTGACAAGTTTAAAATGTAATTTGGAATTTGTTAGTTCAGATTAGACACACTTATAGTTTATAAATCATTCCATGCTTTTGCTTTTCTAGTGTATTTGTTAGGTTTTTTTTCCCCTCATTTTACTTTTTTAAATTTCATTTTTTCAATTATAGTTTACATTGTAAAGTATATGATTATGTGTGTGTGTGTGTGTGTGTGTGTGTGTGTGTGTGTTACATCTAATGAGAGGGTCAACATTTGGTGAACAAGATGATATTACTACTTGATATTACTACTACAATCACATTATCACCTATATTATTATTTTTGTTCATATATTTAGGGAGGCAGACAGATGTTTCATAAGTCTCAGTAAACTCCCATTTCTGACATTTATAGCCCAATCTCATCTTAGTATTTAAAAAAAATATTGAACATATCTGTTTTGGCTTTCAAATAACTCAGAGGAAGTATAGCTGTCCCACTGCTTTTGCATGAATTACATTTCTCACTAAAAATATTCACAGCATATAGATGCTTACCTGTCTCCTGGAGAGAATGGGGAGGTCAATTAGAATATCAGCTGCAGAATATTAGAGGAGTGGTCTCAGGTAGTGGTCATCAGGTTCCAAAGTCACTAAAGCAGAGATAATGCTGTGCATTCTTTCTATGCCCTTAGAGAAGTCACTTACCTACTTCTTGTAAAATAAATGTAATTAATATAACATTACCTTATCTCATAATTTACAGAACTTGGTCTGTAAATGACAAATAAGGGAAAACCTGTATAACTTCTCAATCAGAGGTTCTCATTGAAAGGCATTCTATGTAATTTTTATCTTAGGGTGTTTTCCCTGACTGTGTTTGCAGGCTCATAGCAAATCCTAGAATAAGGCCTCTATATACTAACAGGTATTCATATTCAGGTGAATAAATGATCACCAGATGGATGTAGCATATGATCTGGTGAAACTAAAATGACGTCACAATGAGTCATATTTCCTGGGATTTGGAGATTATTATTGAGATGTGGAGCTCTCTGGGAATTTTTACTGAGAGATCATCTGCAGATGCTCATCCCACTTTCCTGGGAAAGATGAAATTAAACTGCCTGTGTAGACATGCTGATTATTTTCATTGTACATACTTGTTTTCCTATTACTTGTCTTTTCTTGTTATTTTTGTCAATTTATAATTAACTAGATGGCTGGTGCACACAATTTGGGCACTGGGAGAGGGTCCCCTCAGCCCGACCTGTGCCCTCTCACAACCTGGCACCCCTCTTGTTCTCCTTCCCCAATGTAGCTAATGTAAATCATTCAGATGACTTATATCTTTCTCAACCCTTCTTGATGTATAAAATAATTGTAAGACTCCAGGACATGGGATATGTTGTATTTTCTTTTTCTTTTCTTTTTTTTTAAAAAAATATTTTATTGATTTTTTACAGAGAGGAAGGGAGAGGGCTAGAAACATCGACCAGCTGCCTCCTGCACAGCCCCCACTGGGTTTGTGCCTGCAACCAATGTACATGCCCTTCACGGAAATCGAACCCAGGACCTTCCAATCCGCAGACTGACGTTCTATCCACTGAGCCAAACCAGTTCCGGCGGATATGTTTTATTTTCTACCTAATCATGCTGTTGGAGGTTCAGACTCTATGCTCTAAGACCAGTATTCCTTTCTTTTCAGTAACAGCCTAATAAACCATATCTTTTACAGATTTTTGGTCAGGAAAGTTTGATTTAGCACTCCATATCCACCCCCACCCCTCTCTCTCTGTCTCCTCAGAGCTAGGCTGTACCTGATGGAAGAAGGAACTGACATGGATAAAATAAAATTGTTCTTTTCCTCAGTTTCAATGTAGCTATTTTTCAGTACTTTATCTTAGGTACTGCAACTTCTTAACTGTATTTCAGATCTCCCATAAAGAAATTTTGGTCCAAATATTATTGCTAAGTTGGTCTATCTGTGGGGAGATGAAGGCTGGGTCTTCCCATTCTTCATATTGCTGTCACACTAATAAATCACTTTAATAGAATGACAGATACAACACATGCTCATCTCATTAATTCATGAAGAGCATTTGAAGAAATGCTTTTTATAAGTGTTCTTCCAGGGATTTGTAAGAAAGTTGAGTAGACAGGGCAAAACACCGACCCCAACATTAGAGAGACAGGCAGGTGAATACAGGGAGTCACAGCTTACCAGAGGAGAAAATGGCATGAACAGAAAATGGCAAGTGAACCAGCATTAGGATAGGAACCTAAACTATATTGACAAATTTTTGGAGGCTCAGGGTGGACAACTCAGAACTAAAGATATAGTGACAAAAGATTTTCTACAATTTGTAAGATTCACATCCAGGAACTCAATCAGGTTTTCAAAGTAGATACTATAGAAGAATCCCATTGGGCTGCTGGTAGAGGGAGGGGAAAGGAATCATTGTGATTAGAATTATCCAGACCAGGAATTTAAATAACTACCATTTATATGCTAGGGGTTCTAATGGATAAAGTAGACAGCATACAAGAACAGATGGAAAATGTAAGCAAAGAGATAGAAGTCATAATAAAGACCCAAAATGAAATGTTAGACTGACACTACTAAACTTCAGGACTTACTATAAAGCTACATAATAAAGACAGTCTGGTATTGGTGAGAGAACACACAAATAGATCAATGGAATAGAACAGAAATAAATTTGTAAATATGTGACCAACTGATCTTTGGCAAAGAGCAAAGACAATAAAATAGAGAAAATTCTTTTTAATAAATGGTGCTGGAACCACTGGACATCCACATGAAAGAAGAAAAAAGTAGATACAAACCTCATACCCTTCATAAAAAAATTTACTCAAATGGTATCATAAATATAAATGGAAAATTTAAAAAATGATAGTAAATAAGAGGGAAAAAACCCTAGATGACCTTAGATATAATGATGACTTTGTAGATACAACCCTAAAGGCATGATTCATGAAAAAACAACAACAATAATCTGGATTTCATAACTATAACAAATTTTCTGTGAAAAACAATGTCAAGAGAGTAGAAAAACACACAAACTTAGAGAAATACTTGCAAAATGACATACCTTATAATAAATAGTCATCCCAAATACAAAAAGAACTCTTAAAAATTCAAAGGGAAGGTGTGTGTGAGAAGAGATCCAGCAAAGAACTTAACCCATGGACACAGGCAATAGGGTGGTGAAGGCCTGGAGGTAAGTGGGGAGCAGGTTAGAAGGAGTCAATGGAGGAAAAGGGGGGACATGTGCAGTATTTTCAACATTAATAAATAAAATGATAAAAGTAAAATCAGACAAAAAAACAACAAACTTAATAAAAAATCCAAACAACTTCATTATAAAACAGGCCAAAGACTTTTTTCTTTTATTCTTTCTTATTTTTATTGTCCAAAGTTTTACATTTGTCTTCTTTTTCCCCAAATGATCCTCTCTTCCCCCCAGCTATTCCCACCCAGGCAAGCCCCCACTGACTCAGTGCCTGTGTCCATTGGATATGTTAATATGCTTGCATACAAGTCTTTCTGGGTAAAGGCTTTAACAGACACCTCACAAAAGAAGATAACAAATGGCAAATAAACATTTTAAAAGATGGTCCACATCATACATACATCCAGAGGGAAATGCAAATTGAAACAACAATGGGATTCCACTATATGCATATTAAAATGTCCAAAATCCAGAACACATGCTGGTTAGGATGTGTAGCACCAGGAACTTTTGTACTCTTGCCATACAATTCAGCAATTGTCCTCCCTGGTATTTACCCAAATGAGTTGAAAACTTACGTTCCACACAAAAACCTGAACAAGAATGTTTAAAGCATCTTTATTCATATTATAATTGCCCAAACAAGAGGCAACCAAGATGCTCTTCATTAGATTAATGGATAAACTGTACAATTTATTCAATACTAAAAGGAAATGAACTATCAAGCCATAAAAAGACAGAGAGGAACTTTAAATGTATATTACTATACGAAAGAAATCAATCTGAAAAGGCTACATACCATGTGATTCCAACTATATGACATCTGGTAAAGGAAAAACTATTGAGACAATAAAAAGATGAGTAGATAGCAGGAGTTTGGGGAGCTAGGAATGACTAGATAGAACAGTAAAAATACTCTGTTTAATATAATAATGCATTCAATTCATTACACATTTATCAAAACCCATAGCATGTACAAGACAAAGAGGGAACCCTAAGGTAAACTGTGAAATTTGGGTGATTGTTTTATCTTTCTGACAATTGTAATGTGAACATGATTCCACAAAATGACTCAGTCAAGGCAGAAATGGTAGTTCATTTAAGATGTGATATTTATGTATTTCTCAATAAATTGTGCCAGAGTACATACTTTTACTTAAAAATACATGAATTTTTCCTTTTATTCAGGATCTTAGAACAGTTATTCAATAAAATAAATATTTATGATAGGACATAGCTCTATTTTAATATATCAATTAACTGCTTAAATTATTTTAATTAAAAACTAGCACTTATCTCTTACAAATTTCCCATCCCAGTGTGAATGTCCACATGGGACACATACATGTGCCTGTTAACGAAAAAAAACCATTGAAACCTGTAAAGAATTTTTTAATGAGTTTATTTGAGCCAAAACTGTCGACAATTGCCAGGAAGCAAAACCTCAATGGATTGAGATAATGCTCCGAAGAATGGCGGGTTACATTTCTCTATTTATACACTGAAATCAAAGGAGGGACATAGGTGAGTTACATGAAATTCATTGGTGATGGAGTAAGGAGGCGGGAGAAAGCAAAGCGGTGGGAAACTCCTGGGATTGGATAAAAAGTAAAATGATGGATGTATACTCAGGTGAGTGCAGGAACAATTAACATGATAAAGAAGGAATTTGAGGCATCTGTCCTGGCGCCCACCACATTTGGT
The DNA here is from genome assembly GCF_014108245.1 of Pipistrellus kuhlii. NCBI lineage: Eukaryota > Metazoa > Chordata > Mammalia > Chiroptera > Vespertilionidae > Pipistrellus > Pipistrellus kuhlii. The sequence continues at coordinate 11,967,587 of NW_023425595.1, forward strand.
TGTTCCTCAGGGGCTCTGGAAAAAGGGAAGTTACAAGTTACCCAGACATCTCACAGATATGTTATCTTAGAGGCAAAAAGGCAAATGGGCTCAGTAAAAAAACCAAAGTTGATCTTTGTCTGGGAAAATATCTGGGACATGACTACCTACTATAACCTGTTAGATATTTAATTTTCAAACCATCTTTTGTGGTTATCTTAGGTCTCTGGGTTTGCAAGACTGCCACGCAGGCCTCCCCTGAGCTTGTCAGGTTAGCATGTGGCTCTTTTCTTTCACATGCCTTTGTTCATTAGCTTGTTTTTGCCCCTTTTAACATGTAAGTTTGCATTAGCAGATGGTAGAGAAAATGTAAGTGGGGCAAGTTATTAAATCAAATATCATTAATAACATTTGACAAGCAGGTCCCAAAGTTGCTAATGCTTTCCCTTAGCCATCCTCATTCAGGTATTGTACTTCTGAATATGTTTTCTTTTTACTAGGCAAAAAATTGTTGAAAAGAAAAGGATATAATCTCAGGAATTTAAATAAAGTGTTGGGCTTAAGTTTATTGGATGGGAAATAAAAGTCTGAGAGAACCTAAATAATGTCATTATGCATACTGCAAGGTTAAAATCCCAATCCTATAGAAAAATTTGTCTTCTCAACCACTTTTTTGAATGCACTCTTGACCTCTTTGTTCCTCAGGCTGTAGACCAGAGGGTTCAACATTGGAATGACCATGGAATAGAACACAGAGGCCACCTTGTCTGAGTCCATGGAATGATTGGAGCTGGGCTGTAAATACATAAAGATGACAGTTCCATAGAAGATGGAAACTGTAGTGAGGTGAGAAGCACAGGTAGACAAAGCCTTCTGGTGCCCTTGAGTGGAGTGCATCTTCAAGATGGTTATAAATATGAACAGGTAGGAAATCAGTATAATCAGAAGAGCAAAAAAGACATTAAAGCTTGACATAAAAACAAGGAACACTTCACTCCTGTGTGTATCTGAGCAAGAGAGAGACATGACAGCTGGAACATCACAGAAAAAGTGATGGACCATATTAGACTTACAAAAGAAAAGGCTGAATATGTCCCCAACATGGAGGGAGGCATTCAGGAAACCACAGATGTAGGAGCCTACAGCCAGGTGTGCACACACACCTGTCGTCATGGTGGTGGTGTAATGTAGGGGTTTGCACACTGCTGCGTAGCGGTCATAGGCCATTGATGCTAAGAGGTAATTTTCCACAGTGGCAAAGGCTACAAAAATGAACATCTGAGCAGCGCATGCATTGTAAGAGATGACCTTGTTGCCTATAAGTAACCCAGCCATGACTTTGGGAGTGACAGCTGAGGAATATGCAAAGTCCACCAGAGACAGGTTACTGAGGAAAAAGTACATGGGGGTGTTGAGACGAGAGTCCAAGAGAATCAATGCGATCATTCCCAGGTTCCCAACCACATTGATGAGATAAATGATAGTGAACATGATAAAGAGGGGGACCTGTAGTTCTGGGGCATTGGTTAGTCCAAGGAGGATGAAGTGTGTCACTTTTGTTCTATTCTCCATCAATGCTATCTGGGAATCATGGGATGTCCTGTAGCAGTGAGAAATAAAGGAAAAAAGTGATAAAAATTGAAGTGAAATTAAAATGTATAAATACCATGTGCATTATTTCATTAATAATTTGTACTTTAAAATGATCTTGATCTAATGTTAAGAGCTTTACATATGAATGTGTATACAAGGAGTAGTATTACTTTTATTTACCATTAAAAAGGACTCTAGTAGTTATATGATATTGTATAATTATATCACTAACATGAAGAAGATTCAAGATTAAAGATTGAAACTCATTTTCAACCCAAAATTCTGTGTAGCTTGGGCTGCCTCACTGTCAGCATATTTACAGGTACCAGTAATAATTAAAACGATACTAAGGGGGAAAGTTTGAATTATAGTTCAATCTTGTTAATTCATTTAGTTCCCTTTTTTAACCTCCAGTAGGAGACCAATTAATAGAGTACAAGATGAACTTATCACCCTACCCAATCAGAGTATCACTTATCAAATTTTTTATTCATCTTTTTCAGGGAAACAGCAAGATATTTATAAGTATTCCCTGACTCCTTACTAATAGAAGTTTTGACATTTATACTCCAGTCTCAACTCACTATTTTAAAATAGTTCAAAACATCTATTTTGTGTTCAAATAGCTTATAGTCTATGTAGCTTTATTAATAGTATATATGAAATATTGAGCTTACCTTGCTCCTTGAGAAGAGACAGTCAATCCAGAGTAGTCAGTTAAAGTCAGAAATTCAATCATGAAATATTGTATAAATAGTTATTAAAAAGCTATATTTTAGGAGTGATCAAAAGGTTCCAAGTTCTCTAAGACAGGGAAAGATAGAGGAAAAAACACTAACATGAACCCGGAACCCTGGACCCAAGTCCTGAACCCACCATGAATTTATACTGCACCCTAGGAGGAGTCCCTTACGTTCTCCTTACTTGTAATATAAACACAATAAAAATTACTTCTCCCACATAATTTATAGGATTGTGCCTGTAAATAGCATATAAGGGAAGGTCTAGAAAACAACTGATGATAAGATTATCATTTTAAAGTCACTCCATATATAATTGTTACCTTGGGGTGATTTTCTTGGTCATGGTTGCAGGTTTGTAGCAATTCTTCATTAGACAGAAAAACTGTGTGTAATGATAATTATTAACATTCAGATGAATATGTGAAGATCAAAGGGCCCAACATGCAGTCTGGTCCCTCTAAAATGATGTTGTGTGGAGTGTTGATATTTAAGAGGCCAATGCAAGGGACCCAGGGGTGAATTATAGAGCACTCAGGGAATGTGCCCCATGAGGACCATCCATAGCTCCTTACCCCACCTTCTTGGGCAAGATGCAATTAAAAGTCTATGGGGATCCTACCTGCAGAGTTTGCATGCATATTTTGCTACTACTTGTTATGTCTTTTTCATTTCCTAAATGCATAATTTAAAAACTGCAAGATCCACACATTTTTCTGGGTATATAATTTTAAGAATTTTGTCAAATGTGTATGGTTATATAACTTCTACCAGAATCAAGATAATAGAACATTTCCATCATGAATGCAAAACACAAGATTCTTTGTGGCCAACTCCTTCTCCTACCCACTACTCTTGGAGACCACTTTTTTGTGTATATAACTGCTTTTGTAAGAATGTCCTTATGCAGCCGGGACTGGTTTGGCTCAGTGGATAGAGCGTCGGCTTGCGGACTAAAAGGTCCCGGGTTCGATTCCGGTCAAGGGCATGTACCTTGGTTGCGGGCGCATCCCCAGTAGGAGGTGTGCAAGAGGCAGCTGATCGATGATTCTCTCTCATCGATGTTTCTAACTCTCTATTCCTCTCTCTTCCTCTCTGTGAAAAATCAATAAAATATATTAAAAAAAAAAAAAAAAAAAAAAAAAAAGAATGTCCTTATGCACATGTAGTCTATGAGTCTTGCATCTTTCACTTAGTATAATGCATTTATGATCAATCAATGTTGCTACTTTTGCCTATAGTGTAATCTTTTTTAGTAGTATTCTCTTTATGGATATTACAGATTGTTTATCCAATTCTCAGTTGAGGGACATTATATTGGCTCTGTGAACATGCTGGTTGTGTGTGTGTGTGTGTGTGTGTGTGTTGACTCCACATTGGAAAGGGCAAGAGTGATCATCCTTGCAGCAGATAAAATAGACATTAACTCAAAAACCATCAGAAGAAACAAAGAACGATATATAATGATAAAAATGTCAATTCTCCAGGAAGATATAACAATTATAAATACATATGCATCAAAATCCCCAATATATGAATTAAACATTGAAGGGAGAAATAGTAACACTATAATAGTGGGGTATTTTAGTATCTCACGTTTAGTAATGGAAACCAAATAGAAGATTGAATTCCATTCAATTAACCAGATACTTACCATTTGACCAAGCAATCTAACTCATAGAGGTTAACTAAGTAAAAAGCAAACCTATATTCACACAAAAATAACTTTGGACAGATGTTCAATAACTTTATTAAAAATATCCAGATACTGGTCCAGTTGACTGGAACGTCATCTCAACAAGAGATGGCAGGTTGTGAGTTGGATCCCTGGCTGGGTGCATGCAGGAAGCAACTGATTGATGTTTCTCTCTCATACCAATGTTTCTCCCTCTTTCTCTTCCTTTCTCTCTAAAATAAATAAAAAGTAAAAATGTTAAAAAAAAGAATCCAGATATTTGAACCAATGCAAATGTCCTATAAGTGGGAAGTGTAGACACAATCTGTGATATTTATATATAATGGAATACCTTTCAGCAATCCTATCTAATGAAGAGGGAGTATGCTAATTGACCCTCATGCCATCGCAAAGATTATGGCACTCACAGCCAATGAGGAGGGAATATGTTGGTACCACCTCAAAGATGGTGGTACCTATAGCCACAAGATGGTGGCACCCATACCCTCAGCCACACCAGGGTGGCAGGTGTTCAGGGCTGGCTGAGGCTTGCGCTGCCAGCATTAGCAGCAGCAGAGGTGTAATGGGAGGATAGCCTTCCCCTGATCACCAGGTCACCTTCAGTGCCTGAGGGCTCCCAGACTGTGAGAGGTGGCAGGCCAGGCTGAGGGGACCCCCCCCCCCCCACTCCAGTGCATGGGCCTCCAGTAATAAAAATATTTTGCCACTAACATATTGATATTATGGGTTAAATTATGTTCCTTAAAAATAAATTTGTTTTACTTAGCATAGGGACTGGGTAAGGGAGATGAAGGGGGGTATATGAGGGTAAATGGTGATGGAAGGAGATTTGACTTGGGGTGGTAAACACATAATACAGTTTACAGATACTGTGTTGTGGATTTGTGCGCCTAAAACCTGTATGATTTTGTTAACCAGTATTACCACAATAATTTTACTAATAAAAGAAAAAATTCATTTGTTGAAGTCTGACCCACATTACTTCAGAATTTGATCTTATTTTGGAAAGCTTTTTGCAGATTTAATTAACTAAGATTAAGTCATAATGGGAGTAGGGTAAACTTCTAATCCAATATGACTCATGTCCTCTTAAAAAGGGAAAATTTGGATGGTAACATCAGAAGATTTGGGCTCTCACCTTGAGGTTTCAAAAATTGGAATAGGATAATTCAAAAAAGTATTCTATGCTCAAAACACAAATATGTCTGAGAGATCCACGTAGTGAAACATCTGAAAGTGGACAAGTGGGATCTAACTTGTGAGAGGAGAAGAGAGAAGAGCTGAGACTCAGCACTCATATGTGGAATATAAAACTGAAAGGTACAAGTGAACAAACAAGAAAAACAAACAAACAAAAATTCATAGACACATGTTGCAGTACGGTGGTTACCAGAGTGAAGGGGGTGGGGTAGAAACCAGGATCAAATGCATGGTGACGGAAAATGATTTAACTTTGGGTGATGGCCACACAATGCAATATATAATATATATAATGTATATATGTGTGTGTGTGTGTGTGTGTGTGTGTGTGTGTGTGTGTTATATCATGGAAATGTACACTTAACACTGATATAATCTTATTAACCAATATAACCCGAATAAATTTAATTAAAAAAAAAACAATGGGGAAATTTTAACTCAAGTAGTCACAAAGAGAGAACAATTTGTGAAGATGAAAATAGAATCATAGCCATGCAGCAAAAATCTAGAAATTCCAAAGGCTGCCAACAAACTACCCAAAGTCTCAGAAACAGACAAGAAACAAGTTTTCTCTTATATAATCACAAGCAACCAACAGAACAGCCCTGCTAACACCTTGATCTCAGGTTTGTAGCCTCCAGAAATATGAGAAGATAAAATCTGTGTTGTTTAAGCCGCCTAGTTTGTGATACTATTTAACAATTATTCTAGGAAATTAACATATTTAGTGACATGAGTGGATCTCAAATACAACATGCTAAGTGAAACAAGCCAGATAGAAGAGATATATACTCTAGGATTTTATTTATAGGACATTATTGCAGAGATAAACTTATATGGACAAAACAGTAAGTGGTTGGTGCAGTGAGTGGGAGAAAGGGTAGATCACAAAGAAAAGATCAGAGATTCAGTTTGGATGATGGAACTCTTCTATATGATGATTTTGTTAATGGTTATACAACCATATACATTTTACCAAACTTGAAGATTTATACACTAAAAACTGTAGATATCATTGCTGTTTATAATTTTATTTTAATTAAAAATAGGAAAAATAATAAAAACAAATAATATGAAAACATGTGTGCACTCTCATCATATCCAGCCCTAGGTTCCTACAGGCAACTTAATTGCTTCTTTTCTAAGCCCTTGGGATGAGAGTTATAGAAGTCCTCATAGGTAACAGCCCCAATCCGTTCCATGTCTCTATGGCTTCTTTCTGATTCCCATAAGTTAGCCCCTGAAATCCCAATATGATTCAACATTACATCATTTTAAAATGCTTAGCCCCCTTGGCTGTTATTTACACACCCTAAGTACATGTGTGCCTTCCCTTGGACTTCTGATCTGAGGGTTTGCTGTGAGCCTGCAATCATGGCCAGGGAAAATATCTCAAGTTGAATAGTCTATTGATTGACTTTAAAATGATTGTCCCTTTGTTTTACACAGCTTTCTTCATTTGCTATTTCCAGGCACAATTCTATAAGTTATGGAGGAGTGGTAATTATTTTATTTATTTTAGAAGCAAGACAAAGATATGAGACCCCTCCAAAAGCACAGTAAGTATTACTGGTGGGTTTAAAACTTGTACCCAGGTTTCTGAGGTTTCTGACTAATGTTGAGGTTTTCCTCCATCTTTACTTGTAGTAAAGATCTTAAATTCTTTCAACTAATATCTGTTAGAAAACTTCACCATGAGAATATATACATTAATCTATGGTTAGATTTCAGCTTTCAGAACCACTTGTCAGGATTGACTGTGCCTTCCATTTCAGCAGCAAGGTAAGCTTCTATGTTTCATACACATTTTTTAGTGTGAACTGAAATTTATGCAAAATCTGTGGGGCAACTATACCTGCTATGAGCTTTTTGAGCACATAACTAGTAAATTTGAATTTTTTTTTCTAAAACAGTGAATTGAGACTGGAGTTTAAATTCAAAACTTCATCAGTAAGATGTACAGTGATACTTATGAAATTTCCTAAATATGATTAGCAAAAAAAAAAAAGTAATGGTTCTAATGAATGAGTCTTAATTTAACCTTATTTACTATCTGTTGTGCTTTCACCAAAGGTTTTTTTAAAAAGCAGAAGAGAGTGAAATAATCTTCCTTTAAACTACAGAAGAGTTGCAATTGAATTAGCAAGATCCATTGTAATCTTTTCCTCATAATTTCATCTTTACTATTACTAGCATATCTACAAATGTTGATGGTGAAAGGCTAAATGTATAGCTTTTGATTTGGTCACAGATGGATTTGAACTTTAAGATTTTTTTCATACTAGCTGTGCAATTGTAGCACTTTACATTTGCTTATAGCTTCTCAAGTCCTCAGTTCTCTTAATGGTAAATTTAAAATTATAGTATCACATATCTTGCAATATTATTGTGAGGATTAAATGAAAAGATGTGTTTACATATATACATATATGTAAACACATCCCAAATATAATTTTATATTCTTATAGCTTTTACTATTTGCAGAACATACTATATTCTACAAATGCTTATGATTGTCAAAAGTTGACTTCAGGGGCTTGTTTTGTAAAGTGAAGATGTGAAAGAGTTAGGACAATGGTAGAGAATAATGATTAGTGAATAATGTGTCCTTCTAAAGACCTCAACTTCAGATTAAAATATTTAAAACATTATTCTGACTCAAGAACATATTTATATAAAAACCTTAAACATGAATCCCAACACTAAAACAGTCCTGGAGGCTAAAAGCAGCCATCAATTTAGGAACTTTCAACCCTGGTCTCCATGATTCAACTGTGAGATGATCTCAATGGAAGAAAATAAGAGTTAAAGAAAAAAGACTCTTGCCAGGTCAGAGTGGCTCAGTTGGTTGAGCATTGTCCTATGCACCAAGAGGATGCAGGTTTGATTCCCAGTCAGGACAGAAACCTGGGTTGCAAGTTTGATCACCTGTCGGGGCATGTATAGAAGGCAACCAATTGAGGTTTCTCTGTTACATTGATCTCTCTCCTTCTCTCTCCCACTCTCTAAACATGTCCTTGGGTGAGGATTAAAAAGAAAGAGAAAGAAAAAAAAGAAAGGAATCTCTTTAAACTCATGTTAATATATGAATTTTAAGAAAGAAGCAAAAGAGTGGTTTATATGGGATGGCTAGAATAGCTACTTATGCTGATTGAGGAGAGACAGACAGAGAAACACCAGAAATACTAGTATCTCAGTGAACGAAGTGTGTTACAAAAAGGATAACAGAGAGAGAGAAGTTGCAAGACTTCAAAACTCATCCACACCTGAATCCCTAAATTTTATCAGCCACTTTTCTCTAACAAACATAATGGCTTTCGCTTCCTCCTGATAATAATAATATAGCTAACTGTTACCAAGCTATGCTAGACACCCAAACTTTCATTCATTGTATTTAATCTACCATTTTATTTAATTCTCACTATAGTACCATGGGATTCATTTCATTACAATCTTCATTTTGTATGTGGAGGAAATCAGGTTTGGGTCCTTTGATTGAACACAAAAACTCTTGGGTAATAAATGATAGGACTTATAGGAATCTCTTTCATGACCTGATTCAGGGTTCGAGTTCTGGAGAAGGGCCACACACAAATGAAGAGACTTGAGACTTGAAGAAATTCAACTTGGCCATATGGGGAGAACTACTTGTCCAACTCTAGTGGGAGAACTACTGCTCTGGCCTTGCCATCCCCTTTTATTAAGGCTTTGGGAAAAACATCTTAGGCAACATAAACAGTAATTTACATGTAGACCTTAGGCAGCAAATAACAGAAACTTACACAGGACAAACAAGGTGGAGGCTGCTTCAGCTAACAATGTCTCAACTAAAGGGTGAGCGGTTAGAGCAATTAAGGTTGTTGACCAGCCTTCCTGGCTTCCTGTCAACATCTCTCTTTTAGTCAAACTGATTTGTTTCCGGCAAGAACTGATATTTTGCTCATCTTAGAACCCAAGTCCTATACCCAGTGCTCTATGTCTTCTCCTCAGAATTGTCACTGTTAGTTGTACCTGCCCCTGTCTGTCTACTTACCCATCCGCCATGCATATAGGTCTCAGCTACTTAACTAAAATGCTGAATACTGTATTTGGAACAATGGTGACAACGAGTAATTGCAAGTTGCATTAAATTCAGTTTTATTTATATTAATACCAATTAACTGAAGGACCACTCTACCTATGTATATAACTTGGCTTTGGCAGTAATAATTTTTAAACTTAAAAACATTACTGAACCTCTGTGCTATATAAATTAAATAGGGTAACAATTAGTCACTCTTATAGATTTACTGAGACAAATAAGTGAATATATTGTAGATGAAAGGTATCTTGAGCCTTTCCTGGCACATAAGCTACATAGAAGTATAAGCATTCATTAGACTCAGGGATATGACATTGCACATATATTTATTCCAAATATGTCATTTTGATTAAGACATTACTTGTTTACACAAATCAGTTTATAAATTTTGAAAAAGTGGGAAATCATTCATTAAACTTCAGCTTCAATAATGTGTAACTCTATAGGTAATGAATGCATTAAACTTTGTTGGTAAACCCATATTTTAGATATGTTTGCCATAATAAAAATGTGCATCTACTTATCACTTTTCTATCTGTGTGTTTCAATTGATTTTTTGTTAATCAATGTGTTTCTTTATGACTCATTGCTATAGGACATCTTGTGATTTCCAAACAACATCCATGGAGAACAATACAGAAGTGACTGAGTTCATCCTCCTTGGACTAACCAATGTCCCAGAACTGCAGGTCCCCCTCTTTATAATGTTCACCTTCATCTACCTCATCAGTGTGGTTGGAAACCTGGGGATAATAATTTTGATTCTCTTGGACTTTCGGCTCCATACCCCTATGTACTTTTTCCTTAGTAATTTGTCTTTGGTTGACTTTTGTTCCTCTACAGCTGTCACTCCCAAGGTTATGGCTGGGTTCCTTGTAGGAAACAAGGTCATCTCCTACAATGCATGTGCTGCTCAGATGTTCTTTTTTGCAGCCTTTGCCACTGTGGAAAATTTCCTTTTGGCCTCAATGGCTTATGACCGCTATGCAGCAGTGTGCAAACCCCTACATTACACCACCACCATTACAAAAGGTGTGTGTACATTTCTTGCCATAGGTTCCTATGTCTATAGTTTTCTGAATGCCTCTGTCCACACTAGGGACACATTCAGCCTCTCTTTCTGTAAGTCTAACCTGGTCCATCACTTTTTCTGTGATGTTCCAGCAGTCATGGCCCTCTCTTGCTCTGACAAGCATATTAGTGAGCAGATTCTTGTTTTTGTGGCAAGCTTCAACATGTTTTCTGCTATTCTGGTAATCTTGATTTCCTATCTGTTCATATTTGTCACCATCCTAAAGATTCACTCATCTTCTGGATATCAGAAGGCTTTGTCCACCTGTGCTTCTCACCTCACTGCTGTCTCCATCTTCTATGGGGCTGCCATATTCATGTATTTACAGCCCAGCTCCAGCCGCTCCATGGACACAGACAAAATTGCCTCTGTGTTCTACACAATGGTCATCCCCATGCTGAACCCTCTGGTCTACAGCTTGAGAAACAAGGAGGTCAAAAATGCATTCAAGAAGGTTGTTGAGAAGGCAAGATTGTCTCTAGACTTCACCTGACAAAGTTGTAGGATCTATAGTAACCTATTTTCATTCCTGTCAGATGTTAAACATGCAAGAAGTCACATTTTTAGGCCCAACAATGCCCCTAAATTACTGAGATAATGCCATTGTTTTTCAAAAGCCTATCATCTAGAAAAAAGGAAATATTGTGTCCAAATACACAATGTCTGAATTAGAATGGCCAAAAGGAACCTTAAAAAATGTTGGGGGCCTTGTTTGTAATACACCTTATTATTTATATTTAGTTTATTCACATGTTCATATTTTCTCTACCATGTCACAATGGAAGGACATATGGAAAACAAGGCACACACAAATCCATGAAAAAAACATATGCAAGAATTCCATACTTGCACATACATGCAGAAGAGGGAATTTTAAAAAAAGGGTTAGATGGAGCGTGGCTAGATATTAATTAAAAAGTCAAAATAATTTATATATCAGATTATACATTTATGTTCAACTTTATTGCTGTAGTTCAAAACTATTTCAGGAACCTAAAGTTAAGAATATAGTGATATGGGTATTTAAATAAAGATACATGCTTTTTGTTGGCACTTTTTAATTCAGAACTACATATGCATAATATTATAAAGGGATTAGTATTTCTGTCTTCAGTAAGTCTACTCATAGAAGCAGTTTGCTCACAGGATAATTTTCAAAAGCAAAATAGCCAGAGTGTAAGGAAAGGTGATAGAGAAATAATAATTGAATTTTAAAAATTTTCTGTATATGACTACCTTATCTTATATTGTATAAATAAATAGCACTGATTAATAATAATAATATTATTTATTTTTCCCATTGAAAATACTAAGAAAAGGTTAATGCCACTCATTCAGGGATGTTTCAGTGTTAGATGAGCTCTTCCTGTGTTATTCCTCTCCTACTCATTTACACTGAGTTCCTTGCTTGTTCTGGACAATTCCAAGCATGCTCCTGCATCAGGATCTTTGTCCTTGCTGTTATCAATGCTCAGAAAGCTCCCTTACTTCCTTCAGCTCTTTGCTTAAATGTTTCCACACTATAGTCACTCCACTGTTTACCGTGGACACTGTTCCTTCCTTGCATTTCTTGCTTTAGTCTTCATAATTCTGATCAGTACTCAATTAAACTATTATCATTATTTCCTCATTTTCCTAAGGAGAGCATGTACTACACCACAGGTGTCACTTGGTCTTCTTAACAAACAACATCATTTCCAACACATAAATTATAACCATAATTTCTCAATAAACACGTTAATGAATGTATTAGTCAAAATTTGGACCCAGCAGTATATGTATTTGAACCACTAATAATTACACGAGTTCGTTATCCATTTTTAAATTGTTTAGAAAATAATTTTAGGGGCCCTGGCTGGGTAGACACATTTAGTTAGAACACTTTTCCATGTACCAAATATTGCAGGTTGGATCCCCGGTTAGGGCACAAAAAAGAAGCAACCAATAAATTTATAAATAAGTGGAACAACAAATATCTCTCTCTCTCTCTCTCTCTCTCTCTCTCTCTCTCTCTCAACAATCAATTAATCAATATTATTTTAGAGCTTTTCATGAGATATGGCTATATAATTTTCCTACATTATCACTCACTATTTGTATTTATCACTTGTACATTCAATTTTTAGAAACCATACTATTGCCAAAACCAGTTTGGTTCAGTGGATAGAGCGTTGGCTCAGTGGATAGAGCAAAGGGTCCTAGGTTCAATTCCGGTCAAGGGCATGTACCTTGTTTGCGAGCACATCATTGAGCAGCTGATTGATGTCTCTCATCTCATCCATGTTTCTAACTTTCTATCCCTCTCCCTTCCGCTCTGTAAAAAATCAATAAAATATATTTAAAAAAATAAATCATACTATCAAATGGATCATACCAAGCCAACTTAATTATTTTTCATTAGTTTTTCTCATTAAGTGGAAAATAACATATGAAATGAGTTTTATTTTATAAATCATAAAAATGAGACTATAATAAGTTTCCTACTTGATTGAATTTAAAAAAATATATCCATAAATAATGATTATTCAATGCCAGTGGCTATAAACAGACAAATCTTATATAGCTTTCACCAAATTTACTCCTTAGTTAGTATTTTATTTATCATATTACATTTGTGGAAACTAAAAAACCAACATTGATTATTACTATTATCTAAAATGTCAAGATTATTCAGATCATTATTTTTTACTAAGGTCATTTTGCTTTAACAGAATATATATAATCCAGTATGCAACATTGCACATATTTGTTGTATCCCGTTAATATTCCCTGATCTTGACAGTTTCTCAGTATTTCCTTATTTTTCATTACCTTAATACATGTTTTGTAGAATGCCTTTCAATATCTGTTTGTCTGATTTTTTCTCACATAGTTATATAAAGATATAGGTTTTGAGAAAGAATAAGAAGTGAACTTCTCATCATGTCCTATTAGGGGATACATGTTACCAACATGACTTGTCACTGATGGCTTTATCTTGATCAATTAAACAAGATGGTCACTTAAACTTTTGCCAGATTCTGCCATGTAATGTTACCTGCCCTCTTCCCCATACACTATATACTTTAGAAGCAACTCACCAAATTTCAATGCACACTCAGGTGGAAGAGACTACATTTCACCCCCTTGGAGAGGTCTATATAGATTACTAACAACTTGATTAGGGAAATGCATATCAAAACTACAATGAGACATCATCTCACCCCTGTTAGAATAGTTATTATCAACATGATAAGTAATACCAAGTGTTGGCTAGAGTGTGGAGAAAAAGGAAACTTCATTCACTGCTGGTGGGAATAAAAAACTGGTACAGCCACTATGGAAAACAGTAGAAATCAATTGGAATGTATATTTTCTTAATTCTAACGATAGATGTTTATGTGGAAATTGATAAGGTTCCTAAAAAAATTTAGACTGGAGTTACCATTATATGACTTAGCAACTCCTCTTCTGGGTATCACCCCCAAAAGTTGAAAACATTTATTCACCAAGATATGCCTCCCTATATTAATTGCAGCACTATTCCTGGTTGCCAAGTTAAAAACTGAAGTGTCCTTCAATAGACAAATGGACAAAGGAGATGTGGTACATATAGACCAGCAGTTCTCAACCTGTATCAGAACCGCTTATCTATATGTACCACATCTCCTTTGTCCAATTATCTATTTAATCCAATTGTGGAGACCCCATTAGGGGTTGAATTACCCTTAAAAAAATTGGATAAAAGAGATGTCCACATCTTTTCTATCTGGCTTGTTTCACTTAGCATGTTGTATTTGAGATCCACTCATATCACTAAATATGTTAATTTTCTAGAATTAATAATGTCCACATCTCTTTTATCCAATTGTCGCAACCCCATTAGGGGTTGAATTACCCTTTCACAGGGGTCACCTAAGAATAGCAGAAAACACAGATATTTACATTATGGCTCATACCAATAGCAAAGTTACAGTTATGAAGTAGCAATGGAAATAATTTTATGTTTGGGGTCATCACAACATGAGAAACTGTATTAAAGTGTTGAGGCATTAGGAAAGTTGAGAACCACTGGTATAGACCATGGAATATGAATCAGCTATAAGCAAAGATGAAATACTTCCATTTGTGACAACATGGAAACACCTTGAGAATATCATGCTAAGTAAAACAGGTTAGTTAGAAAAAGCTAAGAACCATTTGACTTCAGTCATATAAAACTGAAATTCAAAGTATTGTGGTTACCAGAGAGAAGGGGTTTGTGGGTAGTAAAATGTAAAGGAGTCCAAATATATGGTGACAGAAGAATTTTTGAATTTGGTGAGCACACAATGCAATATATAAATCGTATTATATTAATGTACATTTGAAATCTACATAATCTTATTAGCCAATGTCACCCTAATAAATTTAGTAAACATTAAAAAGGGGAAATTTTAATCACAAAAAGAGAACACTTTGTGAAGAGGAAGATAGAATCATGGCCATGCAGCAAAAATCTAGAAATTCCAAAGGCTGCCAACTACCCTTAAAAGCTCAGAAACAGACAAGAAACAAGTTCTCTCAT